>NC_060285.1:3406551-3496511 GCF_021613505.1 Equus quagga | reverse complement strand
GAATAAGCACCCAGTGTGAAGAGGGGAGCATTCGCCACGTCAGCTGATTGTCTCCAAATCGTGTTTTTCCTGGTTGCGTTATGTGTGGACGTGGTTCTGGGGTCCTTTTCAGTCTCTCTGGGCTCAGGCGTCTCTTGGATGGCAGATGCTGGCTGACGTCGCTGGTCCTCAGAGTGCAGCCAGCTTTGACTGTCGTTGTCCTTAGTTTAAAAAGCGCTGCCCAGGAGGCACTAGCAGCTCTTCCCTGCATGTTACAGGGGGACGGATAGTCGGGTCTCCTAGATCATCCGGTCCTCTGTCCTCATCGTGCAGGTGAGGGGTGAGGCCAGGAGCCTGGCTGATGTACCCAAGTTGCTGCAGGTGGCACAGAGACAGGCCTCGTGCTAGGTCTACACAGGCCTTATCCAGGTCGCAGCCATCCGTGTTGCAATTATTTAAGTTTAGCGTATTTCAAGGCCTTGGGGAAGCCATGTGTGTTGTTCACCATTTGCCTGCCTGCCTGCCTGTTATGTTGCGTGTCCTGGTTTTCTTCATATGTTGACTCCGCCCCTGGTGGGTACAATCTCTCTCCTGCTCTCTCTGTTTTCTCTTTCCTCCCCTCCTGGCTTCTTCCTCTCTCTCCCTACGTTTGAGGTGTATGGATTTATCTATACCAGGCCTGGGGAGTCGGGTGGGGACTTCTGCCGAAGGAAGGAGGCCGGAGGCCCTAACAAAGCCTGGCCCTCTGCACTCAGCCTGTTCAGCAGCGCGGCTGTTCTCTCGGGTGGCTCTGCCACTGCCTTCCATTCTGGTGCTAACCTGGGGGACCTGGTTGTTCAGCTCTTTCTTCTCAAGAGACGTGCACAAAAATTACCAGAGCTTTTAGGATCCTGCTCTCACCTGATAAACTCGCCTTTTAATGCCAGCTGTGAATGAGAGAAGGCTGCTCTTTGTATACTTGCATAAATGAAGTGTTCAGAGCCGCTGCGTGTTGTCTAGGAAACATGCCTTTGGAGGGCTGCAAGGATGAAGGGCTTGTGTATCAGAGATGAATAAGAGAGATTGACAAAACCAAGCAAATAAAAACAACAAACCATGTATCTTCAAATAAAACATTTCAGGTGAAAAGGAGAAAACAGGAAATCAAAGCTCTTTAAGCAGAAAAGGTTTTCATTTATATCGTAGCTCTTAAATTGACAAGTAAGATGACATCCATACTTTTCCCCCCTTTTGCTTAGTTCTATTCCAGAGCAAGACTTTAATAAAGAAACACTAGCAGTTGTTTCTAATGATCTTTCAAAAACCTGCCAGTAATCGTCATTTTGTGTGTGATTGTGGCTCTGCAAAAGTCCTCCTTCTTGGTACTGTCTTTGAGATTTGCCCCCATGCTGGGCTCCCATGGGGTAGGGCCCCTCCACCCAGCCTTGGTCACAGTCATGGGCTTTGCTCGTGTCCCCCCTTGCTGTGAATTTCTAACTTCTGTTGTGCGTTAGCCGATAACCGCTTGTGCGAGTCTGTTCTGTGGCCATGGTTTCTGCTCAACTCAGCTTGGGAAACCTTTGATGCAGGCACAGAGGGTGTCTCCTCTCTCTGGTCTTTGTTCCTTTGGGGCAGGAGCCACAACTTCTCGAGAAGGATGGAAGAATAGTCATTTGAACTGAGCCCCTCCCTGCTGCTGAGAGACCCTGTGAGACAGGTAAAGACTGTACCCTTCTCCATGGAAGCAGTTTCCTGTTGCAGACACTACCAAACAAAGACATACCGATCTGGGTTATGGAAGTCAGGGCATCCAGGAGGGGCGTGTCATTGCCATGTCTCCCTTATGCAGACTCAATCTTGTGTGCTGGGCCAACACAGAAGGAGATGGCGACAGAGAGAGACACACATACACACACACACACGCAGAGGCAGGTCAGACTGTTTAGATAATGTGAGAAGTTTGTCCAGGGTTCACTGAAGGAGCAGGTGCCCTAGAGGGAGTATGAGATGGGAGCCATGAGTCTGAGGTTTTGTTACCTGGTCCGTCTTTCAACCTCAGTGAGAAGTAAAGATAGATCTCTATAAAGCATATCCTCTAAGTGAGTCAGTCATTTCCTCGGAGTTTCTGGGTTAGGGCAAAGACCTGAGGGCCGAGGGCCTGAGCAGAGGCTCGTGTAGCCAGAAAAAGGACATCCACATGGTGATGGCCCAGGTCCTGTGGGACGTGTGAGCCATTGGAAGGAGGTTAGCTTTTCACCTGGAAGAGAGAGACTTCTAAAGAGAGGGTTAACATGGCTCCATTTATGTAAGATCGCTTGGGGAACATGCTGAAGGCAGGTTGAAGGGAGGAGCTGGGCAGATTCGGGGGACCAGTGAGGTCATTGAGCTCAGCCAGGTGGGAGGTGATGGTGTTGGCTTGGAGCAAGGTGGTCGTGATTGGTGGTTGGATTCGACTGGTTTGAAGCTAGACGTGGAAGGCTTTGCTGATAGATTGGATGAAGTGTGGGAGAGAGGAAAGTTAAGGTTGACCCCAAGGTTTCCCCTCACTAACAGGAGGGATGGAATGGCCACTTCCAGAGAAGGCAGCCTGGAGAGGCTCTGGCTCTGGAGGGACGGCAGGAGCTGTCTTGGATGCGTGTGGTTCGTGGTGCCTGTTAGACGTCCTGAGCATCCGGTGCTGCTGATGGATCAAACACAGCCTGTCTGCTCTCTCTTGCCTCGGGAGCAGTTGATTTGGACCATTTTTTCAGGTCTTTGTGTCAACCATGAAATGCAGGACTCTCTTCCAGGGCAGATGGCTGGGGGGTGGAGGCTTTGTGACCCGCTGGCTCCCACTTTCCTGCTCGAAGTCAGAGCGAGCTCTGTTCTCTGAGTTTCCAGTCTTCATTTCCAGTGTAGGCCCAGTGACATCGCCTCAGGACATTCTGAGGACCAATGAGATGAGAGTGGGGACAGCTTTTATACGCTGAGATGGTTATTGTAGACATGCGCAAACGATGGGTGAATGTCGACCTGAATTGGTGATAAGGTAGAGAAGAATGCCTTTTACATATCTTTGCATCTTCTAGATGCTTGTGTAAATCAAAAGAAGGGAACGGCAAAAAACCCCGTTTCAGTGGTTCTGCTTTATTTCCCTCTAGTTTATAAAAGTTCCGTTGTGCTTTCTTTCTAGAGAGATTTCTGCTTACTCACGTTCCTTGTAAATATCCAGGGTGTGGGTTTGTTGTGAGGTGTGTGTGTGAGCCTGCATCTGTACAGATGTGTGTGTGCATATGTCCATATTGATGGGTACAAAGAACCTAGCAGTTTTCCAGCTTTCTTTGTTTTGCACGCAGCTGTGGGCCTGCCTGCCATTTGCGTCTCTGCCTTAGACTCGCTGTCTGCAGAATAGACAATACTTGCAGCTTTTCTTCTTGCTGGGAGGTTAATGATTGAGTATATGTATAGTGCTGTGAAGTCTTTGAGAGAAAATCACAAAGTCCATGTGCGTTATTCTTATAGCTCTAATGGTATTTATATTTAAATCATTATTATTGCAATAATAAGGCACCATATTGCCAATAAAACACAAAACTTCTTCAGAAGAACATTCTAAAATGATAGTGTTTTCTGGGGCAGGGCAGCGGTGTCTAATTTTGGGCCCTCACAATTGGTTTTGTGATTCATGTATTATGTATTTCCAAAGAATAATCAAGAGTGTGCAGTATTGCCCAGGGCAGTGAGTGTAGAAAACAGACCATGCGATTGGACGTCTGGATTGACACGGTTGTATTTCACGTGGGCTGGGGGCTGTCATCAGCCTTTGATGCTGGTTTTGATCCTTTGGAGCTTGACCTGGTGACAGTGTCAGTAGGGCTGAGCGCCTTTTGTCTGCTGTCCACTTGTGGCAGAAATGTACAGTGGGGGAGCATCTCAGTGTGATCCACGGATTGTTTCTTTCCGATCCATACAAAATTCATAAAGTTGATTTATAACCAGTAGAATTTGTGCTGCTTGAAGCAAGAGGCTCAAAGGCAGACCTTTGTTTGTAACAGGAAATGTCTCTCTTTTGGGTGCCCTGATACTCCAGTCCCTGAGGATGTACAGGTGATGAAACTGGAGGCTGTGCTGCCAGAGGGGAGTGGGGAAAGAGTTTGTACCCCATCTTTCATTTCACTGGAAATGACGTTTAGCTTATTGGAATGGGACCAGTTATTACATTAAGAGCAGAATGAGAGGAGCTGTTTATTATTAGTTTTCTTTTCTTTTCTTTTTTTTGTGAGGAAGATTGTCCCTGAGCTAACATCTGTTGCCAATCTTCCTTGTTTTCTTTGAGGAAGATTTTCACTGAGCTAACATCTGTGCCCGTTTTCCTCTATTTTGTATGTGTGATGCCGCTACAGCCTGGCTTGCTGAGTGGTGCTAGGTCTGTGCCTGGGATCAGAACTGGCTAACCCTGGGCCACCAAAGTGGAGCATGCAAACTTAACCACTATGCAATCAGATTGGCCCCTGTGTATTATTAGTTTTGAAAACAAGACATGTTCTGCTGGGTCTCATAGGATAGGACACATGGATGTCCAGTGGGGCAGACGTGGCCAGAGGCTCGGTGAGCATGCTCTATCTGGGGTCACTCGTGACCACCCTGCATGCCTTTGATGCTTTGTAGCTGGCGTGGCCCTCTGCAGCCACGCCCTTCTCTAAAGCCTTCACCTTGGTTGGCTCCAGGACGGAGGCCCTCCTGGTCCCTCTCCCTCCTTCTCTCTGTCTCAGGTCCTGGGCCTTGGTCTTCTCTCCCCTTATCATTCTCTATGTGGGAGACCTCTTGCATCTTGGTGGTTTCACCACTCCATGTTCTTAGACGTCCACCAGTGGTTCTTTTTTTTTTTTGCTGAGGAGGATTTACCCTGAGCTAACTTCTGTGCCAGTCTTCCTCTATTTTGTGTGTAGGTTGTCGCTCACAGCATGGCTGCTGATGAGTGGTGTAGGTCTGCACCTGGGAACCAAACCTGAGCCGCTGAAGTGACGTGCACTGCACTTAACCACTAGGCCATGGGGCTGGCTCCACCACTGGTAGTTTTTAGTGGGTTTATGAACCTCCTGAAACTGTGCCGAACGTTGCATGTTTGTATGTTTTTCTGGGAAAAGGAGGCATAATTTTCATCAGATTTCAGTGGGGGAGGGCTGACCTATAAGATTAAGACCTAGTGCTCTCAAATGTCGAATTTCTAGCACAGATCTGCCTGTGTGTATCTGCCTGCCTCCTTGGCATCTCCTTGAGGATACAGGAGCCACAGAGTGTGCTGTTGGGCCAGTGCAGCGTTCTCTCCCATACCTGGTGCCTTGCCGTGTTCTTTGGCTGCCTGCACCTGCCGTCTCCTGGGTCTGAGACCTGAGAGTTACCCCCACATTCTCTCACTCTTAACCCCTCACACCATCAGGCTCCAGGCCTTGCTGATCCTGTCTCCTAAAATCCTTTCCTATCCAGCCTCTCCCATCCCAGTCTTACTGCTCAATCAGGACAATCCGATTATTTACCCGTCTCTGGTCTCACTTCTTACACGTTTGTCCTGGGCCGTGTCTCTGGGACAAGCTCTCATCCCGTCTGATCCGACGCATCTTCCCTCTGCTCAGAGCCTCAGTGGCTCCCACTGCTCTCAGTAGCGAGGCTGGCCCGGTCAGCACGGCACACAGGGCGTGCTCAGGCCTCCAGAGGCCTCCCTGCGGCTGTCGCTGTGGCTCCTCCTTGGTCACTCCCACTCAGCACACTGCTTCGGCAGCTTCATGGCTTGCTTCCCTCTCCCCCACCCCCTGCGACCCCAGCCACGCTGCTGCACTTGACAATTACTGCTTCACAGGTGCACTGTCTTCCCGTGAGGGGACCTTTACCATTGTTGACCTCCTTGGTGTTTTGTCACCCTCTGCCCATCAGGGGAACCCTACGATTGTCACTAGGCCCTTAGCATCGTGGTGGGGTGGGGGTGGGGGGTGGCTTCTTTGTCTTGGCATCTGTGCACACATCCCGGCCTTGGCCTAGGACAGGCACTCTCCAGGTGCTCTTGAACCAAATGACTTTTGTGTAATGGCTTCTCTGACACCCTTGCTGTTATCTGGGAAGGGCTGGCCCTGTGCTCCTTGTCTCCTGTGCCTTCAACTGTCATGGCACCTATGCCTGCGGTTCTGTGGTGGGCGTGGTGATTCACCTTCTGTCTGCCTTCCAGATTCTGAGGTCTTTGTGGGTAAGGCTCAGGTCTGCGATGACTTTGCTGCCCTGGGGTCAGGGCAGGATTGGCAGCATTGATGCTTCACCCATGTGTAATGACAGACAGAGACAAGGTGCAAAGCCCTGGGCCTGGCTTTGCATCGACCTGGGTCGATGATGAGAGGCAGCATGACATGTTATGCCAGGCTTGCGTGTTATGCATGACAAGCGTGCTTCAGCTTCCCTCTGGCTGTGGCAGGACGCAGGCAGGGGCAGCTCCAGTGTCGAGTAGCAGTCCCCACCCATCCATCCTCCATCCTTACCCTCCGTCTCCACTGTGGCGTTGTCTTCAGGACGCTGCATGAGGTCCGTGTGTCAGTTAGAGGCTCTGCTCTTCAGCCTAGGATCCTTAGCCATCGTGTAGATCTGCTTCCCAGCCTGGGGTCTCAGTCACATGGTCGGAGGACCAGACCTTTGTGAGGACAAGCGGGCTGCCTCCGGGCACCCTTCCCAGCCGGCCTTCTTTTAGATTAATTGAGTTCTTTCTATGGTCCCGTTTTATCATTTGTGTTGGCTCTTAGTGACATGTCTTTTTTTATTTTTTAGAGGTTCTTCTAGAGTTTACAGTATACATTTTTAACTTATCACTGTCTACCTTCAAAAACCATTTACCGCTTGATGTTTGGGTTTGTCTGATGTTTTTTTCTGTAGTTAACCCAGGGTTATGCGTTTTTTGGAGGAGTAACAAAGAGGCGAAGCGCCTTTCTCATCCTATCACATCAGGGTGCGTGCTGTTAACGTGACTTCTCACTGTGGTCTTGACCTTGGTCACCTGGCTGAGGTGTGTTTGTCAGGCTTCTCCACTGCAGAGTTCCTCCTTTTTTCTTCCCCTTCTATCCTGTTCCCTTTGGAAGGAAGTCATGGTGCACACAAACCCTACCTCCTTGAAGGTGGATATCTGTATAAATTATTTGGAAATCTTCTGCATGAGAGATTTGTCTGTTTTCACCATTTGTTAATTTATTCAATCATTTATGTCAGTATGGACTCACAGATATTTATTTTACGTTTTGCGTTCTAGTCCAATACCACTTTATCTGTTTTTTTGCTCAGATTGTTTCAGCTTTGGCCGTTGGACACTCTTGTCAGTTGGCGCCTAGGTCCCTCTGACATTCCCCCTGTCATGGTGTGTGCATGGCCATTTCTCCAGGGAGCCCCAGTTCCTCCAATGGGAGAATGGTTTTGGAAACCAAGACCTGTATGTCTTCTGTGCTCGTTGTCAGTGACCTTTAAAGAAAGTATAAATAAGGAAGAAGGCCTTCATATTTACCTTCATTTTTACCGTTACCTTTTGCATTTCTTTGTGTAGATCTGTCTTTCCACCTGGGATCATATTCCTTCTGCCTAAAGAACTTTCTTCAGCATTTCTTGTGGTATAGCTCTTGTTTGTCTGAAAAAGTGTTTATTTCCCTTTGCGACAGATATTTTCACTGAGTGTGGAATTCTGGGTTGACGTTCTTTTCTTTCAGTACTTTAATGGTGTCATTCCATTGTCTTTCGTCCTGCATAGTTTCTGTGGGAAGTCTGCTGTAATTGTTATTTTTGTTCTGCTTCTTAGGATTTGGCGGAATTCCCTGGAACTTAACTAGTTTCAGTATGAACACTGTTTACTTGTATCAGGCACTTCATTAAGCCTGGCTCTGCGTGTGCATAGGCCTCCCAACCACCTTGAGGAGGAGCTGGCCTTATTTTTCACAATTTATAGGTAAAGAACCTGAGGGTTGAGAAGTGAACTGATTTGCTCAAGGCCACTTAGCCAGGAGGTGGCAGAGCCCTGGTGGCCTGGTTCTAGAGCCTGCATTCTAACCACTGTTTCTAGAATTCACGCTCTCCAGAAGCTGTAGGATCAGACTGAGCTCATCCTAGTCTAGTTAAAATGCCATCCCCGTGATAGGACGTCCATGGGCATCAGAGTCTGACAGGCCTGAGCTCCTTCCTGCTCAGCTTTTTACAGGCTGTGTGACTGTGCACATGTCTTGCTGAGTTTGCTCTTTCCTCTAAAGTAGGTGAGAGTAGCTGCCTGCTGTTTTCTCTGGGTTAGGATTAAGTCATGCGATGCATAACACGTGAGCTGCACTGCGCCTTGCGCTGTAGTCAGTGCATGGAAGGTTTTCTCAGTTGGGTTGTGCACAGTGCATATCAGTTGAATTAATGAATTGAAGTTTTGCCCACGTTAGAAACTACATTGATGTCTCTGTTCAAGGCTGAGAGTTGTGGCTCACAGCACATGCTGTAGTGTCCTGTCACGTTTCACCCCCTCTGATTGGCTTCCACTGCTGGATGCATCTTTCCAAAGCATGGCCCTAATGACATCATTTTAGAATGCATTAAGTGGCTTCCTATAACTCCCTTATTCAGATACAGAGCACTGCCAGGGAGCCCCGACCTACTATTCCCGCCTGACTTTCTCCAGTCCCTTACTAATCACTTTCTGCCTGTTGTTCTGAGAACCTGCCCCATGGTTGTCCCAGCCTCTCTTCAGCCTGCTTCCTTTGATTAAAACCCCATTTCTTAGGGCCATCTGTATTAAAAACAACAACAAAACCCCAAAGACATCATTTAACGGAAGACACTTGATAAACTGCAAAGCTCTGGGTAAGCATTTGATACTTTCATCTGTGCGTCTGTCTGCCTGTCTGTCCTGTGAACATTTTAAAGTGCCTTATCTAGGCTGAGCACCATGCTGGGCCCTGGGCCCTGGGTTCCTGGAGAGCCCCCAAGGACTTCACTGTCTGGGAACAGATTATAGGCTGGTCCCGCACTGTGAGAGAGATGTGGTGTTTGCTCTGGGGTTGGGAGTAGTGGGCAGGGCAGCTGACCCGAGGAGGACCTCAGAGGAGGAGGGGAAGGTCATGCAAGGCAGACGGAGGGGCGCACTGCAAGGTCTGGACCTATGAGGTTCTGGAGCCTGCAGTGACTACAAGTGGATCGTGCTGGTGAGTGGCTGGGACTGGGTCCAGAGAAGCCACAGGGAGCCTCTGCGTGGAGCCATGTGTGCTAGGCCGAGGGGCTCGGGTTTTATTGTAGGAGCTGAGGGGAGCTATGGAAGAGTAATTTTAGTTAGGAGAGTGAGGTAGTTGCACGTGTGAGTTTTAAAACCCTAAGCTTGTTTATCATTCAAGGCCCCAGTCAGTGGGTTTCCTCCTCCACGAAGCCTTCCTATACCTTCCTCCTCCAAGCAGGATGGGCTTTCTCCCTCTTTGGAGGTCAGCCTGCTGCATGCCTCTCTCTCCCTTCAGGCCCTGGGAGGCTGGCTGTCCATCTGACCTTCAGCAGTGTGTCTTGGACACCTCTTGGTGACTTTGTGTTGGGCGTCACTCCCTAGGTCTTTCAGACCTACACTTTTTCAGCAAAGACCACGTTAACACAGGTATCTACACAATTGCTTGATTATAGTAGTGCATAGTTATTACAAAGGAGAGGGAAAGGATTGTGTGAACGTGTTAAGTAGACAGCAGGCCCACCCTAGGCATTCAGTGAGTCCCCCAGGCTTGCTATCCCCCTGTCCCCATGTGAAATGGTGCTAACACCGAGACAGCAAGCTCCTGTGCAGATGGATGATGTGCTGTGTCACACACAGCCTGGCATGTGGTATCCGTGTCCTGATTGACAAGGGAAGGTACCATAGTCAGTCGGTGAGTCCTGCCTTGTGTTATAATCATCCCTCAATTTTAAATCCCTTGAAGGGTAAGCCACTCTCTGTCATCTTGGCATCTGCTGCAGCCCAGGCTCTGGGTGGAGAGCAGGAGCTTGGGACCCTGAGCCGATTGGATTGGAGGAGGGGGCAGAATTTACAGCAGCTGGACACGGTTAGGGGTTAATGTCTTTATTCAGTTGGACCAGAGTGAAATGGGTCATCTACCCATTAGGGATCTAATTGAAAATAATGCTGTGCAGTTTAATACAGCAATTTCTTAACATTTTTTGCATAAATTAGCAAAATACTTCAGAATAACATCCAGTTGCAATGGAAATGACTGAATCCCAGTGACAAATAAGTAGATCCTGCTAGAATATCCAAGGAGGAATTTCTGATGGGCTTTGGAAGCGAAGGGGTTATCTTTGTAGTATTTTATTGAACCACAAAATGTTATTTATAACCCATGTCAGGAGCAATTAAACTGATTGATGATTAAGAAAGTTTAATAGTTGAATAATAAGATGCGGTTCTTGACAGCTATTTTTTCTCCTTTTGGAAGCATATTTTATGAGACTAATAACAGTGTGAAAGATGGGCTGTGGAATGTGTTGTGGTGTAATTATGTGCTGGTGACAGAATATCCAGTCTGGTGTTACATGGTGTGTTACTTATAAAAAATTAAAATACCAATTAGGATTTTTTGATTTATTATTGAAGTGGTTTGTTAATTTTGACTCACCCCAAGCGGGGTTAATTAGTACATATTGATATATTTGATTAAAAGTACACTAATGTTGAATCAAATAAGAAAGGTCAAACAAAATAAATTATTTTCCAGGCACCCCAGAATGGTATCATAATTTTAGTTATTTTTCATGCTTATGTGAAAAGGTGGCTTCAGATTTTGACTAGCACCGTTTGCTTTGAGTGGCAGTTCCTTAGGCATTCCATTGAAGGTGGCATTTTCATTTTCAAAGCAACCTGTGCTCCTCTCCTTGCTTGCAAATGTGTTTTTTTTTGTGGTAGTATTTATCTTTATGTACCATGTCTTGTGTCTGTGAAAAGCAAATATATAGTTAAGAAAATTCTTTTTAGAAATAAGCAGAGATGTTACAAAGCAGGAAACACAAATGACTAATAAACTAAAAAAAGTCTAGCTTCACAAGTCATGAAAATGCAAATTGAACCAATAATGCAGTTCTATTTTTGTCTATACAATTAGCGAAGATTAAAAAGAGATAATACTCAGTGCTTTTCAGGTTGGGTGAGATCGACACTCTGTAGTCTTTTGGTGAAACAGCCTTCTGGAACGCACTTGGGTGCTTATGGAAAGGATGCCTCCTCGTCTCCAGAAGTAGGAGGCGATCGCACGAAGACCGAGGCTTGGGTGTCTGTCCTGGCAGGTTTGTTCTGGTAGACGCTCCACACAAACCCAGAGCTCCTGCTGGAGGGGAGGGTTAAACCAGCTATGCTATGCTGATCTCCAGGCAGTCTCAGGCAGGGGGACCCTGGAAGGGAAAGGCCCACCTCTTCACTCCACCTTCCAAGGGCCTCCCTTTGCCCTTCTTCGTGTCAGTTCTGGCACCTGCGAGCTCATTTGACCCTGGTTCTGCTCAGGTCAAAGCTGACCAACACCCCTCTGTGCCTCCACCTCCCACTTTTTTGAGCATCCTGGCCCCAGGCGGTTCGCTCTTGTGCCTGTTTGTTCTCTGGTGCGTTTCGTACTTTAGGGCCCTTTGACAAAGCCAGCATAGACTTCAGCTTTCAGACTTCTCCCTTCCTACTCGCCTGGGTCAGTGTGGGCTTTCTGATGGCAGCTGGCCCCTTGGTCCTTGGAGCAGCCTTGTTTTGGTAACCTTTTTTAGCACTGGCCCCCAGTACCTCTGAAGGCCTCCATTTTGTCACCAGGCTCCTTCTGAATTTTTCTGCCCCGATTAAGAGCAGCTGCTCTCAGAGCCTGGGTCCTTGTCGTGGAGGACGGAGTCAGACACTGAAGCCTGGTTTCCCTCGAGCACTTGGCGAAGGAGCAGCACACAGTGGGGACTGGCCGCTAGTGACCAAGCAGAGGAAAGGTCAGGGTCTGCACTGCTGTTTCCAGTTTAGCTCAGTTTCCTCGTGCCTGCTTCTCACAGGGAAGCTCGGTAGTCCATTTCCCCACTAGTCGGCAGGGCTGTGTTGTATACTGCCGTCACAGACCTTATGTGTGACGTGCAGTGTCGGACCCAGATCTAGAAATCTGTTTGTTTTCTTTTAGGAAGATTGGCCCTAAGTTAACATCTGCTGCCAATCCTCCTGTTTTTGCTGAGGAAGTCTGACCCTGAGCTAACATCCCTGCCCATCTTCTTCTACTGTATATGTGGGACACCTGCCACAGCATGGCTTTTGCCAAGCAGTGCCATGTCCGCACCTGGGATCCGAACCTGCGAGCCCCAGGCCGCCGAAGCAGAATGTGCAAACTTAACTGCTGCGCCACTGGGCTGGCCCCTAGAAATCTGTTTTTTCTTGGCCTCTTTTTGATACTTGGCACAAGGACCCTCAAACTGACCTGAAGTGTGCAGGTCCAGGCAGGCCCCCTTGTCAGTACCACGTGCACACAGCTGAAAACAAAAAGTGGCCACTTCATATAAGAGAATGTATTTTCTTAAAAACCAAACAAAAAACCCATGCCCAGTACTCCTGGCCTCAAGAAAATTCCAGATAATTAGGGAAGATGACCGTCAAGTGATTAGTCAGGAGCCCTGGCTTCTGAGGCTCTGCTTTCAGGCTTGTCCCCTGCGTTTCCCCAGTAACTGAGGTTACGTACTGCTAGTTCATCTGTTATCTCGGGTGGCTTTAGGATTGAAGTCGCATTTCTTAACTGCCTTTGGGTAAACAAGGCCTTTATTATACCAATACGTTAAAGCACTCTAACGTTTTAAAAACCAGTAAAGCATTTCAGAAAATGTGGCAAATGAGTGTCAAGCATCATCTAAGTGCTTTTCAGATTTTGCCCCTGAATTCAGGTTGAGTAGCAATTGCTGTAGATTCATACTTGGGTTCTACTACAAGCAACTTCAGATCGTGATGCATTTCTTGCAATTTTCTATTCATAGTACACTGAGCTCTTCAGGTTGCTCCAGACATTTTTAGGCCCATCTTCAGTGCTCATGCCCACGTGAAAAAACACAGAGATTTCAACAAGTTAGTTTTAGTAAAGTGTCCGGTTTTCTGCATGGTTTATAACGTTCCATGCCTGCATCCTTAACTTTGCATTTTGTAATCTCAGCACAAACATGGCAGAGAAGAAACTCAAAGTCATTTCCTCAGGCTGTTTGGTCGATAGAGACTCAGAAGATTCTTAAGCCAGCCCCTTCCTCGGTGACCACATCACCCCCAGCACGTCGGGACCCAAGGCTCCGTCAGTGCTAGCTAGGCCTCCCACAGCCGCCTGTGGACTCATTCAGTTCCTGTAAGCGCAGGATGTAGGGGGAGTACAGACATGATTGATGTCCTGTAGTCATTACGAGGGACACGTGTGAGCCCTGCAGAATTTGCTAGTCAGACAGTATTGTGACTATACGAGTGTGTGTAGCTCTTGACACATTTGCTGGATTGTCATCGGGGGTGCTCACAGTCACTTGGTTCCTGCAGATTTTGAGCTGCGTCGGTTGAGCACACATTCCTGAGCCTGCTGGGAGGCCTGGGCTAGGTGGACTGCCGTGTGGGTCTGCACTTTCAAGGAGGGGACACAGATGTCTGAAGTCCCAACCAAGGGGAGCTCCCGCTCCCAGGTGATGAGAGCTCACCTCCTCCTTGTCGTCCCCCCACCCCCCACACACACTCTGTGTGACTCCCATGGGAACTGAGTGAATCCACAATGGATTCAAGGAACAGCCACAAAGAGACGCTTGTGGGGAAAAAGTTAAGCTTCACCAGAAAATAAAAATGCAAATTAAACCTCATGTTCCTGAGCGCTTCGCACCTTCCCAGCAGACAGAGCTGGCAAGGAAGAAGTGCTGGTGAGAGATGGGCGAAGGCAGCCTCCGGCCTGCTGGCTTCAATGTAAATTGCAAACACTCCTTGAAAACATTTTACCAGTGTTTGTCAGGAGCCCTAAAATGTTCTTACTCGTTACCCGCCACTTTCGTTTGAGATGTTTATCTTAAGGACATGATTCTCAATGTGGATCAAATCCCTTATGCAAGAAAGATGCTCACTGGGGCATTCCTTATAATAGTGAAATGTTTGCAATGATGTCAGCATCCCAAAGCAGGGGTGTGGCTAAGTAAACTGGGATATCGCCCGTTCTTTAGACTGTTATACAACCTCCCAAAGGATGGCTTCAAACAGTGTGTTATAAAATGCAAAATCATCATTACAACTGTCAAATTTCAGCAGGATGCAAATTTGTATTTATAATGCAACTGTAGTCATATAAAAGCTGAGCAAAAACTGTGTGTAGGAAAAAATTGGAATAAAATCATACTCAGGTACTCCTGGTTGTATTTTAGATGATAGTTTTGTGGTTAATTTCCCCCCTTTATTTAACATTTTGAGTTATTCAAATGTTCTCCTGTGACTGAATTAAAACAATCAGTACCCCGTCATCTTACCCCACCAGGATTTTGGACATGCCCTGGGGACCCCACTGGGGAACATGGTGCCCCTCACGCACCCGCCGTGGGCCCTGTGGTTCTGAGGCCTTGGCAGCCCAGGAGCGCTGGAGCTGTGGCCATTGCATGGCCTTCTCTTGTCTCCTATCCAGGTGTGTTGGCTATGGATGGAATGGCCACCAAGCCCCCTCCTCTGCCTTCCACAGCTCCCAGTGCCCTCTATGCTAATTGTTCAGGGAAATGGAAACCTTCCAGTGTGAAACCCAAGGGACAGGCCATTTTGAGTGCCTACAAGGCCCTGTGTCTTTGTTTGCTTTTCCTCCTTGACTCAAGGGCATGCAGGGCAATGACAGTGTGGTAGTTCAGGTGACTCTGGAGACAAGGTTGGACCATTGCCCAGGCCCAGGCCCTGCACCGGGTGGGTCATAGGACCTTTGGGCTGAGCTGGCCCTTCTGCACTCTGGGGCCATGCAGCAGGCTGCTTGTCTGGGTAGGCTACAGCAAGGCTGTGATCATGTGCTTGCTCTTCAGCCTTTGATGGGCACAGAGAGGTAGGTGTAGGAGCAGGGCATCTGGCTGGCAGAAGGAGCCTGTCATCTGAAGGCTCTTAGGAGCAAGCTTGCTGGTGTCCCTTCGCTGTGCTCTGGCCTCAGGTCCAGGAGGAGCTGTGCTTGTTTCTGTGAGGCGTTGAGAGTCTACTTGTGATGCTTGAGTGTGGATGACACAGTTGCCTGTTAGTGTGATGGTGAGGCTTCCCTCCCCGTCCTGTCTGTCTGCCGCGGCTGTTAGATTTTCTGTTAGGTGCAGAGTAGTTGCTGGTGCTTCGGGTTGGAGCCGTGGTTCTGTGTCACCTGTGTGGGAAGGCTGGGCAGCCTGAAGCACACTTTATCTGAAGGCTTCTTAGGTCAGGGATGGAGAGGGGCAGAGCTGTTTGGAAACTGGGTGCCTGTCACTTAGGCAGTGGTTTATTTGTTGGACTTTTCCACACTTATGCCATTTGAGTACCTTTTCAGCGTGTAGTAGCCCCACTGACCCTCCCTAAATACATGTGACCTGTGACATTTATGTTGGCCGTGAGCCAGGATGCTGTCTGACCACTAGGAAGGGAGGGGCCCCATAGTTTAAAGGCATCCATGAGTTCTTTTTGGGGGAACAAATTTCTTTTTATTGACAAATCTAATAGGCAACACAATTGATTATGTTATTTTGAACAGAAGTATGTTTCAAGAAACACTGGAAGGAAGTAGTGCCACTGTGCTTTGACCTTGTGCTACAATATTGGAATGTCTGTCCAGGTGTGTTGTAATGCGGTAGCCTCATACCCTTTCTGTGATTATATTCCATTGAATTGGGATAGTTAAACGTAAGCAGTTTTTTCCTTTGTGTTTATGGTCCATTTGCTGATGTAACAGAGGAAAGAATGTGTTGAAATGTATCAAATCCCGATTGATAGGTGGCCAGGGGCATTTCAAGAGCTACTGAAATCTAGCCAAAGGTTTGCGTTGCCGGCCTGGTTCCTGGCAAGGCCATGCCCAGTAAGTGACCACAGACAGCCTTTCATGCAGACATATTGGAATTGCTGCAGAGGCTGTGGCCACAAAACTCGTTTTATTGCCTCTGCATGACACTCAGATGCTCAGCACCAGTGAATGCCACTCCCCACTCTCGCTGTAAACTGGGTCAGAGGAATCCCAATTGGCATGTAGGTAGTATGAAAACATGAGCAGAATTTTGGAGTTAATGTGTCTGAATCATTTATTGAGGACCACGAATTGACAATGAAAGCAACTTACTCTTTTGTAAATGGCCCCACCTTGTTGGAGTGGTCAGTGCAAGCCAGATTGTCTATCAGTTAGAGCAGCACACATTTCCAATTACCATTGTTTTAAGATCCTACATCATCTCAGCAGCAAAGGTACCTGCTGTATGACTTTTTGTGAGTGTATTTCCTGGCTTTTCATTGTGCTATTACTGGTCAAGTGGAATGGCACCTTGTTCATACTAACCTGCGATTTCCCCGTCTAACTGTGGGGCACAGGGCGTGTCCTGCCTGCTCTGATTTGATGTTGGACTTCCACGTTGGTGCCCAGCTCCCAGCCAGACCATGAGCCAGGTGAGGGCGGGGCCCAGGGCCCCCATCTCAGCACCTGGTGCCCCATCTGGGCTCAGCAGGGCTCTGTGAATTTTAATGGGCTCTGACGTATTTTGTCAGATTGCTTTTCAGAACCCATTTATCCTTCCCTTAGCAGAATGTCTGTGTTTTGTGTGTTCCCTGTGGTTCAGAGGATCTGTTTCTCATTACCTATGTCAGTAGTGGGCTTTTCTTTTTGGTGAGCAAAATTGGCCCTGAGCTAACATCTGTTGCCGATCTTCCTCTTTTTGCTTGAGGGAGATTGTCCCTCAGCTACCGTCTGTGCCACTCTTCCTCTATTTTGTATGTGGGATGCCGCCACAGCCTGGCTTGGTGAGCAGTGTGTAGGTCCATGCCTGGGATCCGAACCCCTGAACCCTGGGCTGCCTAAATGGAGTGTATGAACTTAACCACTCTGTAGCCAGGCTGGCCCCAAAAGTGGGTATTTTAAACTTTGAAACTTGACCAATTTTATAGGTGAACTGGGGTATCTCATTATGTTTATTTGAATTTATTACTAACTAGTGCTGTTGACCATTTCTTTATGATTTTAACTGACTGCCTTTTATAAATAACCTTTTCAGGTGTTTTTCTCAGTTTCAGTAGGCTGACTTACACATTTTTCTTGTTGAGAAATAATTCTTTGCAGATCGTTTGATATTACTTGTTGGCCTGCATTGTGTTGCAGATGTTTTCTCAACTTGTTTGACTTTCTGCGTTATCAGTTGTAACTGTGTGAGTCAGTGTGTGGTGACATAAACCAGGCTTTCCTTCTGTCCTGGGCTCGTCCCTGGAGAGTTGTTCTGACCGGCATGCACACGTATTGTCGGGCTCCCCTGGGCTTGCACTGCAGTCTTGTTTTCATCGTTACCTTGGACGAAACATCTGTACACACACCTTTGGCTTGGCCTTTTCCCATATTGGAACCGCACGCACGTTCCTTTTCGCCTTCTCCATGTGGTTCACTGAGGCCTTCAGCAACGAGCAGGCTTGTGTTGGTCCATCTTTCTTTCCATGTGGCTGCATCATTAATGATTTGAGTGAGGGAACATTTTGCTGATTGATTTAAAGACCCCTTTATCCTTTGAGGAATTATTTTTGACTTAATTAGATAAAGGGAGTAAATGAATTTAATGGATTGATTTATGATCAGTTTGCATTTTTAGATTATCGTGACTCAAGAAAGTCTATTCTCTCTATAAGACGTGTGCTGTCAGCCTTCTGAAAGATGGGTATCTACAGAATCTCCTTCTAGTTGGAAACACGGCATCAGAAAGAAGCTCTTAGCCGGAGGTCTGCCACTCCTTTCCTCATTAAGAAATAACGAGGGGCCGACATCCTTTAATGCACGACCTGGGAGCACGAGGAGAGCTGCCCAGCCCCCTGCATCTCGGGGAGCACTGTGGCTTCATGGTCTGTGTGCTCCTGGGAAGGTGGTGTGTGTCTGTCTCCTGACTCTCGGAATGTAGGAGGCCGGAACAGGGTGAAAGCCTGCTCTGTTGGACAGGTGGACCTGGGGTCCTGTGGCCAAATGTGCATCCTGTTTTCCTGAGAAAGCATGTCGCCGATTCTCAAGGCCAGCTCAGCAACGACGGTAGCTTTTGGGGGGTGTCTCAGAATTAGAAAAGAGTTTTGCCTTCTTTTCAGAGAATTCTGAGCTTTTGCAGAAAAGAGGCCGTTAGAGTATGTTGTATTAGGAAGAATGCTTCCTTCAGTTTGAACAGATTCTTGCTGACTAAAGTGTTGTTTGTGTTGTCATTAGTAGAAGCAAGTTAGACTTGATGTATTGTCTTAGATTCAGCAATGATTTGGATATTTCTCTTACCCAGCGAAGTTGAGGTTACATCTTGTTTTGTTCCTCCTAGAACACCTTGGCATAGTTTTCGCTCTGTTCCAGTTCTAATTGTTTATGTATTTATGCCAGTCTCCTGGACCCTGAGTGCTTTGATGGCAGTCCATTCATTCACTTGGCATGTGTTTATTGAGCACCTTCTGTGTGCCAGGCACTCCCGGAGGTGCTGGGGACATGGAGAATAAGGGGGACATGGCCCTGCTCTTACTATAGTGGGGGGACAGAAGCAGACAAGTAAGGACACAGCAGGGAGTGACGCAGCTGGTGATATGTGTCATAGAGGACATACAGGGGGCAGTGCAGCGTACTGGCATGTCCCCTTCTGTCTCTGCAGCAGGGGGTCCAGTGCCTGGCATTTCATGGTGTGGAATTGATCTGTTCTCTGGAAATGTCTTTACTAGCTAGAGGGGCATGAGTGGTGGGGCCCAAACTCTGCATTTGTGCCTCAGCAGCAATTGGGGTTTGCAGGCTCTCGTTGGGAGCCTCTCCACCGCCTTGGCCTTCTCTTCCTTTCCTCAGCACTGTCCCTAGATCAGATCCCTTCTCCACCCCCACCCGCCATGCTTGCAGATGCCAGCGTAACGAGTTGCTCTAATGCACAGATGTCTCCAAGGGTCCCCCTTTCCACTAGAAGGAAGTCCAGCCCCAGAGCCTGGCACCCAAGGCCGGCAGCATGATCCTCACGACTCTTCATCCTGCCGCAGCCATACCTTGTTCCGCACGGCCGCCTGGCTGTGGGTTCTCTGGTCTTCCCTCACGTCACCTTTCCCATCACTGTGCTCAGCTCTGCCGTCTCCTGAGGCTCAGGGCCAGTGCCACGTCTTCCACACTCATGTCTCTTCAGGGCCAGGGACTCTGTGTTCATCTGAACCTGCCTGCACCTGCCTGTTTGTCCCTTGTCACACTGCTCACTCTCCACTTGGCTGGTTCTTTATTTACAGACGTGGCCGTGTGAGTTGCATCTCCCTATAAATAAATCTGGTCAGCAAATAGTATGAATAAATGAAGTCAGTAAATGGAGAATGAATGAATCAGCGAGTCAGTGGATGAACACACGCCCGCCTCCCTGCTTCCACTAGACTCTGGGGTGGAGGGGCTTCTTTGTTTCATCTTCACCTTTCTCCCAGCCCCACAGTTTCTTGCACAGGAAAGTGCTCGATAGATGTTAATAGAATCAATCAGTATTTCAACCAATGGCATTTCTATTAACAAAAATTCCTACTCACAGCATTATTAAAAAATCAAAGATCCAGTCAAGCCAAAAGAATGTTATGAGATTAAGTTTTTTTCTTTTACAAAATTGACATTATAAAAACAAGGATCATCAAAGATACAGAAATTTCCCTTCACTCTTTAGCTCAGAACCTACACCATTGCTGTCACATTCCCAGGTGCTGTTGAGAGATCTTTTCCACACGGAATCTGATGCCAGTTTTCTTGTACAGAGTGGAATAGCTGCTCAACCCAGTCCTCTCGTCTTCTGCACGCTGGGCCATCCGCTTGCGGCTGGGCTTTGTGAGGTTGGAGACCCCCAGTTGCGGGTGTGCGTGGGGTGGTGGTCGGACGGGAGCAGAACCAGGCTGTTTGGGAGAGGAGGAGGTTGGTCCTTGTCGTTTGGGGTCTCTCTGAGGGCCAGGAAGTTGGTAGTTGCCGTCCTCCTGGCCAGCAGAGCGCATTGTCCTGATCTTGTCCTTGCTCCATGACCTTTGTCTCCTGGAGTCCCATCCCCTGACCCAATCCCCATGTCTGCAGGCTACAGGTTTTCAACTATGTCACAGAATTGGGAACTGTGATGGTGGTTTAGTTTGTAACTTTGAGTTGGATGTTATTTATTTTAGAATTAAACATTCATACTGCTGAACCAATTAGGTCATCACATTAGTTGTTTTTGCTGAGCCAGAGAGTTTCATGAAGTTGTAGTCTTGAATTGTGACGCTTCTCTCACCAAAGCAGGCCTTTTTTCTCTGCATTGGAACCCAAATCTATGTAATTCAGTGCTAAAATCGCCATCACCAAAGTGTCAGGGTTTCAAATTTAAAACTCCCAGGTTGGGCAATGCAAAAGATTAGACCAGAGAGCGATTCCAGCTTCCTTATAAAGAAGAGAGTATTTTTGATTACCAGTTAAGCTCCTAATTATGTGGAGAGGTTTATTGCGGGGTTTGTGCAATGTGGGTGATTAACGTAGTCACAACGACAGTAGCTGTTCCCTGTCCACCAGCAGGTGCTGGCTCTCTCCCCGTGGCTTGTGCCACGTGAGACTGCTACCCAGACCATGTCCGTGATCAGTGTCCTGGAAGCCCTTGGAGTTACAGGCTCTGTTTAGAGTTGAGATATTTCCCCGTTTCCAATGACCAGGCCGCCCCATTTGGTTTTCTACGAGGGAGAACTTAGCTGTGTCACCTAAGTTTCGGGCATTGCCTCTGCTACCCTGGCCATTTCTGATGCTGATGTCTCGCCAGGTGGGTGAGTGTCCTCTGAGAAGAGGATGCTGTGAGAAAGGAGCCTTGCAGGAGACCCCAAGCTCGGGTGAGCTCGCCGTGGTGACAGACTGTTGCTGTATGACTGAGGAGGAAGATGTGAACCATGTTTCATGACTGAGGGATTGTTGTTTTCATCTGTGAAGTTAGACTTCCCTACGTTTAGCTGCACAAGGTAGATCAGTAAGCAGTGACTCCTCCCTCCCGTCCTCGCCAAGTCAAAGGCCTTGGTTCTCCGCCCTGTCTCAGTGGCGGCCAAAGCGATGGAAAGAGCACCGACTCTGTTTTCACATGGACTGGTTCCCGGGCCTGCTCTGCTGCTCCCTGGCCTGTTACCCACCTGTAGGCCCTCGTCTGTCAGAGGGGAGTATTTTTCTCACCGGGCTGCTTTCAGATGGAGCGGGCCCTAGCTCAGGAGCACTTACTGTGGAAGCTCAGAAGAAACGCTCCATCTGTCAGTCGTGTAGGTGTCATTGCTGCCAGGTTAGCTCTCCCGGTGGGCAGCCCTCATCGCCACAGTGTCCTTGATTTGAGCCCATCAACCTGCCTGTTCTTTCATCCATTGACCCTTTCTGTCTTCTGGACATGGAGACATGGACAGAAAATTTCTGCTCTTTATTTACCCAAGATAGCTTTTTGGATATTTCAAGGTAGCAATTATATCCCTATATGGTTTTCTCCCTACAAGGTTGACTATCCTCCCTAGTTTCTTATATCTACCCATCCACCCACCTAGTCATCCATCCATCTACGCACCCATCCAGTCTGGTGGAATAGTCAGGGTGTGCTAATTGTGCAGTGCTGTTCACACTTTGTACGAAGGCCAGCACTGATCCTGCCCACTGAATGCCAGCTGCCAGCTCCCCTCTCACTAAGCGTTCTGACCCCCAAACTCCCTGCAAGTTTCTCAAACTGTTTCCAAGGGCAGTACCACCAGCCTTGGAACTTTTTCTCTAGGGATGTTTATCTGTAGAAAAGACAGGCCTTCCTTAAACTATCTTGATGGGTTAAGGAACATTTTTTCCCTATTGTAAAAATAACCTGTTCATTGTGAAAATTCATGTTCTCTTTGTATTCTGTACCCTTCTGCAGAAAATAGAGAGGCATAGTTTCCCAACTCACCCCCACCCCTGGGGCATCCATGGCTCTCTGTTGGTGGCATCCTTCTGAGCAGTGTTCTCTGTGTGTGTGTGTGTGTGTGTGTATGGACACACACTATATAAATGGAGTTGTTGATAAAGATGGGATTATTTTAGAGACTAAAAAAACAATAGAAAGGATCAATGAAGCTAAGAGCTGGTTCTTTGAGAAGATAAGCAAAATTGACAAACCCTTAGCCAGACTCACTAAGGAAAAAAGACAACTCAAATAAATAAAATTAGAAATGAAAGAGGAGAAATTACAACAGATACCACAGAAATACAAAGGATTATAAGGGAATACTGTGAAAAGCTATATGCCAACAAATTGGATAACCTAGAAGAAATGGACATATTCTTAGAATCATACAACCTCCCAAAACTGAATCAAGAAGAAATAGAGACTCTGAATAGACCAGTCACAAATAAAGAGATTGAAGCAGTAATCAAAAACCTCCCAAAAAACAAAAGTCCAGGACCAGATGGCTTCTCTGGTGAATACTACCAAACATTCAAAGAATATTTAATACCTATCTTTCTCAAACTCTTCCGAAACATTGAAGAAGATAGGATGCTTCCTAAGCCAGTCTATGAGGTCAGCATTACCCTGATACCAAAACCAGACAAAGACAACACAAAAAAGGAAAATTACAGGCAATATTGTCGATAAACACAGATGCAAAAATCTTCAACAAAATATTAGCAAACTGAATACAACAGTGCATTAAAAGGATCACACCACCATGATCAAGTGGGATTTATTCCAGGGATGCAGAGATGGTTCAGCATCCCCATATGAATCAATGTGATACACCCCATTAACAAAATGGAGAATAAAAATCACATGATCATCTCAATAGATGCAGAGAAAGCATTTGACAAGAACCAACATCTATTTTTGATAAAAACCCCCAATAAAATGGATCTAGAAGGAAAGTACCTCAATATAATAAAGGCCATATATGACAGACCCACAGCCAAGATCATACTTAATAGTGAAAAACTGAAAGCCATCCCTCTGAAAACAGGAACAAGAGAAGGGTGCACACTCTCACCACTCTTATTCAACATAGTACTGGAGGTTTTGCCCAGAGCAATTAGGCAAGAAAAAGAAATAAAAGGGATCCAAATTGGAAAGGAGGAAGTAAAACTCTCACTGTTTGTGGATGACATGATTCTATATATAGAAAGCCCTAAAAAATCCACCAGAAAACTATTAGAAATAATCAGAAACTACAGCAAAGTTGCAGGGTACAAAATCAACATACAAAAATCAGTTGCATTTCTATACACTAATAATGAACTAGCAGAAAGAGAAGTTAAGAGTTTAGTCCCATTTATAATTGCAACGAAAAGAATATCTAGGAATAAATTTAACCAAGGAAGTGAAAGACCTATACACTGGAAACTGTAAGACATTATGGAAAAAAATCGAAGAAGACATAAAGTAATGGAAAGCCATTCCGTGCTCATGGGTTGGAAGAATAAACATAGTTAATAGGTCCATATTACCTAAAGCAATCTACAGAGTCAGTGCAGTCCCAATCAGAATCTCAGTGACATTCTTCGTGGAAATAGAGCAAAGAACCTTAAAATTTATGTGGAACAACAAAAGACCCTGAATAGCTAAAGCAATCCTGAGAAAAAAGAGCAAAGCTGGAATTATCACCATCCCTGACTTCAAAATACACTGCAGAGCTGTAGTAATCAAAACAGCATGTTACTGGCAGAAAAACAGACACACAGATCAAGGGAACAGAATTGAAAGCCCAGAAATAAAACCACACATCTACGGACAGCTAATCTTTGACAAAAGAGCCAAGAACATACAATGGAGAAAGGAAAGTCTCTTCAATAAGTGGAGTTGGGAAAACTGGACAGCCACATGCAAAAGAATGAAAGTAGACCTTTATCTTACACCAGACACAAAAATTAACTCAAAATGGATTAAAAACTTGAATGTAAGACCTGAAACCATAAAACTCCTAGGAGAAAATATAGGTACTACACTCTTTGACATTAGTCTTAGTATCATCTTTTTGAATACCATGTCTACTTAGGCAATGGAAACAAAAGAAAAAATAGACAAATGGGACTACGTCAGACTAAAAATCTTCTGCAAGGCAAAGGAAACCATGAACAAAACAAAAAGACAGTCCACCAACTGAGTGAAAATATTTGCAAATCATATATCTGACAAGGGGTTAATCTCCAATATATATAAAGAACTCATACAACTCAACAACAGAAAAGCAATCCAATCAAAACAGGATAGGGCAGAGGAAATGAACAGATGTTTTTCCAAAGAAGATATACAGATGGCCAATAGGCACACGAAAAGATGTTCAACACCACTAACTATTAGGGAAATGCAAATCAAAACTACAATGAGATATCACTTCATGCCTGTCAGAATGGCTATAATTGACAAGACGAAAAATAACAAATGATGGAGGATGTAGAAAGAAGGGTACCCTCATACTCTGCTGGTGGGAATGCAAACTGATACAGCCACTATGGAAAACAGTATGGAGATTTCTCAAAAATTAAAAATACGAATAGCATGTGATATAGCTATCCCACTACTGGGCATTTGTCCAAAGAACATGAAATCAACAATTCAAAGAGATTTATGCACCCCTGTGTTCGTTGCAGCATTATTCACAATAGCCAAGATGTGGAAGCAACCCAAGCGCCCATCAATGGATGAATGTTTAAAGGAGATGTGGTATATGTCTACAGTGGAATACTACTCAGCCATTGGAAAGACAAACTTGTGCAATTTGTGACAATGTGGATGGACCTTGAGGAATAGTATTACACTAAGCAAAATACGCCAGACAGAGAAAGACAAACAACGTATGATTTCACTCTTATGTGGAAGATAAACACATGGCTAAGGAGAATGGATGAGTGGGTTACCAGAGGGGAAGGAAGTAGGGGGAAGGCCAAATGGGTAAAGGGGCACATATGCATGGCCATGGATGAAAACTACACTATTGGTGGTGAATACAATGCAGTCTACACAGAAACTGACATATACTAATGTACACCTGAAATTTACAGTTATAAGCCAGTGTGACCTTAATAGAATAATTTTTTAAAAAGATGGAATTATTTTACAAATTGCTTTTATAAGAATCATATAGCAGGACAACATTTTCAAAGAATTTTATTTAAATCGTCCCCTAAAGCCTTTCTATGATCTAAGAAGGCAAGAGAGATTATTTTTAATTAAATGTCTGTTTCTACATCCCGTGTCTTCGTATTCAGTTGTAGTCTACTTGGGACTGCTGATCTTTTGCCCAGGGCTGTGACAGTGCCTTCTCTGCCTCCCCCAGGAGCCCTTCGGTTAGCCTGTACACTTTTTGGCCTCTCTGCCACTGTGAGGGCTCTTTGAGGTCAAGCTCCCACCTTTCTCAACTTGGTGTCCCCAGGGTGCAGGGCCTGCCTCCTGAAGGAGGTGTTGTGGGTAATATGGGGAAGAGGGGGCTGGGTGCAGCTCTTAAAGCAGCATTGTATGTGCTGGTGTTAATGTTTGTTTATGATTAAAGGATGAAAGTAAGACATAGAATCTAGTCAAGTATCAGATGAAACAGGTTGGTTTAAATTCCATTACTTTTAATAATGTGTTTGGCATAAAGTCACCTTAGAGAGGACCACAGTAGCCCTGACTGTCCTGGCTCCAGGGCCCTGGCGGTCCTGCCTGGCTGGGAGTAGGTGTGTGCCCTGCCCAGCATGCCCCGTCACAGCCTGTGGAGTGTCTACGTGGCTTGGGTTAGAAATAGCTGAGCCAAATCCCCGAGGCCCTGAGGGTGCTCCAAGAGCCCTGCTCCTGCTGTGACCACTGCAGCATTGTTATCGAGGCCCACCCTCTGCTGATTGACAGTCGAGTTCTGCTTGTTCTCTTATTACCCGTGAATTTATCATTTTTCCCCTTTGAATTGTGTTTCTTCCTTTGAACCCTGGGATTGCCTGGAATCCCATAGTGTCCCTGGTTTCCTGTCATTTGTGATCCTAGCTGACCAGTCTCTTCCCGTAGGCCAGCAGTCCTGGCCTCTCCCCTGGCACTTGGCATGGCCCACGTTTAGGGAGCTAAGTCCTGCCCAGCATAGGCTCCAGGGCCGCTGACATTAACACTAGACTCCTCAGGCTGGTGCACAAGGGCTTCCTTGTGGGTCACTGTTCAGGTGTCCGCGCCTCCCGTCTCCCTCCCTCCTTGCCCATGGCACGTGTGGGAGCAGCATGCTCTGGTGGGAAGTGTGTGCCTTTGGAGTCAGATGGTCTTGAGTTAAAATCTGTCATGGCTTTTGGCCATTTTGGGGTCTTGACTCTGAGGACTCTTTCCCACCCAACAGTGCTGAGATTCCTGGGTCCTAACGGTGGATGGTTTAGGAGGTTAGCGTCTAACCGAGGGAACCTGTGCTAAACATGCTGATTTTCTTGTGGTTTCTTCCGGGCCGTGCCCCCAGGGACCACAAGTGCCCTGTCTCCTGTGGGCGCCCCCTGAGGGGTGTTTTCTGCTCTTGGGGCCTGTGTCTCAGCTCTGACCCTATAATCATAGCCTGGGGGGCTTCCAGAGTGTCTGTGCCTTCTGTGCCTTCTCCTATGTCGGATACTTTATCTGGCAGGATGGATATTTATCTCATTCTGACAATAAGGGACATTCCGATTCTCTTGACTTTTTGAAGACAAATTGGCATAGGGGTTCTCTGAGTTAAATGCCATTACTTCAATACTTTGAAGAGTAACAAATGGCCCATTGTGAGAAATGACACCTAGAAGAGGCTGCCGACATTTTCTTGGATAGAGCAGTAAGCCAGCTGAACGACCAAGAAGAGTCAGCGAGGCTTCTGCCTGTCTCGCGCAGCAGTGTGCCGCCTGTGGGCCGGCCGTGGGCCCAGCTGCTTCTGTGAACGAGGAGAGGAACTTGAGGCCCTGTTGACTTTTATTACAGCTGAGGAAATAGCTCTGTGCTTTGAAGGCCATTGAAAGAGAGAACGTGTCGATGGAAACTTCTCCAGAGAAGTCCTCTGATTATTGTTGTTGACTCAGTTCCCTGAGATTGGAAAATACAGTCAGATCTGCTCTGGTGTGGTGGATGAACTCATCTGCCAAAGCCATTTTCCCAGCGAGGTAGTCCCCGCTGTGAGGAGGCCACTTACACTGTTGTCTTCAAACTTGATCGTGTAGCTGGAAAGGCGTTAGGATGGGCAGCACCTGGCAGTGGGAGGCGGGCCCTACAGTGTACATTAATGCGCCCCTGGGAGACTTAGTGTCCTTGTCTGTAAACTGGCAGAGATAACACCTCCCACATAGGCTGCTTGAGAAATTCGGGAGCCCAGTGCCTTCCTGCAGAGCCACAGTGGGGGCTCATCAGAGGGGGCACTCAGGTCAAATGTTGGCCTCCTGGGACAGCAGAGTTCTGAGGCCAGGCGTCTTGCTGGGCCAGGCCAGTGGGCAGAGCAGTGCCTGAAGGTAGGAGGGAGAGCCCGCAGCCCCAAAGGTCAGCTAGGATGGTGCACATGTCACAGGTGAGCTCAGGCTGCGAGGAGGGAGCTCAGAGCAGGCTGGGCCACGGTCATCAGGGTCCTGCATCAGAGGGAAGGGCCCCGGAGCTGGGGGCCACATGGATCTGCCAGCCAAGGCCTTGGCTTGTGAGCACACAGCCTGGGTCTGAGAAGTAACCCACCTGCCCCTCCCCATCCCTCTCCCACCTTCATACCTAAACATTTATACCTAAAAGTGACTCTCTGACATCTAAACGTGTATGTTTTCAATTTTTAAAGTTGTTTTCCCCGTTAATCTTTGAGCTTCTTGAGGGGACTGACTCTTACTCATCTCTCTGCCCGATGACCTGGAGTGTAGGGACAGAGCCACCACACCTGCTGCATGTTGTCACATTGCTCCAGTGAGGGGACAACCCAGTGCCCAACAAGGGACAGGTGATAAACAGAAGGTGGCCCATCCATATGGTGGAATGTTATTCTGCTATAAAAAGGAATAATGTGCTGACACATGACACAACATGGATGAACCTTGCAACATGGTGCTAAGTGAAAGAAGCCAGTCTCAAAAGGCCATGTATTGTATGATTCCATTAATATGAGATGTCCAGAATAGGCAAATCCATGAGACAGAATGCCCATTGGTGGTTGCCAGGGGCTGGGAGGGGTTGGGGGGGAGTGGGGAGTGACTGCTAATGGGTAGTTTGTTTTTGGGGTGATGAAAATGTTCTGGAATTAGATAGTGGTGATGGTTGCCCAACTCTGTGCATATACTAAACCCCACTGAATTGTATACTTTGAAAGGGTGAACTTTATGGTATGTGAATTATGTCTCAATAAAATAAACCTCCCAAACAAACCAAAATAAAACAATACTTCTTGAGTGAATGAGGGAGTGACTGACTAAATGGGGCATTAAGAGTGCCATTTTCGTTTGCGTACGTGTGCAGATATGATCTCACGCGTCCAGGGGGATGCAGCGATAAGGGACTTAAGAGCTGAACTGACTGGAATCTGCACTGCCTGGAGGCTGTGCTATGTTGGATGCGGGAGCGGGCGTGTGGCCTTGCTGTCTAGGCTCACGAGGCCCATACGGAGGGCCCAGCTGGTTGGCTCACCTGCACAGGGTGCTGGCCATTGTCGTCAGGACAGCCCTCTCCTCTTTTTTTTTTTGTTAAAGATTGGCACCTGAGCTAACAACTGTTGCCAATCTTCTTCTTTTTCTTTTTTCTCCCCCAATCCCCCCAGTACATAGTTGTATATTTTAGTTGTGGGTCCTTCTAGTTGTGGCATGTGGGATGCCGCCTCAACATGGCCTAACGAGCAGTGTCATGTCTGCGCCCGGGATCCGAACCCTGGGCCGTCTAAGCGGAGTGCACGAACTTAACCACTCAGCATGGGGCCGGCCCCAGCCTTCCCCTCTTTTTACCTTTCTGATTTCTCTTGTGAATGGAGAACAGAGCGGGGGTTCTTCACTGTGGCTCTTCCAGCCATACACCTTAGTGTGAGTCAGGAGTTGTGTCATGCTGCCCCCGAGGAAACGGTAGAAACATGAGGTGTGCCTGTGAGCGTGCAGGGCTGTTGTGCTTTGTGGGGAGCAGTTAGGAACATGGGCCCTAGGACCCCATGCTGACCCCTCTGCTTCCCAGGCTGCAACTGGGCCCTGTCCCTTGTTTCTCGGCACCTCGTTTTCCAAGGGGTTTGATGGTAGTGATACTAGAATTGTGACAACGGTTAAATGAATTAATACATTTGAAACATGTGAAAGAATACCTGGCATATAATAACCACTCAGTAAGTGTTAGCAGTTATTGTAAGTGTTGTCATTTTTACCCACTTAAAACTTCCAAAATATGTTCTGGGCTGAAATGTTTCTTTCGTTAAAGAACATTTTTCTTGCAAAGATGCCATGTACATTTGCAAAATAAAACAAAAGTAATAAAAAAATGTGGGGTACACAGTTTTTTAAAATTTATGAGTGTTAGGCTGGATGATAGCAGTTACTGTAAGGATCTAAAATTAGTTGTTCAAATGTCTGATAAGCCATTTCAATTAGGCATCTGTTTTGCATTTTAAAACTTTTATGTTATATTTTCTCATTAGGTTTTTTATACTTGAAGGAAATTATTTAGAACACCATTGCCTGTTCTTTTTTTCAAACACATCTGTGTTCCTGCTTTCTTGCATATTTGCCCATAGCATAGAGGTATTACCCAGTGTGGTTTTAGAGTCTCTAACCTTGGAAACAGGTTTTTAGAGGAATTATTACTGAATGAATAGGTGCATATCTTAGAAGCAGAATTTTAAAAATCTTAGGAAAAACTTTCAGATCTCTGTTGGGAATAAGTAATATATTTTAGGTTCTCTCTTATTAGGATGCAAAATGCCTGAGAAGAAATCATTTACAATGTATTAATTATGTTAATTAATCAGAGAAGATTCAGAATATTAATTATGTGCAACTAATTAGGTATTAAAATTGAGAACCATTAAGTGATGAGGTGGAAGAGTACATGCGTCGTCTCGTTAGAGCAAGAAAAATGGGACCGAGAGAGATCCCGGCACAGAGCGCAGACCTCTTCATCAGGCGCCCCGCCCTGTGTTGTTTGCTCTGTGGGTTAACTGCTCATTGTCTTTTCCATGCTCCACGGCACACAGAGCAAGAGGATGTGGACGCCGCCGACGTCTCCCGCGTGCCCGCAGACGTGCTGCGCAACGTCGAGGCCGACACGTACTGGTGCATGAGCAAGCTGCTCGACGGTATTCAGGTGAGCCCCTCCCGGTGCTGATGCCAGAGAGATGTGATTCCGCATCTAAAATGAGCTTTGTGAAGAGTGCTGGGCCTGATGCCACAGGCCTGCTTCTGAATCTCGGATCAACCACTGACTGCCTTCTGAAGCCTCCCTTTCCACATCTGGAATAGTACCTGCTCCTCAGGGTTGACCAGGTGTGAGAAATACTGTGTGTGGGGTTGTATGTGGTGTGCCTGTGCAGGCACACTCCTTGTTCCGGGGACCCTGGTGGCGTCCTGCGGAGGGTTCCTGCGGGAGGGGATGGTGCAGGGCTCCGAGGGACTGGGGCTCTGCTCTGCAGTGTCTGATCCCCGTAGATTGCAATCTCCGCAGCTCTGTTGCCTGCAACCCCAAGTGGTACCAGCACCACACGTGGGCTATCAACAAGCTGTTGCCTTTGGGTGGCAAACTGTATTCAGAGGAATGTGCCCTTAAAGGGCATCATTTAGGGCCTCAGCCTCTCATCTGTAACACAGGGCCTGTGACCAGATGGCCACATAGCCCCTGCCAGTCCTGGGCCAGGGATGTAAGTGCTGGTCCCGGAGGACAGCATAAGCTGGAGTGAGTCCTTCTCCTGTGGCTGGGGCTCTGCTTGATTTGTCATCATCTGGGGCCAGAGGCTGGGATTTTTGCAGAAAAGCCACAGGTCTCCCAGGACGAGGGATGATTTGATGGAAACAGTTTTGGGGCAGCATCCTACGCAGAGCCTGGGAAGGACGTCGTTGGCAGGTAGAGGGCAGGAACGAGGACTGAAGCCTCTTGATGTAGCAGGAAACAGTGAGGTAGATGGACGGCCCTCAGGTGTGATGTGGGCCATTTTAGGCTCCTCTTATGCCCACACACCTTTCTCAGATGTCTGCTTTGTGCCGGATGCTGCACTCTGCACTGAGGAAGGAGAGGGAAGTAGGGTGACAGGCCCCCTGAGAGCTGGGCTTGGGACGGACGTAAGGGCGGCTTTTTGAGGCATAAGACTTGTGCTCCCGAGGACCCGTGTGTGGGGTAAAGTGAGACTTGGGGGGATGACGAATTTTGCTGACGGAGGAGGGGAAGAAGCACAGAGCAGGGCTTTGGTTGATGGAAGTTTTCTGAGGGACCACACGTTTGAGGTTCTTTCTCATCACTCGTTTGCGGATGGTCCTTTGCAAAGACGGCTGCCATGGGCATAGAGGCTATGCGGGCATCTGTGCGTGCTCCAGGATCCCTCTTGTTCCAGGTAAAAGAGGGGGCCTTCCCCCGACTGGGGTTGCACTTGTCACATGTGTTTCCCATCAGGGTTTGGCTTTTCCTGAGCCGTTGTCATAGTGTTGTTCCTGGTGCCACTAACTGGAGAGTCTCAGCAAAGCTACTTGATTTCAAGTGGTCAAAGTAAGGCTTTTATAAGATGTCATCTAAAGACTTAGGCCCTGAGGTTTAGTCTGAATAAATGAGCTGGAAAGATTCTATTGACGGAAACGGTGTGGGCTCACATTACTTTGGATAACTTAGGAATTGACAGAGAAAGTAAAAGCCCTCCCCGTAATTGAAGAATGAGACCTTGTGTCTGAGAGCTGATCCAGACCTCCTCGTGACTGATGTTGTATCTTGTAAAGAAAAGTGTGCCCGTTGGAGACATATTTTGGCTGACGTATCAATTCATCATTTCCCTACTTTGTTAATATTTTCATATTTTTTAGTCTTTCTCATAAAACTTAAGACATTTTTTCCCCCTTAGAAAAGAGATTGAATCATAATGTGAAATTTTATCAATTTCAAATGTCGCTTCTCTGATCATGAGTGATGGAACTTCTGCCATTTAAATACAAGATTATCCAGCTTCTATTTGTAAATAAAATCAGCTGTACAGTGAAATCGATGCTCACTTTTCATTTCTCACCTGAGATTTGTTGTCTGATGAAATGGTTTCTTGACAAGGCTGATGTGTGTATGGCCGGTGCTTTTCTGGTGCTTGTGTTTACAGCACACAGCAGGCCAACGGCAGTATCCATCTTTCTCTGACGTGGTTGGATTGACTCCACATGAGCCTCCGCGAGCAAGTGTTAGGGATGCCAACCAGCACCATCTGGGGAATTCGGGAGATTGTAATTCCTTTAGATAATATCGCGTTAGCAGTCCACAGCTTTGCCAAAGAGGCTTCAGGGAGTCAGAGGCGCTGGGCCAGGGCTCTGTGCAGTGGCCCTCCTCATGAGGAATGACAGGACTTCTTGGGACTGGTAGGTAGTAACAGCGGGCACGAGGGTGAGGCAGTGACACTCAGCGTGTGTTGAGTGTCTCCAGTCACTTGGTGCCCCTGATGGTGGTTCAGCCTCACAGCAGAGCAGACGTTACACTGTTGTACACGAGAGTTGAGCCGCTTGCCCAGGCTTGTGTGGGGACCCACATTCGAACCCTAAAGCCTGTGGTTCTCTACTTTGCTTTATGACTATCTCCAGCTAAAATAAGTAGAAATGAGTTCCATTTTGCCAGAGAAGTTCTAGAGGGCAGAAGCCACATCTATTCATTTTTGTTGCCCTCGAATATCCTGGGTAGGAGCAGTGGTATTTTTGCTTCACTTGGAGCCTCATCTGAGACTCTGCCTTCCACATGTGGCCAGAGAGTGGTGATCACCTACCATCTCCAGGCGCTGCGTGCCAGTTGTGAGACATGAGTGCAGGTGGTTCACCGTCCCCCTGCTGTCCCCGAGGGTCTCAGAGCCAGGTGGCAGGGTGGGAGGGAGGATTGCCTATGGATGGCGGATGCTGGGAGAGGAGGCTCTTGTCCAGTGACGTGGCACACTGGGAGAAAGAACAAGCCACCCCCTCCCAACCAGCGCCTGGAAGTGCTGGGCGATGCTGAACAGAAGTTCTCTAGGAGCACGCCGGGCTCCTTGATAAGGGAGTCCTTCAAAAGGATGAGAGATGCACCTACCAGCTGACTGCAGTGAAGCGTCAGACACAGTGATGGCTAAGAGCTAGGTTTGTCTGCCCTGGCGAGGTGTAAAAATAAGACAAAAGCAGATCCTGGGAAGATCCAGGTGCTGTCGGGAAACGAAGTCAAATGGTTCTGCAGTTGAGGTTCTCTGACCCTGTGTCTCAGGACCGCTTTACACTCTTGCAAAGTACCGAGGGACTCAAAGAGCCTTTACTTATGTGGGTTAGTTCTGTTGATATTGAGCGTGTTAGAAACGCGAACTGAGAGTAATTTACAAGTATTTAGTAATTTATTTTAAAATAATGATAAACTCATGTATGCTATAAGTAACGTATTTTTGTGATAAATTAATATTTTCCAAAACAAAAATATTTAGAGAGAGGGAAGGCTTTGTTTTACTTTTTTGTAAAACTCCTCAGTGTCTAACTTAGTAGAAGACAGCTGAACCTCACAGACGCTTCTACTTTCAGTCTGCTGTAATGTGGTCTTTGGGTTGGGGCGCAGTGAAGAAGATCCAGCCTCACCCAGGTGTGGAGCTGGAAAAGGGAGGAGTGTTTGAATAACCCTTTCAGGTCATTGTAGATGTTTTCTCTTTCATACTAACCACAGCTTACTAGTTTCTTTTCTTTCTTTCTGAGAGTCCACATGCATTTTTTTATTGAGGTCACATTGGTTTACAACATTATATAAATTTCAGGTGTACGTAGACTACGTTGTGTTCACCACTAAAAGTTTAGTTTCCATCCAGCACCATACAAAAGTGCCCCTTTACCCCTTTCACCCTCCCACCACACCCTTCCCCTCTGGCAACCACCCATCTGTTCTCTGTATCTGTGTGTTTGTTTATTGATGTTTCCCACATGCATTTTTTACCAAAATAAAATCATAGTATACATGTTATTTTGTAACCTGCACTTTTCTGTTAACTCCATCTTTCTACATCAGTACGTTTTTTTCCAATTATTTTATTGAGGTCGTGTTGGTTTATAACATTGTGTAATTTCAGGTGTACATCATTATATATCAGTTTCTGTATAGACTGCATTGTGCTCACCACCAATAGTCTAATTTTTATCCATCACCATACATACATACCCCTTTACAACCCTTTTGCCCACCCCCTCCACCCCTTCCCTTTTCGTAACCCCTCATTTGTTCTCTTTATCCACAAATGGTAGTGTCTTAAAGGTTAGCTGCAGTGTGAAATCTGAAGCCACATCAATGAACATTTTGTACTCAGTTATGTTAAAATCCATCAGCCTGTCTTGCCCTTTGAAGGGATCTTTTACCTGCGTGTGGTCCTGTAACATCAGACATTGGTCATCTGGAAAATATTGGATGACTGAGGTCTGCAGATCTTCTAAATATCGACACGTTTCATCATACAGTGTCAAAAAATCACATTTGTTAACATGATCACCATCTTATAAGAAGAAGCTGTCAAAACCAGAGTGGCAGACAAGAGTTCCCCAAAATTCAGATTTTGGCTTAAAAGTTCAAATATTATTATTGGCAACAAATACTCTTGATTGCTTTCCTTCAAGTAACAGGCTAACTTTGTTCATTTTTGAGAAAATGTCTGCCAGATACCCAAGTTTGAATAACCAGTTTGCCTGTTTGCCTGTTAGTCATTCTTTCAAGTTAAGATGGTATTTCATGAAAAATGTGTCTAATTTAGCTCACAGCTCAAACAGTTGCACCAACTGCTTTCCTGGAAGAAATCACTGTTTTTTGGTACAGCTCGAATATTTTATGTGTTCTTCTCATTTTGCCACACAGAATATTGAAAAGATGTTTTGAACTCAAGGGTTGAGATTTAGCATGATGTTAATCATAAAGTTAGGAATGTTTCTGCTTCATCAAGGACATCATTAAGTGAAATGCCTTTCTTCCTTTTAGCTGTGAGTGTGTGGTGTTAAGAACGCAGTTTGGTGGCACTGCTTTGACTCATGTCAGTGTGTAGCATTTTCACTCACCACCACTTTTGTGCCCTCAGTGCAGATGTCAGCACAGTGACAGAGGTAACTAACGCCATAGGATTGTTGTGAGCACTGTTTTGATCTTGCAGACTGCTGGACTTGAAAGGTCTCAGGGCCATGGCAGTTGGCTGACCACCGTGGAGAAGTGCTGCCCTAGAGGGATGCTCTCTCCACACGGGCCTGGGGTTTTCTGACAGAAAGACCCCGAAGATGAACTGACAATAGAAAAAGCACAGAACAGGGGAAGGTGCGCCCAGAGTAAACGTCACTGGCACTGTGATCAGGAGGAGTTGTACTCCCAGGACTTGAGATCCTAGAACAGTGATGTTGCTGAACCACGAACGTCTCGGTTTTGAATGATCAAGGAGAAAGAAGGGCTTAGAAATCAAGAACAAGACTGTGAAAAAAGAACTTGCAGATTTTTTTAAAAAACTACTTCTTGCAACCAAAATTATAGTTGTTGACAATTTAAAATTCATTAGACACAGCAGAAGAGAGAATTAGTTAAAATGGAACATAGGTCTGAGAAAATCACTGAGTAGGCAGCACAGAGGGATGATAAAACCATGAAAGAGAGAACAGAGGAGAATAAAAAAAGATCTCGAAAGAGTAAATGTCCTGGAGGGAAGCCAATAGTATTTATAAAGATAATTGGTGGAGAATTTTCCAGCACTGATGAAAGACATTGTTACTTTTATTCAGTAAACAGAACAAGTCTCAAGAAAGAGGAATTAAAAAAAAAACCACACACATAGAGAAGTGAAAGTGAAACCACTAAATATGAAAGATAAGGGAAAATCTCATAGGCAAGGCCAATGACCTACACATAGAATATTTAGGTGGACGATTTGGTGGAAAACAGCCTGCAGCAGGAGCAACAGAGGCCAGAATAAAATGGAGCCATATGTTTGGTGTTCTGAAGAAAAACAATTGTTGAGCTAGACTGGATTTAAAAACACAATCCAGCTGTATTCTTCTTATAAGACACTGAAACCTGAGATTACAAGAAGGTGCTAAGGATGGGGTTGGGAGAAATGCAACAGATAGGTACCAACCAAAATCATAGTTAAGTGGCTGTGTAGCTCTGACGTAGCCATTAGATGAAATAGATTTTAAGGCAAAAAGCATTATTAGGGATAAAGAGTATCATTACCTAGTGATAAGTGGATAAGTTTACCAGGGAAGGTACAATCTTGAATGTATGCCCTGACAGCATTTGTGTACATGTACGTAGTATAACTCACGAGCATGTATGTGTGTGTGTATGAGAGAGAGAGAGAAGGAAGGAGGAAAGAAAGGGAAGCGAGGGAGAGAGAGAGAAGCAAGAATTTGGCAGAATTACTAGAAGACACTCTCAGTGCCAGACATAGTTCTCAGTTCTTTGACTGTATTCACTTGTCTATGTTAGCTCAGTTTCCCCCCTACACGTCTGTAAGGTGTTTCTCTTTGTGTGACTAGTAAGCTGCAGAGTCAGGATTCAGACCCACACAGTGTGGCTCTGGCTGTCTTGTGTCTCAGTAATTAGCAGGTCATGCAGGCAAGAACTGGTAAGATTATAGAGTATCTGTACCACAGAGTTAATAAGGTTGGGCTACTGGCCATATCTAGAACCCCATATCCAGCACATAGAGAGTATTCATTCTTTTCCAGGGCACACAGAACGTTTATAAGAATGGCTATACCAGCAGTTACCAGGGAGCCGTCCAGACCAGGGTTGGGGTTGGCATTCTACTAGGTGGAGAATCCGGGACGTGAACTCACCCAGACTGCTTAGGGAGTAGGAGTGGGCTGGAGCCCGAGGCTGGGAGGCTGGTTTGACCCTCTGCAGCTCTGCGAAAGGCCTGTGATTGGTGCCCTCCCCAGGTGTTCGGGCCTGGTCACTCATTTCTGATGGATTGGTGCCTTCCCCACTAGGTGTTTGTGGGAAAGACGTTCTTTTTATTGAGGGGCATTTGGTGCTGGGACAGAAAGAGCAGCAGCTGCATTTCTAGGTGTAATTGTCTTATGGGGGAGACTTAGTTCACAGGCCAGTGTGTGGAAGGCACTGCTGGCTTGTGTGAACACTGAAGTGAGGTCCTGGGCACTGCCCTCAGGGACGTCTGACCTGGCCGAGGGATGGGGCTGCATGTTGGGCTAGGGAGGGGAGCCATCCTGAGCCCAATGAGAGCCTAAGCTAGGTTGTGGCAGGCCAGCCATAGGAGGGCCAGGTGCAAGAAAGAGTGCCAAGGCGGACTGTAGGCCTTGTGAGCTGTGGCACTGTGAGTGCCCTTAGTTGGGGGAGGTGGCAGTGGGGAGCCAGACTGCCTCCTTAGGATTGCTGGCAAGTGTCTGGGGTGTTTTTTGGTGGGTGCCGTAACGGGGATGCCACTGGCCTTTAGTTGGCAGGGATCAGGGTACTAAATGTCCAGTGATGCATGGACAGTCCTGTGCAGGGAAGAATTTTAACAGCAGCTCATTAGGAAATGCTGTGGAGAAAGAAGGCTGGGCTTGTAGTCAGCAGATCTGGCATAGATTCTTTTCATCTGTGTGACCCCGTTAGTTATCCAGTGGGATGATTTTGTCTTGAGAAGTGAATGAACTTGTGAGAAATTCTTTATTTTGTGGTGAAACGGTTGCTTGAATCTGACCTGGCGGACTGTGCACTGGGGGTTTGCACAATGCAGGAGGGTGACCCAGGCTGGCTGGGGCACAGACAGGGCTCAGTGCAGAAGCCGTGACCATGATTCCCAGTCTGTAACTTTGAAGCTTCCGTGGTGAATAGTCCTCAGCGCTGGGGCAGTTTCTGGGTTTCCTCCCTCAGTTGTGTGGTGGCTTTGATTGAAGTTCAGGTAAGTTGAATTTTGGGGAATGCTTCACTTCATTTTCCTCCTCATTTTCCACTTCCTTACCAGTTGCTCTTTGCCCATTTTGCTGCGTTTTGCCCTCTGTGCCCCTTGTCCTATGGGCATCCTGAGTTGACGTGCGCAGGGTGGCTGCATGTGGGTTCGGCCTCTGGTTCCTGAGGGGCGATCTGGCTTGCGAGATGGGGGGCCTACGTGGCTTTCCCCTCAGGTCCCAGCATGAGGCGGACAGGTGTTCTCCTCAAGTTAATGGGGTTGGGGGTCGGGGGAGGTTCCAGCCGGAGATGTAAGTTTTAAAAATCATTTGGTGGGCCACTGTTTCTTCCAGTGTTGTCTCGGATTGTGTCTTTCTAATGCTGTTTAGTATTAGTAGCTGCCTTTTGGGGATAGTTTTGGTGTAGATCACAGAAATCCATCTGAGCCAATGCTGCTGATGGACTATTTCTTTACAAAGGACTGCCTTACAGCGGGGTGTGGCATTCGGCCCCAGGAGGACAGGTCTCGCGTGGCTTCTGGTGGCAGCTGCTGCCAAGGCGCCGTGTGAGCCCTGCGTCCTGTCGTGTGCAGCAGCGTCCAGGCGGGGCGAGGCCTCCTGAGGCTTTTAGGGGATTATTCTTGTGCTTTTGCCAGCCCTTTCATTTCACTAACAGCACTAGCGCTGGGCCTTCGGCAGCTGTTACTTCCTGAGTTACGGTTTCCATGTTGGCCCACCCTGAAGTCATCCTGTCCCTCTCAGATTCATTACTTAACAGGACAGCCTCTGAGTAGGAGAGAACCGCTGCCTTTTATAATTAGTCATTTGCATTTCCTTTCCTTGGGGAAGAATTACTCAATTCTAAGAAGTGATTGGTGGCATGGAAGTGATGGGAATATTGGAGAAAGTGACTATATTATCTTGGAACTTGTCAGAGAAAGGGCTGGAAATGTGGCGGTAGAGTGACTCATTTAGAGAAAGGCAGGGAAGCTACCAGGCCTGTGACTGGAGTCTGGAGTGGGTGTTGTCTTGAGGGCGGGGGGGATCCCTCAAATACAGCTGTTGTGTGTTAGCCATTGAAGATAATGCTAGTGAGGAGAAAAGGGACAGCTGTATTGCAGGAAACCAGAGCCTGTGCAGGGAGCCCTCAGAGAAGTTTATGCTTCAGAAAGGAGAAGGGCCCAAGGCAAGCTCAGAAGGTGGCTCCGGATCCTCAGAAATGAGCTTAGACGGCTGGAACCTGGGCTGGTCTTAGGCCTGGGGATGTGGTTATCTTCCAGCTAAGCTCAAAGGAAAGAGAGGAACAAAGGGGCTGTCTGTTGCTTGGCACGGTGGCAGAGAGAAAGCTTACTTGGCCCTGATTTGGCTTTTGTGGTGTGCGTCAGGAAGAGCCTTCACCTGGAAAGAGTAGTGCAGCTCTCAGGTGGAGCCAGGCAGAGCTGCGGCCTGGTGCCGAGCCCGTGGATGGGAGAGTGGACGAAAGAAGCACCTAGTCCATGTAAATCTGTTCCTGTCTCAGACACCAGACGAATCATGCTCTATGTGTGGAAGAGAGGTGATTTTAGAGCCCCAGTCAACAAAATTGAGCATTCTTGGTAACATTTTAAAAAGGTTTATTAAATAGACAAAAATGTGTTGGTTACCAGGCAGAAGCGGACGATTCATTAAGAGTGAGTCATGGAGCAGCAGACAATTGAAAAATGAAAATTCAAAAAAATTCGATTTACAATAGCATTGAAAAACATAAAATCCATGCTGTTGCCTGAATGAATGGTTCATTCCTTTTAAGTACTGGGTAGTACTCCATTGTGTGAATATATCCCAGTTTGTGTATCCATCCTCCTGTTGGGGGAAGCCAAGGCTGTTTTCGATCTTTGGCAGTTAAGAATAAAATTTCTGTGAACATTCACGTATACGTCTTCTTGTTGACATATATTTCATTTCTTTTGAGTCAATACCTACAAGAGGACTTGTTGGGTCGTAGTGTAGGGGTCTATTTAGTTTTTATGAAAAACAGCCAGATATTTCCCTAAATTGGTTATACTGTTGTACACACCTGTCAGCAATGAATGTAATGTCAGGCTGCTCCACTTCCTCACCAACATTGCATTTCCCCGTCTTCTTTCTTTATGCTGGATAGCAATCCTTTGTTAAGATATATATGTATTTTGAAAATATTTTTTCCAAAGTTTGTGGCTTGTCAATTCACTTTTTTTAACAGTGTCTTCTGATGAGCAGAAAAATTTAATTTTGATGAAATCTGATTTATCCTTTTTTTCCTCTTGTGGTAATGGTTTTCTTTGTGTCCTAACTACAAATCCTTTATCTACTCACAGGATGCCAGGGTATTCTCCTAAGTCTGTCTTCCAGAGGCTTTGTAATTTTAGTTTTTACCTATAGGTTTATCATGTGGCTTAACTTAATTTTTCTGTGTGGTGTAAGGAAGGCGTGGTGGTTCATTTTTACAATAGAGACTTCCTAGTTAACACAGCACCATTTGTTGAAAACAGTTTTGTTTTGTTTCTAGAACAGTTTGCTTGGGCACCTTTTCTGAAGCTGAGATGATGGTCTCAGTGTGTCTGTTTCTGCACACTATTCTGTTCTACTGATCTGTCAGTGGGTCTTGATGCCAGTACGTCCTATCTGAATTGCCCGAGCTCTTCCTGGAGTTGGGTAGAGTAAGTCCACCAAGTTTGTTCTTTTTTAAAAAAATTATACTGTGGATTTTGGTCCTTTGCATTTTTATGTAAAGTTTTTCAGTAACCGTTTCCTACCAAAAAAGCCTTAGGAGCTGGGATTTTGAGTGGGATTATATTGAATCTATATGTCAGTTTTCCAACAATTAACAGTATTATTAACAATATTGATTCTTCTAATCCATAAGCATAGTGAATTTCTTAATTTATTTAAGAATTCTTTAATTTATCCTCACAAACATTTTGTAGTTTTCAATGTATGGATTTTGCTCATATTTTGTTAAACTTATTTCTAGTTTTTTTAAATGCTACTTTAAATGGGATAGCTTTGCTTATAATTTTTTTTTCGATTTTTACTCTGGGTTTGTACAAATAACTGATTTTTGTAAACTGACATAGTTTTCCAGTTAGTATTGTTGCATAACAAATTATTCCAAAACTTTCTGACTGAAAGCAACTGTTGTATTATGCTCACAGATTCTGTGGGTCCGGTTTCAGTCAGAGCATGGCGTGAATTGCTTACCTATACACCACAGTATCTGGAGCCTCAGGTGGGAAGATTTGAAGCTGGTACAAGTTGATACGTAGGGGCTCGAATCATCTAAAGTCTCATTTATGTGTCTGGTGCCTGACTCTAAGACTAGGACTGTAGACTGAGCTGCCCACACATGGCCTCTCCCTGTGGTTTATCATCCTCATGGCACGATGGCCTTAGGATAGCCAGAATTCTTACATGGGTCAAGGCTCCCAGTAAGACTTCCAGAAAACAAGGTGCAAGTTGCATTTTTTGTGACTGAGCCTCTGGAGTCACATGGTATCACTTCTACTGTACTCTTGCAGTTGAAACAGTCACAAGCCCACCCACATTCAGAGAGAGGGAAATTACACTCTATCTCTTGATGCGCAAGTGCTGGTCACATCATGAATGAACATGTGGGATACAAGATACTGTCGTGGCCACTTTTGGAAAATGTAATATGCCACACCGTATTTATGGTGATCTTGCTAAATGTACTTATTAGTTCTAGGAGCTTTATGGTACATGCTTGAGGATTTTCTATGTACATAATCATGTGATCTGCACATAAGCAGTCTTACTTCTTTCTCTACAATATGTATGGCTTTTATTTCCTTTTCTTGCTGTATTGCATTGTCAAGGATCGTAAGTACAACGTTGAATGGAAGTGATGAAAGCAGACATTTTTACCTCCTTCCAGACATTGGTGGAGAGTAAATCATTCAGGCTCTCACCAGTAAGTGTGGTGTTAGCTGTTGGATTTTTGTAGATGCCCTTTATTTGGGGTATTGTTGATGGTAAATTCCACAGGGAAGGAGTCGATATTTTTTATAAGCATCCTGGTTTATTTTGATAGGTCCTTACACTTGAGGAATACTAGTCTATAATGGAAGAAAAAGTTAAGGATAGAATTTAAAGAATTGGTAGAAGAAGATCTGAAAGACAGATCATAGTTTGTGAGACTTTAAAAATTATGAATCAGTGTTTTGTCAAATGGTTTTTCTTCTGTTGAGATGATTGTATGATTTTTCTTACTTATCTGTTAATGTAGTGAAGGACTTTGATTAATTTTTAATGTTAAGCCAACCTGCATTCCTGAGATAAACTCCACTTTGTTGTGAGCTATTAGCCTTTTTACGTATTTCTGGATTCTCTTTTGGTAATATGTTTTAAGAGTTTTACATCTGTGTTTATGAGGAATATTGTCTTCTATTTTCTTTTCTTCTAATGTCTTTTTCTGTTTTGGCATTAGAGAAATGGTGGTCTCATAAAATGCTCCTGTAATTTCTGAAAGAGTCTGTATAAGATTGGTATTATTTCTTCCTTACATGTTTGATGGAATTTGACAGTGAAGCCATCTTGGCCCAGAACTTTCTTTGTGAGAAAGTTTTGACTATAAATTCAATTTCTGCTCTGGGTAGGGCTCCAGATTTTTTGTTTCTTTTCTTGTCAGTTTTGATAATTTGTGTCTTTTGAAGAATTTGATCTTTATGAACAGTTGTCTAATTCATTGACATACTGTTGTTTACAATATTCTCTAATTCTTTTAACGTCTGTAGGAACTGTAGTGATGTCTTGAATTCCTCATATTGAAAATTAAATTGATTGATATTTGTCCTAAGATCTGTCACATGGTCTGTCTTGGTGAGTGTTTTGTGTGTCCTTGAAAAAAAGAATGTGTGTTCTGCCTTGTTGGGGGACGTTCCTGGAACTGTCAGTTAGGTCGTTTTGGTTGGTAGTATTATTCCAGTCTTCCCTGCCCTTACTGACTTTCTGTCTGCTTTTTCAATCAGTTACTGAGGGAGGACTTCTGAAATTTCCAACTACACTGGTTGACTTGTCTCTTCTCTCAGTTTTATCAGGTTTTGCTTCATGTTATTTGAATCTTAGTTATTAAATATATACACATGTAGGATGATTATGTTTCTTGATGAATTTGTATGTTTATCATTTATTGTTATGAAATACTTCTCTGTTTCTGGTTATATCCCCTGTCCTGGAGCCCAGTTCATCTGATATTAATATGGCCATTCTGTCTTCCTGTTGTTAGCATTTCCTTGCTGCATCTTTCCATCCCTTTCCTTTTAGTCTACTTGTATCTTGTTATCTAAGGTGCATTTCTTGCAGATAGCTTCTAGTTGGATTTTACTTTCTTATCCTTTATCCTTGTGTGTTTAGTTCATGTACATTCATGTAATTATTTATATGGCTAGGGTTTAGGCCATTGTTTGCTGTTTGTTTTCTATTAATTTCATCCTGTTTCCTCCTTTTTCCTATGGTCTTTCAGATGCATTGAGTACTTTTTTAATTAAGGGACTTTATTTTTTAGAGCTGTTTTAGGTTTACAGAAATATTGAGCAGAATGTTCAGAGTTCCCATATACTCCCTCACGTCTTCCTCACAAACACACAGTTTCCCCTGTTCTTAACATCTTGCCTTAGTGTGGTGTGTTTGTTATAACTGAGCCAATGTTGATACATTATTATTTACTAAAGCCCATAGTTTACATTAGGTTCCCTCTCTGTGCTGTTCATTCTGTGGTTTGGGCAAATGTATAATGGCACGTATCCACCATCACGGTATCCTCCATTACGGTGTCGTACAGAGTGGTTTCACTGCCCTGAAAATCCCCAGCCCCCCGCCTGTCCATCCCTCCCTCTCCAAACCCTTGACAATCACTGATCGTTTTACTGTCCCCACAGTTTTGCCTCTTCTAGAATGTCATTTGCTTGGAACCATACAGTATGTAGCCTTTACAGACTGGCGTCTTTCCCTCAGGGAGTATTTTTATTATTCTTGTTTGTTTTCACTTTGGCTCATAGGCCGTCTCTCCTCTTCGCACCCTCTTTTCCGTTCGTGGTTCCTCTGCTTCTTACAGCGCGTACCTGTAGCTTACCGTAGACCACCTTCAGGTGCCATCACACCGCCTGTGCTGCTGCTCGGCCAGTCTCTGCAGACAGGCGTTCGGCGTTTCCCCACTTTCTGAGTGGTTTACAGTAGGAGCTGGTGGCTCTGTCAGGGCTGATGGGCGCCTCCAGGCTTCACCACTCTCCTATGACTGATGTCACCTTGGAAGCGGGAACAGGAAGGAGCTTTCTCACCCTGTGTGGGAACCCAGTGGCTTGTGAAGCAGCCATTCTTCTCTCCATTTACAGATGAGAAAACAGAAGATCAGAGAAATTCAGCCAGCAGGGAGGAAGCGAGGAGTTGGCTGCATGTACGTTTACAGTGCTCTTCCATCTTCGAGCGGCATCTGAGGAACACCGTGCGGCTCTGTCCTTGCTCTTGTCCTTCTCCCCTCTCCACTGAGACTGTGAGGAAGACACTGAGGGCGTAGGTTTAACCAGTGCCTCTAAGCTTGGAGGGACAGCTAATGTGATAGATGACATAATCAAGACTCAGAATGAGGGCAGCTGCCTGCAATGCCAGCCGGGAACCAATCAAATGAACAAGCTAATAGGAATAAATGAAAAGCCCGACGTTCAAGTTAACAAAACCAACCAATATCAGTTGTTAAAAGCGGTTTGGACAGTCTGGGTTGACTGCATCTTCAGTGGGCGTTCTCAGCGTTATTTTGCCCAGATTACAGCCTTGGTCTCATACCTGACGTCCTGTATTCTCTTTGGCCCCCTCTGTCACTCTGCACCTTGCAGTCACCCTCATCTTTTCAAAATGCAGATCTAACTGTGGTGGTTCCCCATTTCCACTCCTTGACTTCATTTCGTAGCTTTGCTGTGGTCTTACCCTTCACTCCTCACGTGACCTTCCAGCCTCAGAGTGGTCCACTCTGCCTTACCCCACCTGCCTTGCTGCCCTCCAGCGGCACTGGCCTGCATCCTGTTCCAGAAGGTGCCATGCTCCCGACTGCTGCCGGGCTTTCCTGTGCAGTGCTCCCTTCTTTCCACGTCTCAGCTCAGGCCTCTCGTCCTCAGCGTGTTCTTCAGGCCGGGCCCCCTGTTCTGTGCTGTGGTGGCGGGCCTCGCCAGATCCCGGTGAGCCCCTCACATGCATCTGCACGGCCTGCATGATGAACGTTTGCTTGATGACTGACTGTCCTCTCTGTGAATAGATGGACCTGTTTGTTTTTCTCCCCGCCTGTGTCAACTCAGAGGACCCAAGACCGCCCCCAACACCTCCAGGTTCAGTGTCTCCTGGGACTCAGTGTATAGTTGTGCTCCTGGCCATGATTCATTACAGTGCAAGTATGCAAGGCACAACCAGCCAGAGGAAAAGGTCTGGAGGAAACCAGGTGCAGGCTTCCAGGAGTCCTATCCCGCGGAGTTACGCAGGAAGCGCTCAACTCCCCAGACAACACGTGTGAGATATTGTTTACCAGGGAGTGTAAGAGACTCCACGCTGGGGTTTCTGTTGAGGGCTCTCCACGTGGGCACCCTCTGCCTGGCATCATCCAAAATCCCAGACTCCTAGAAGGAAAGCAGGGGTTCAGCATAAACCACATTGCTCAACTGAGGCACAATGAGTCATTCTTATTAGTTAGCAAATGGTGGGAACGCTCCCAAACTCCAAGGTCCCAGGCACCAGCTGAGGGAGGGCCTACCTTGCAGACGGGCCTTCCGAACGACGTTGGTCTCAGGCCTGCTTTTCTGCACACCGTCTCTGCTCGGGACTCAGTGGATTGTCTGGCACGTAGGAGGCATTCAGTAAGTGTTTACTGTGCAGATGAAAGAAGTAATAGTCTGATGTGGTTCTGTCTTATATTGGATTGATTCATTAATTGGAATGATGTATTAATTGTTGGAAACTGAGTGAGGCTGTGGCAAGTAGCCCTCCAGCTCTCTGTCCTCTGGACCTCCAGGACCTGTGTGGGGTGTGGCCAGCTGTCCTGAGGGCGTCTGAAACAGGATCTTAGAAGTGTTGAAGGAGATGGAGGTCTTTCAGACCATCGTTTGCAAAGAGGACAGCCGAGCTGTTCCAGAGGCGGGTCCAGGGGGGCCAAGAAGCCAAATTTGGTTTCAGTATAAGAAAGGTTTTTTTGGAGGGAGATTGGCCGGGAAGGGGGCTGTGGGTTTGGTGAGGAGATGGCTCTCTGGTGCAGGAGAACGGCCGTGTCAAAGGTGCGGAGGTTCTTGCTTCTCCACGAGCTGCAAGCTTTAGCCGCTAGGTGCTGTGGGTCCTTCCAGCTAGGCCAATCTGAATTTAGTTTCCACTCCTCTCTGAAATGCTCCTTCAGAAGATTTTATTCTTTTGTTCAGATGCTTTTCTTCTGAAGAGCACAGAAAGTGCTATTTGTTCTTGTGGGAGTGTGAGGTTGGAATAGCAGCAGATGTAGGGCAAGCCCAGTGTGCGTTCTTTGATGTTTCCTGCTAATGTGGACTTTACCTTCTGTAAAACATTTCCAAACGGTCGTTGTGCTTCTCAGACCTTCCTTTCTTCCCTTTGACCTGTAAGTTTTATATGTTATATCCTTTTTTAAAGACACAAAATCATATCTCAATTTGAAAGGATATGAATGTTTACTTTTTGTGAAAGGAGTAATATTATTCCTATTAACATTTCTGTAAATGTTGAGTGTTCTCACTTAACTCATATTTTGCCTGTCCATTCATATGTTCATTCTGCAGACGTTTTCTGTGCTAGGCATGTGTGTGGGTACGTGTTTGGATGGGGTGCTGGGGGTGGTGTCCCGAAGGTAAATCTTGTTTCCCAGGCTTAGGCAAACAGAACCTGTGGTCTGATCAGAGGTGCTGGTGGAGCCCTGCACCAATCCATATAACAAGAACAGAGTCTTGGGTGAAAAGGAAAAACAGCTTTACTTTCTTTGCCAGGCAGAGGGAGCAAAGGAATAGCTAGTGCCTTAAGAATTGCTAGCTCCTCATTAAAAAGCGGGTAGGGATTTTTAAAGGTTGAGGAATGTGGCTGCTTGTACGGAGGGGGTCTATGGCCTTGCTGGTCAGTACTTTCCCACTGGCCTGCGTTTGGGGCTGCTTGCAGGGGAGGAGGAGGAGGAGATAAGAGATTCTGCAGATGGGTGTCCTTGGCTGTCTGTCTTCACAGTGGATGGTGGACTCTGGTGCCAGGAAGCTGAGGAGTTGGGGCCTGAGAAGCTTCCGTTTCTTGATATTCTCCGGACATCAGTTTCCCTGTAATAAACTTCAAGAACCCATGATGAGCCACTACTTTAGTGTGAGCCCAGTGTGAGGCCGCCTGGGCTTGATCAATTTGTAACTTCTGTTCAGTTGTAAAGTTCAGGGAGTCAAAGGTTGAAGAAACAGATATTTGCATATGAGTGTAACTGAAGAAGCAGGGAAAGGGGATGAGTGCTTTTAGTTTTAACCCCATATATGCTGGGTTCAGTGCAGGGGAGCTGATATCAGGGCCAGTGTTAATTAAAAGTCTGTAATACCCAGGACGGCCTGAGTGCCAAGTGCCGCTCTGGAGAGGCTATTGCTTGGGCCGCAGAATGTTCTTTTCCCCTCACACTTTCTCCCTCAGCCTCTGGCTCTGGAATGTCCTTGGCGTGTCCTTCAGAGGCTTCCTAGCTGCTGAGCAGGATCATCTGTAGCCTGGATTGCTCAGCTGACTGTGCTGTGCCCCGGCCTTGCTGGGCTCTGCCCGCTGAGCCCCATCTACTTGGCTGGGTGGGAGCCTGTGTGAAGGCTGATCTTCTCGGTGCCTGGCCTAAATCCAGAATACCAAGGCCACTACTGTCAGTCTTTTTGGGCTCTTTCAAAATACAGACCTTTTTTCTTTTAGGCCCTCAGGTGTCATTCTTTTCTCATTGTTTGGATTTCTGAGAGAACTCATCATCCCTACCTGGGTTTTGAACAAATTGAGAAATAAAACAAAATAGTGGCAGATGGAGACCAAAGAATACCTTTTATTTCTTCTAAATGAGTGGCTTGAAATCCTATCTTAGTGTAAGAGCCAAATAAACTGGCTGACTGAATCCCAGGATTATTCAGGCTTATCTGCCCCGTCAGAGCCAAACCTGGGCCAGGGCAGGCCAGCCTCATGTGCAGCAGAGCCTTAGTGGGAGCAGCCTGTGTGAGGGAGGAGCCTTCCTTGGGGGAGAAGCCTTCTCTGGGGGAGCAGCCTTCCCTGGGAGAGCATCCTTCTCTGGGGGAGCACCCTACTCTGGGGGAGGAGCCTTCCCGGAGGAGCAGCCTTCTCTGGGGGAGCAGCCTTCTTTGGGGGAGCAGCCTTCCCAGGGGAGCAGCCTTCCCTGAGGGAGCAGCCTTCCCTGGAGGAGCAGCCTTCCTGGGAGGAATAGCTTTCCTGGAGGAGCATCCTTCCCGGGGAATCAGCCGACTCTGAGAGTTGGAAGGATAGCTGAAGTCACAGGCTATTTATTCTCCCAGATTTAGCAATTGACAAGTTGCCTTCTTGAGGTGAGTATTTCTGGGGATAAAGTGCACCAGCTGAGTTCCTTCTACTTGGAAGCAGACCCCAGGTTTGGGGGAGTGTTTCCTCCTAGCTCCTAGCTAGTTGTTTGCATAACCATTAGGTCCCTGGTCAGCCGGGGTGTGGCCTCCCTCAGAGAGGGAGAGGAGGAGATGCGCAGTCCATCTGGACAGGCCAGCCCCCAATGAAAGCCCTGCTCCTGTGAGTATTCTCCTGGGACCACTGGGGGAAGGTGTGACATTGTGCTCCCAGTGGCTCTGAATCGAACATTGATTAAATTATCTGCAAGGCCTCTACCTAAGGTTGCAAAATCACTCTCTAGTTTGTTTCTCATCCTTAATTATATCCAGCTATCTTGTTCAACCTGGCTCATCAGAAATTCTGCCATGAGGTTAAATGACAGCGTGTAAACTTCCAACAACACAGTATGCACCAAATTTGAATATAAATCTCCTTTGGTTCTCCAATTTCCAGGGAGAAATTAAGTCTTAAAGGCTAACTCTTGGTAGTTTAAGTCCAAAACCAAGATTTCTCTTTGCTGTTAAATTTTGAATACATTAAAGCTCACACTTTGTCCTTAACCTGTGCCACTGCCCTGTCTCAGCTGGAGGGGCTCCCGGGATCCCACTGGGATGCACACGGTTCCTGCAGGGCCCAGCGTCCTGTCCATTAAACTCGAGGCTCTGACAGCCTTCACTTCTCACGAGTTCAAAGTTTAGCAGGACCCACAAGTTGTCACCAGATCTAGAAGACACATCACACCCAGGCCCCTGTGGCAGTCGTCCCCAGGAGAACGTGTCCTTCGTGCCTCTGCAAATCACGGAGGGACCTTGACGTGGCTCTGAGTGAAGCCGGGGGCACAGAGCACTTCCTGGTTTTGCCCTCGCAGAGATGTGACAGTGTGGAATCCAGAGCCTGTCGTTCAAAATCCGCTTGGGGGAAATCTCCGTGTAAGAGGTTAAGTCTGACTGTTCATTCTCCATTTCTGGGGGAAGAAAAATCCTTGATGCCTTGTAGACATTTTTAGTTCTGTGCCACAGTACCTGCCACTCCCGCTCTAGTTAGGGAATGCTGTGTATATGCACTCACGTGTGTGCTCACATGTTAAACACAGAGAGAGTGCTGACTGTGCCAGAGACAGTCAAGTCCTCTTCTAGGGCTCCTCGGCCTTGGAAACTGCGGCTGGCTTGAAGGTTGTCCTCTCAGCCCACGGTGGCTTCATCTGGAAAATCCCCCTCGTGGATTCTGGAGCGTGAGGCCCTGTGAGTGCTGTGGCCACGTGCCTAGGGCCTCCCGAGGCTCCTTCGTCCCTCTCCAGGTTTGGGTTCTCCAGGGTCTGTGGGTCGTCCCCTTGGAGCACAGGGAACTCCAGGAAGGTCGTTCTCTAAGCATTTCTGACAGCAAATCCAGATCTGCCCCTCCGCTTCCCTCCTGGGCTCCGAATGCAGGGTGAGAAGTGGGGCCACCTGCCCCAGTCGTGTGAAGCCGGCATCCCTCATGTCCAAGGTGCCTGCAGACATCTTCCGCCCTCAGTGTGACAGCATCAGGAGTGTCCCCCCACCGTCTCCAAGGCCAGGAAGGCTCTGCCCATGGGACTGCACACTTGCCTTGCCAGGCCTGAGCCATCCGGGGGCTACAGCTGCCTGGGCCCCATGCCTTGGCCCACACCTCACTGAGGCAGGGGCCTCACTCCCCTCGCCAAGGCTGTGTGGCCCCCTAGGGTCACTCCCTGAGGACAGGCTGTCCTCTCCCATCATGAGCCCACAGGAGGCACCAGGGCCCGAGGCCCAAGTGCTCAGTAGAGTCCAGGATCCACAGGCGCAGGGCCACAGGCTTGGCTGCTCCAGATTCCTCTTCTGGTCTTTTTATGTCTCAGTGGATTCTCAGGGACCCTGATAAAGGACATCCCCAAGCCTCCTGCGTTAGTTTCCTACTGCTACTGTAGGGGTGGAAAACTTTTCGCATCTTCCTTTCTAAGTTCTTTGGCTGGTCTAATAGTTAAATTGACATAGACAGATTAGCAGGAGAAAAACAAATTTTATACGTATGGGAACCCCAAAGACATGAGACCCTGAGACAGTCAGGCCCTTGAGGCTTGGATGCCATCTGAGTTGGGGAGAGGGGGCGGGCTCTGGGCTGCAAGGGGAGAAGACTGCACAGGAGGAGAGCAGATGTCGCCCTGCCCGCAGAGAGCTCTTTCTCATATAGGAAGTTGTCTTGGGTTCAGGGCCTCTCTCTCAATTCTTGTAAGCAGTTCAGGGTAAGGGAAACAGCTCTTCCTGAGCCTCTTGGGCCTTGATTGTCTTTAGCTCGAAATAATCCACATGCCAAAGTGGCACATTTCGGGGTGCTCTATTCTCTTCCCCTCACTGCTATATCAGATCACCACAGACAGTGGCTTAAAGCAACACAGATTCGTTGTCACCTGGCTCTGGAGGTCAGGAGCCTGTTGTGCGTCTCTGCGGCCAGTTGAGGTATGGGCAGGGCCACGTCCGTTCTGGAGGCTCTGGGGAGGGTTTGCTCCCTTTGCCTTTTCCCAGCCTGTGTCTCTTGACTCGTGGCCCCTTCTTTCACCCTTGAAGCCAGCGCTGGCAGGTGGAGGCTCTCTCATGCCACAGCACTCCGACCCTGGCTCTCCCCCCGGCTTCCACTTTGAAGGACCCTGTCATTACGCTGCACCTCTGGATAGCCCAGGATAGTCTCCCTGTCTTAGTCAGTGGATCAGCTCACTTAGTTGCCTTTGCTGGGTTCCAGGAATAAGGCCGTGGACCTCTATGAGGCGTGTTATTCTGCCTTCCGTGTTCATCAACAAGTGTAAGGCTGTCACTGCATGAGTCCAGCTCAAGCCCTCATGCTGACAGGGATCCCTGAGCGCCGGCTGCAGCTGCTCAGGGTAGTTCCATGGGGAAGCCCCAGGGTGGACAAAGCGGGGCCAGCTTTCCTCTCTGGCTCGTCTCTGCGCTCTCAGGTGGTGACAGTGGCCAGCAGGGCCTATGGTTCCTGAGTACCTGCCACATCTTGAACCCTCTTCCATCCTCCACTGCTGTGGTTTCCTTGAATCCTCAGAGCAGTCCTGGAAGGCAGCATTATGGTTCTTGTTTTATAGATGATGACAGTGAAGCCCAGAGAGGTCATGTAACTTGCAAGGTCACACCACTGCTGAGTAATAGGGCTCGGCTCCCACTGCAGGTCTGTCTGACTTAAGACTTTTCCCCCAATGCCTATGCTGCTTTTCTTATCTTAGTTTTGAACTTCTTCACCTGAGTTCTCTGAGAGTAACGTCACATGTTCCCTGTTTCCTCTTGCAGTGACCGTGCTGTTGGCCCTCGTATTGTCAGCGTGGTTGGCATGATGTCGGCATGGTCGGCACTGGGCTTGGTCGCCATTTCGCATCAGCTCCCCTGGCAGTGCTGAGTGCTCACTGCCCCTGTGTGCCGGCCAGGCAGCTGCTTTGCCCACTTGTTCAATTTAAATGTAAATATCTTACATTTACATATAGAAATGCTCCATTAAGTATTTCCCGAGATGGGTGTGCTCATCCTCCCACATCGGGAAATGTTGGACTTTGCCTTCTCAAAGTAAGACTCAATCGTACTGCACGCTGGCGGTATAAGGCAGCCTCACGTGGCGTGCGTTATCTCAGTTTGTGAATTTGTTCTATTATACAATGTTCCCCTTTGCCCAACTGCCTTTTTCCTCTTTGGAAAATGTGTTTTATTTTCTATGCATATGATATTTGTTGTTATTTTTTCCTTAGGACAACTACACCTTTGCCCAACCTGGGATTCAGATGAAAGTGAAAATGTTGGAAGAGCTGGTGAGCCGGATTGACGGTAAGCCAGCTTCTGAGCACCCCTCTCCCTGAGGGGTGGGGAGAGAAAGTGGTAGAAGGCTTGGGGACTTGCCTCCATCCTTCAGCTGGACAGGATGCCATCCTCGTCCAGCCCATGGCCCCTGGCTTACACAGGGCAGTGCTGTGCTAGTGGAGCAAGAGCCGCTCCCAATCCTTTCCTGAAGGTGATATAATCAGAATTCAGTGCAGTTGCTTTGCGGAAAGTAATGAGTGAGGACCAGAAGCGAGCGCTCTCACTCCTTACTGTGCCTGGTGATTGTCATAATCTGGGCGATAACATGGTTGTTTAGGGCTGTCCTTTGGCACTCTCTTCCCTGCCTTGTGCATCATTTTGCTATCAAGGATGCTGGGATAATTTCTCCGTGGAATCCAATTAATTACCACGTCTGGAAATAACATCTTTAATATTATGGAAAAATTATAGTGTGTGCTTGGGCAATTTTAGATTATGCTTTCATGTTTAAGTGGGGGCTTTGAAATACTTTTTACCTTCATCATTAAAATAATTCCCCCTATGATGTGCTGACTGTCATATTGCAATAGCAGAGTTTAATTAAATGAAAGTTGAGAGATAATGCTTGCCAGTTCCAAGCATATTCTCCTGATAGTTTGTTAAATTAACGAACAGAGCATTAACAAAGTGACACCAAGCAGAACCAAGGCGTGGATTTGTGACACCAGCCGGTCAGTGATGAGGTTTGGAGAAGAGACATGCCCTGTCACAGAGGCCCCAGGGGAGCTTGGCAGGTGATGTCACCGAGTGTACAGAGGCATTGTACTCTGCTTGAAATGTAGACATGGCAGTGCGTGTCCCAGCATTGCCTTTTGGGGATGTGCTTGTCACTCTTCCTTGTTTCCCCTGCTGAACCTTTGGCAGTGGAGAACTCTGACAGTAGTAATCTTCACAAGGTGGGCACTTGGTTTGGGAAACTGTTGAATGACATTATAAGATGGAGTCATACAAATTAGAAACTCCATTTTGTTCCTTGATTGAGTCTGATTTTCAACTATGTATCTAATGGTTAATACCTAATTTCCATATTATGAAGTTTTGCCCAGTTCTTCCAATAATACTTTATTTGATTCAGTGTATTTAGCTGCTTTTCAACCTGTTTATTCACATCCTGTGTTTTGCTTATGTAACTGCACTTGTGCACATTTTTTGTTAACTTCACAGTGAGGGCTTGTTTTGATATTGTTGGAGGTTTTCCCCACCAGCACTTCCACAGCTGTTCCCCAGCCTCATTTAGTTCTTTGAAATATGATTTGTAGTAGATGTGAGTTTCACTTTTTCAGTAGGTTCTTCTTTTCCTCTTATGTCCCTCAGAAGGCATATTTTATGTTTTCATGGAGGTTAGAAAGTTGTGGTTAGTGCTTATTTGTTCCAGTGCTGCCGTTCGGGAAATCCTTGAATTGATTTTCTCTGGTGCTGTGGTTTAGAAAGAAGCACTTTGCAGATTTGCTGGATGCCTGTTTAAAAGAGCCGCAGTAACAACCAGAGGGACCCCAACCAAATCTGTACTTTTTAGTAAATCACATTTTTATTTTCAGTGCAGCTTCGGAGGAGGGCATTCTCATCCTGCAGTTTTTCGTTTAAATGATCAGTTCTTCACAACAGAGAGATTCTTTTTCATAATAGGTTAAACTGTGTAACCTGTTTGTAACTGTTCTTCTAATGAAACCTTACAGAATTTTTGTGATTGCCCAAAAATAAGAATACCTAGGCTTTTCAAGCAGGAGGTATACAGAATTGATGGGGTTTGGGCTCTCTGGCTGGGGGCCCATCACCCCTCAGCATCTCCTAGGGAGGAGTGTCTACAGGCTTCAGCCATGAAGCTCCCCCTCCCCCATTTCATCACTCACCTCTTGGAGAAAGAATTTGTGGGCTTGGAACTTTTGCAGGGACTGTAAAGATTTTATTAAGGGCAGCTTATACCAGGGAGAAAAAATTGCTTTTTAAAAAAACCACTGCCTCATTTCTGCATTTTAGGGGAGGGACAGCATTTATTTCAGAACTTTTTGGCAGTTTGGGGAAGGAACGCTCCTTCATGAACTTGTTGATTAAGAAAGGTGAGGTTTTGTGGGCATGGCCCAGACGGGAATAATTTAGGAAAGAGCTAAATTGCTCTGCAAAGTAAAGTTAAAGGAATTTTGGAGATTCAGCAGTAGTGTTGTAAGGATGTGTGCCCGGAAGTCAGAAAAGAATCGAGAGGTGTAGGAGGCCAAGGCCTTGGGGGGTCACTGGAAGCACAGTGAGGGGTGGGGGGTAGATCGAAAGTGGGAGAGCATCTCTGTCTTATTTTCTAGTGGGGAGGAATGGCTGAAGGATTTCTAAAGAGCGCTTTTAAGTAGTTTGCTATTTTGAATAGTGCCATACACCCTCTCTGTTACCCCTGAACCTTTAAAAGGTAAAAGTCTGTTCTGTGGACAAGAAGGTCCGTGAAAGAAGAAAGAGGGTTGTGTCTGTCATGGAGGCCAAGTGGAAAGGAGGATGAACAGCAGCTGAGAGACTGTATGCGGGGTAGGGGTATTGACCCATCTTGAGAGGTAGCTAAGCTGGCTAATGAGAAACCCCAGGGGAATCCCCTCTAATCTGTGGGGCAGAAATTGTAGAACTTCCCATAGAATGAGAGATGGAGACTTGAGCCACTTAATTTGGAATTAAAGGAAAAGGTGAGAGAGGAGAAACTTCTACTTCTGGTGGTGGTGGGCTAGATAATTCCACCCACGTTCCCACTGAAGACACCTAAGAAACCCTGGATATTATTTTTTTTAAGCCAGTAAACAAGCAAAAAGAAAAAAAGGGAAGGAAGAAAAGTATGAAAGAAAGAGAAAACAACAGGGAAGAAAGAGAAAGAAAGAAAAAAGAAAACAAATTTCTTAAACACGCTGAACTGCTAACAAGAAAATAAAACTTCCTGAGCCAGATTCTAGGAGGATGCTAGAACCCAGAGAGATGAGCCCCGTACCAAAAGCCACTGTTGTTCTGAGGGCATTTGCTCAGCCAGGAGAATTAATCCCAAAGTAAGTTGTAGTTTTGACAACCTCTGGAGGGAATGGGTCAAACGTTAGCTTACCCAAAATAGGGAGTCTGAGAAGTGCCCATGTACTTTCTGAGACCCAGAGGAGTGAGCATCAGATAAAGCTGTAGTGAAATAGCCCTCATCCAGTCTGGCAATCTTGGTTTATTTCACCTTGGAGGTCCAGCAATGTGTGAACCTCAGTATGGCACTTGTGTACTCAAACTGCTGGGGAGAAGCAAAACAAAGTCTTGTCTGGAGGAAGTTACAGAACTCAAATTGTTCCTACAAATATGTATGTATTTTCCAATAAAATGACCTGCGCACATTCAAGACTTCTTGGGTGAGAACAAACAGAAATAACAGATAAGAGAAACTGGCCCACAGAATGTTGAGCTTTTGTAATTCTTTGGCACATGCCACAAAACTATTATCCTTACTATGTATGAAGAAATATGAAAAAGAGAAGCTTGAAAATGTCTGCAGGGGAACAGGAAACTAGGATTTTTCATAAGAGATTTGAAAAATGATGAAATAGGGCTTCTGGAATTGAAAAATATGGTTACCAAATTAAAAATTCAGTGGACAGGTTTAACAAATTAGACATAGCTAAAGAGTAAATTAGGGAACTGGAAGATAGGTTGGAAGAAAATAGCTATAAGAAAACATGGAGAGAGAGGAATATGGTAAGTATAGAAGGTAAGAGATATAGAGGGCATGGTTAGAAAGCCTAATGTATATTTATTTGGAGTCATAGAAGGAGAGGAGAGAGAATGAGTAAGAATTTGAAGAGATAATGACTGAGATGTTTTCCAAAACTGTTGGAATAGACCAATTCGTGGATTCAAGAGACCAGTGAATCCTGAGGAGAATTAATAAAGAGAAAATTAAATGTAAACACATCATAGTAAAATTTAAACTAAAGACAAATTATTAGAGCAGTTAGAGAAAAAAGATTATTTTCTAAGAAGGTCTATCATAGAACTGACTTGTCAACAGAAGTACAAGAAGATATCTTCAGTGTGCTGACAGAATATAACTGTCACCCTAGAGTCTACATCCAGTAAAAATATCCTTGAAGAATTAATTTGAAATTCCAAGAGGCTGCCTAAATCTGAATTGTTTCTCACTGACTCCCAGAAACTGTATTAATCAGGAAGGAAAGCAAGTAAAAGCACGCACAGCCTACCCTTGCAGCATTGCTGCAGGGGGCAATGACTGTGAGCTCAGATCCTCTGGTAGTCCAGCCTGTGGAGGGAGTCAGGTGGTTAGCACAGAAAGTCTATGGGAAAAGGAGAGGACGCATGGGCAGCTTAAGAGGAACATACCAGATAAAATCCCAGAAAGACAAAATCCCACCCAGATGGGGAAGATACTGAGACAGGCTCTGTGGGCTGGTTGATGAAAGCACTTGCTCCTGGGAGACTGGGAAGGATTCAGGATTTCCTGGGTGGGTGGTTGCTAAGACCTCAGCAGAAGCCCATTTCTAACAGTCTCTCGCCCTCTGTGAGCTGAATTCTTAGGTCACAGTTTTTGGATGGGTGCTCTGCTAGGAATTTCTCATTCCTGTCAAACAGCTCTTTATTTTGGCCCTGGAGTGGACTGAGCAGCTTCTTGTGCAAATGAGTTATTGCCATAGGTGGGTCTGCCTCCAGCAGGCCCCTTCCCACCCCACCTGAGGGAAATTAGGGGCACTCTGGCTGCAAGGAGGAGGGTGGGTTGAAGGGATTGAATCTGGGAGACCCGGAGGAGGAGCGGTTGATAATCCCGGTGAGAGAGAGAGGGGACAGTGGTGGGGCACTGAGGAAGAGGGGACGGGTTTGAGACTTCATTTATGGAGCCGTCATTCTTTCAGAAAGCAACTTCAAACCTCTTTTTTTTTTTTTTTTTTTAACATTTGTTTCATTTCTTAATCTGTTCTCAAATGTAGTTTCTTTCTTTTCTCTTGGGGAGAAAGAGATTGAACCCTGGGTGTTAGATGTGGGTCGTAGTCCTCTAGCCTGCTGGGGCAGCCTCTTGAATTCCGCGTCACTTGCATAGTGGTCAGACTTTTCGGGGAAGGGCTGTGCACAGAGCAGTTATTCAGAGAAATACATACCAGCATCAGTTGATTCTATAAAATCACCCACCATCATGGTTGACTGTGGGTATATGTGACAAAGGCATTCGTGTGTAAAATAGACAACCTCTGATGTGCTGGCTGTGGCCTAAAAGACCTCTATCATCTTCTAAATATGCCTCTGAGTCTGCTCACTCATGCTGGAAGCAGTGGGGCCTATGGGGGCTGCTGTCTACTGGCCCCTTGGGTAGCTCCTGTGGAGCCTGGATCGAGGGGACCCGTAAGCAAGGAAGGTACGTGTGTGTGTGTGCGCGTGCGTGCTGGGCGTGCGTGTCTGCCTGCATCGGACAGCAGAAGGCTGATTGTCTCATGCGCGTGACACTGTTCATGAAAAGGGAAGCCAGGAGGCGGGACAGGAGGAGGCAGAGAAACCTGGTCATTAATCAGCGAATTTGAACAATATCGTGAATTTCAGCCCAAAGGGATTTTGATCCACAGTGTCGAGACTGTCACCAGAGCTGCTTAGGGAGGCCAGAACCTACCAACAGAAATATACTTTCTCAATTTCTTATCCAAACTGTGCTTTCTCTTTCTTTAGTGAAAAAATGGGGACAAATCCTTCTTCTACCTAATCTTAGTGGTGCCAGATTTAGCAAATAAAAATATGGAACACTCAGTTAAATTTGAATTTCAGATAGATAACAAACAATATTTTAGTTTAAGTATGCCCCGTGCAATATTTAGTACATACTGAAATTCTGGTTTCACTGGGCCTCCTGTATTCTATCTGGCAATTCTGCAAAGCGTGAGGTCAGAGTGGGGCCAAGTCGAATTCAGACCCTGTCCTAAGCTTCAGGCTGCCCTTTTCTCCTGGGGTTACATATGGTGATGAAAATACTGCCTTACATAAAGGGCTCTTTGAATTTACAGGATATATATGTATACACACAAACACGTGCACACCAATACACACCTACACACACCCCCCCCACACACACCCCCCCACACACACCCCCCCACACACACACCCCCACACACACCCCCCCACACACACTGCACGTGCTTCATTTTATTGGCCTGGGTACTGCATTCGAGGTCATTCTCCTGTGCAGCACAGTGCTGCTGTGTCAGGAGGGACAGCCTGTCTCCTCCAGGAAGGATTCTTGTTCGTGGCCAAGGCTTCGATTGAGCTGGAAACCAGCTGAGCTCTTTTGACTTTTCACAGCACCGTCGTCGTGATGAGGCTGGCCACCAAGCGACATTTTTTAACTGAGGTTATTCTTCTTCATTAGGTATGACCAGTTTCTGACTCACTAATTATTGTTCTCTGAAAGGCTTTGTTAGGACCCCTTGACCATTTTGGTGAATATATTCACAATCATGCAGAGACTGACCGCCCTGTGAGGGGTTGGATTTTTCTTTGCAATGACCATGGATGATGACTTTTTGAAATCTGTTTTCTGTCGCTCAAATCTGTGAGCATAGCTGTGATGGCTGGCCCATGGCTACTCAGGACATTACCGTGTGGCCCCGTGTCCTCCGAATGCAGGCCGATCCTGTAGGAGGTTCATACTTCGTGACTCAGTCGCGTAATCAGATTTGCGTTTCCTTCCTCTCTAGTCCATTTTCCACACTACTGCTGATGTTCTGTCTGTAAACATGGTTGGACCTCCAGGCTCTCAATGAGGTGGCAAAAACGTACAGTGCAGTGACCTCCAGTGCCCATCACAGTTCTGTCCCACACCCCCTCGTCCTCCCGCCAGCTTTAGGCTGTGTCGAACCCTGGGGCTATCTGTTTTCCTTAAGCACAACATGTGATTGGAGCTTCTGCTCTGGGTCCTCCTTCCTGTTGTTTGCTCTGCTGGAAATGCCTCTCCCATCCTGCTGTGCCCTCCCCAGGCTGTTAGGCACTCTCATTTGCTTTCAGCAGCACCGGTCCCGGTCCTGGCAGTGCTCGCAGGTGAAGGGAAGGATTTGCTGGATTGAGGGGAGGGCAGGTGGGTGGAGTAAGTGTCAGACAGGACTTCGGCCTGCAGGAGCTGATGGTTGGGGGGATAATGGGCACAGCAGGAGCAGGAGACAGCTAAGTGCAGCCTGGGAAGGCTTTGTGGACCACACATTTGGTGGCCCAGTGTGCCTGCCGTGGAGGCAAGTGTACAGGAGGCCCTTCTTTAGGCCAGAGCCAAGAAACTGCAATTGACAGTCCCAGGAAGATGTCACTGTTGCACTGACCTAGGCTGAGGGCAGGCCAAGGCCCCTGGGTCCCTGCATCTGAGCCGGCTTTTGGGCCACCACTGAGCACTTCTAAAGTGTGTTGGCAGTATGCCACAGCCAGCCCACTGTGCATAAGGCACTGCGGGCGTGGGGGGCACAGAGCATTTGTCCAGTGCTGTCTGTAAGGTGTTTGTGAGGATCGCACACAAATAAAAAGGTGACTGCTTCCTGTGGCCGTGCTGATGGGTGTCACAGGCCAGGTGTGCTGTGTGAGCACACGAGGGAGGAGGAAGGTTTTCTTGCCTGGAAGTTCAGTAGCTTGTGTCTTAGTCTGCCTGCACTGCCAGAGCAAAGCACCACTGACTGGGTGGTTCAAACAGCAGACATTTGTTCCTCATGGTTCTGGAGGCTGGAAGTCCGAGATCAAGCTTCCAGCCAATTTGGTTTTTGGAGAGGGCTCTCTTCCTGGCTTGCAGACAGCTGCCTTCTCGCTGTGTCCTCACATCGCCCTTCCTCTGTGTGTGTGTGCAGGAGGCGGTGGGGAGTGACCTTCTCCCTAGAATCGCTTCTTATAAGGACGTTAATCCTAAGGGTCAGGACCCCACCCTTATGACTTCATTTAACCTTAATTAACTTTCTTATGGACATCATCTCTAAATACAGCCACACTGGGGCTTAGGGCTTCAACAATAGGACTTTTGGTGGTGAGGACACAAACATTCGGTCCATAACAGCTTGGAAGTGTGGCTTTTGTGTTTTAAACTAAGATATAGTCCACAGAAGTCGTCTTCATCCTCCTCCTCCTCCTTCGTTAGCAGAAAACATGACCCATGTCTTGAGCAGGTGAAATGGGAGAACCAAGTTTCAAATTTTCCAAAGAAAAATAATGACATGATAGAAGGAAGAGTTATTCGTATTTTCCTTTTGAAATAGAATCTTTGAGGCTTGTGTTATCGAAGGCACCAAAAAACACCAGGAGATTTGGATTTTATCAGTTGAAATGGCCTTTAAAGAAAGACTTGTATTCCAGAAGAGTATCGATTCTTGCTAGAATGACTATTTAAGAAACTGAATCCCACAGATGTTTGTTAAGTGTGTTGGGTGTTGAACCTCAGCCTCTGTTTGCTGCCTTCAAGGCTGGGAGTGCTGAGGGTGTGGGGAGAAGGGCTGTGAGGGTCAGTGCCCGGGAGGGGCTTCAAGCAGCGCCTGGCATGTTGTGAGCTTCATTCAGTGTTGGTCCCGTTATTATCATCCTCGTTTGTTCTGAACGTGTATAGCAGAAGGGTTAATGGCGGATGGTAACACTTCTTCTGAGGGTTGGGGACTGTCATCTGAGGCGCTCTGCTTAGCCATGTTGAACTTTACTGGGCGGTGAAGGGCCCTGTCCAGCGCTGGCTCCCTGGGCAGGCTCCTCTGTCCGCCCCCCAGGGATGCCCATTAGCGTGGATGATACTGACTGACCCTAGGGAGACCCTGGCATTGGCCATTATTATTATTATAATTTTACACTTTCATCCCTAGGCAAAAAAATGCTGAATGCATCCCTGGAGGATAGTTCTCCCTTGTGTGTTAACAGCTTTATCTACTTACGCATTTTCCCTTTCCTGTGTTTTTTAATTTAGGTTAAATGTGATTTTAATGAAATTTCTCTGAAAGCTGTCTTGACTACATTGTAAGGTTAAAATTGACTTATTCTTTCAAGATAGAATTCAGTTACAGCTAGTAAACTAGATTCGGCTTTATTACCACCCAAGTGAAAATATTTTTATTACTGCTACAAGGTAAGCAGTCAGAGAGCAGAGAATAAATCAGCAGTGTGGCTCTGGCCTGTGGAATATTCAGTGTGCGACAGTGAACAATAACAAGCTCCCTCTCCCGTGCTCGCATCCTCATTAGGCCCTGGAATGGCTGATGTGAACATTTGGAATGATAGCGATATTTCTCTTGAGACACATGGACCTGGTGATTGGCAAAGCACACGAGTAGTGGCAGTGACGTCGGTATAGGAAGTCATGTTGACTTGCAGAGAGGCCCCTGTGTGGGCCACCTGGGGCTGCGTTCTTGTGCCCCTGTCTCCCCATGGACCGCTGCTCAGGGCCCTTCCCAGTTTGAATGTGGCTCGATACTGTGCATGTCACTGCCTGTTCGAGTCATTTCGACAGCAAACCCTCCCCAGCCGAGTCTGCGGTACTCTGCAGGTTCTCACTCTCTCCGAGTGTCATGAATTCCTTAAGTCAAGTTGATTTAATGTGCCTCCAATTGAAAACCTACATGGATATTTTGTTGTATTTTTGGGAAGAGGGATGCATTACCCAGTATAAAAAAATCAAAGAAAGAGAGGAAGTTTAGTATAATCCAAAAAATAATTAGGAATATACGCCCAGGTTCTAGTTCAGCCTCCATCGCTGACTCTGAACTTGGTTGCTGCTACTGCTAATAATAATAATAATAACAGCAGCTAGCACCTGTTAAGTTCCTGTGGTGTATGAGGCACTGTTCTCAGTTGTTTGTCTGTAGTATCGCGTTGACTTTTCACAACCACCCTACACAGTGGCATATTGCTATCCCTATTTTAAGAGCCCCGCCCCTTTTCTGGGCTCATTTCCCCCATAGGCTGGGTGCTCTCCATGCTGCCTCCAGCTCTGCCTGTGCTGGGTTGGTACTGAACACAGCAGAGCTGCGGGCTCAGAGTCCTGCCCATCCCTGCCTGTGCCCCAGGATCTGCTTGGGGAGCAGCTGCTGCAGCGATGCCCACTACCAGACCCTCGTCCCCCACCCCTGTGAGGTTGCTCTTGGGTTCCTGGCCAGCATGTCATGCCTTCTTGTGCCCACCCTCTGTGCCAGCCTGTCAGGAGCAAGGGGGTCAGAAAATCGAATATACCCTCTTTAAATGAAGAGCTGTGGTCCCTCCTCCTTGGCTTTGAGCGTGGGCCTGCATTTGCGTCCCGGAGCCCCAGCAGGCAACGAAGACCCGGTGTGCCGAGTGTGCTCAGGACGTGTTGGTGGATTAACGGGGAGGTGTTTACTGTAGTGCCCTGCACATGACGGCTCCCGCAATGTTCGTGGCTTTGAGTTGCTTCAATATAGTTTGAAGATGCAACGCTGTGTTTACAGAGTGGATGTTTAGGGAGTTAAAGCAGTTTCGTGTTTGTGACTCTAGTCTCTGGATGTTTGTTGTACCATGTAGGTTTCCTCCCTGGCTTCTCTTTTACCTGAGACTCTCAAGTCCCCATCCTACTGCCCTTTAATCCATAGAATGGGTGATTTGATGTGTGGAAAAGCTCCATAATTTGTGCCAGTGCAACCCATGCTACTGCTACATCATTTGTAAAAGTGACAGAAAAATATTGCACATACTGTACAAGTGACAACAGTTTTTGGCTGACTAGGTGAGAATTGACTCTCTTGTGATCTTCTGAGAATTGTCTTGCCTCAAAGTGAAGGTTCCCTCTGACTGATCTGGGCCCTTTCCTCGCTGTGACCTGTGAGCCTCTTGGGGTTACCGGCTTCTCTCCCTAATTGACCATCGTGCGATTGTAGAGACAGTGCTTTCCCTTTGGAGGAGCCTTCATCTTGAGTGACAGTCTTCAGATATATTCCCACCACCCCAGGGTTGTCAGGGTCTCCAGGGAAGTGATGCCTGCCAGAGTGCTTTGAACTGCTCGCCTCCTCTGTGAGAGACGGGGTCTGCAGGCATATGTGGAGGTTCAGGGACTCAGAGGATCCGGGCTCAGGGCCTGTAGCCACGGTGGCCTGAGATGGTGCAGTGCTGCACCGCCCTCTGCCCTCCCTCACCTGCACCTACCAGCCTTTGCTCCATGAGCCCAGTCCCAGGGGCCTCCCCACTATGGTCTTGGGACCTCAGGGTCGGGCCTGTGGCCCCTCCTGCCGTCTCCAAGGCCGGAGTGGCATGTTGGAAGAGTGGGGCTGCAGCCTTGTTGCTGGGGACCCTCCTTGACCTTCCCTGGTTTCCCTGCTGTGCCTCTGCTCTGCTCCACCGCCTTCCCAGCCCTTCCTGGTTTCCTCCCAATTTAAGCTGATTTTCAGGTGTCCCTCCTGACCAGATAGAGAGGGACAACTCTCCTCCCATGTTTGGGCCGGAGGGTCTTGAGAGGCTCTTGGGGCTAGCGGCCTACAGGAAGGACCACACTTAAATCCCTCGCAGAACAGAGGGATTAGCTCGCTTTTTAAAACCTCGTGCTGATGTGTGTGTGGCTGGGTTTTGACCGCTGAGGACGTTCTGTCCTGTGTTAGAGGATGGAACATTAACAGTCACTCCGGGATTTCTTTCTTCCAGGCCTGCACTTAGCAGGAATCATAAAAGACTCCCTGTTCAGAGCAGAGGACCCCTGAGAGCATCTGGCCATCACCACCCAGCCCACTTTATGGCCTTGGGCAGCCGTTGTGCTCCAGTTATGGCCAAGCTACGGGTGGGCCGGGGAGGGGGTCTCCCCCATGCAGGGAAGTGGGGGCCGGGTGGATGCGCTTGTGTTGGAGATGCTGTCTCTGCCTCTTGTGCGTCTGTAACTTTCCCAGGGCTTTGCTTCCTGGAACTGCTTGGAGACACTGTACAGGAACAGCAACCCGCTGTTAGCATTTCACTTGCAGCTGCTCTGGTGGGGCGCGTGTTTACCCGGGAGGCAGTGATGGCCATCCAGTGAGTAATGAGATGCAAGCACATGAGCCCTTCCAAACTCATGATTTAGATGCTTTTCTCCTTAATGATGGTATCTTTGTGACCCTCCGTCCCAAGATTGATGTTTGGAGTTTATTGCCAAACCGAGACTAGTTAATTAAATTGTAAGTAGAGACTTCCAAATACGGCGATTCTCCATGACCTTAAGAAGAAAAAGTTGTCTTAGTTTTGAATGTAGGCCATCAAACTGGTTTTGAAATGATTCCCCACAGTCGTTTTTGTTCCTGGTTACAAGTTGCTGGAGAGAATATGAGTGGTTTTATCTCCCAAACCATAAAGAACCAACATCCCTCTTAAAATCAGGGCAGGAGGCAGCACTGGCAGCTGGGTATTTCCATGCCAGAGGTTGACGGAAGGAGGACAGCTTATTGCTCTGGAGGTCATTGTCCTTTCCAGGCCAGCGAGCCATGGCCCTTCATGCAAGGCAGTAGAGGCATCTCCTGTCTTGACGAAGGTAGACTCGAGATGGCCCCTCTGGCCTGGGTCCTCTCTGCTTCGGGCTGTGGATCCCTGAGGGGCCCAGCCTTCCAGGCGCGGTGCTTTCTCATCTTCTCCGAGCTCAGTCATGCTGCTTCCCTCTGCAGTCCCACACCCCTGCCACTGCACGGAGGACAGTGCAGGCAGAGCGCATGCCGTGGATCTTCCTGCAGTTCAAGTCTCCCGCCCTCTGCTGTGTCCGGGCCCTTCCGTCCAGAAACCCCTGGTTTCACATCTTTGGAGATAAACCTCCTGTGCTCTGGGGAGAGCAGGAGCTGCTGCTAGGCTGGGGGATGTCTAGTTGCTTCTTAAAGACCGGTCCTCTGTGTTCCAGCCTGCCTCATCCGTTTCCAGGGGTCTGCTGTGCTGCCGGTGTCTGAGATGTGGGTGTCAAGTGCAAATCAGGTTGCTTCTTGGCTTTTTGAAGTGCTGGCTCAGGCTGGAGCTTTTCAGGCCCCTGGGGGAGACCCCGCTTGTCCATTTCTTTCTAGTTTCTCAGATCTTCCTTCTTGTTCTTCTCTTGCGCTTGAGTATTTGCCCCCTTGCGTCACTTTGTGGGGGACTGGGATGGAGGAGAGGTGAATGCATGTGCTCAGAAATCTCTCTAACGGCTCTTAGGTCGTCCTGGGGTAGGATGAGGTGCCCCAGATGGTGGGCCCTGGTGAAGAGGTCTCACCGGACGTTGCCAGTGAATGCCTCTGCATGGCTGGTGAGTGTGCACTGCTTACTGAGCTCCACCCAGGTCCCTGGCACTCTGCTGAGCAGCATGTGTTCTGGATTTCATTTATTCCCTGTGTAGTGGAGGAGGTCGGAGCTGACGGTATCTCTACTGGACAGATGGGGAAACTGAGGCTGAGAGGAGCATCTTGCCTGAGTCACACAGATGAAATGTGGGGTTTCTTGACCCTGGATTCTTTGCTTGTCGCCCCTCGGCCAGAGTTCCTGGAGGTGCTGTGCATATGTGTGTGTGTGCGAGTATGTGTGCCTGCTCTAGTCTCTCTTGTTGCTGCCATGTGGGAAGCCCCCACTCCTGCCTAGCTCTGCTCAGGGGCTCTTAGTGACCCTCTGTGGAACCCGCTGCAGCCGCCCTCCTGCTTCCCAGCTGCCTGGGTGGCTGAGAGCCCTGTGCCAAGTGTCTGTACAGACTGGCTCCCCGGGGCGCTGCCACCCCTGTCCTCTGGCACATGGGTGCACGCTGGCATGAAGCAGTAAGAATGTGGACCCATGGGTTCTTCTCTGGTAACTCACATGCATAGGCAGCAGGCGTTCATTTTGCCACGCCTGTGGGAACACTGGGGACACAGCAGGCTGTCATGGGGCTAAGGCGAGAGCAGAGATAGCCACTGTCACAAGTCACCCATCATGTGTGCCCAGTAACTGACACTACTCAATTGGCTGTGGAGCTGAGGGGTGCTGAAAGAGCTGGGTTGCAGATACTGACAAAGTGCCTGGGGGAGCTTGGAGGGGGTCCCTTGGAGGAGCAGCTGTGAGTGTCCTCACACTGTCACCCACTTGGGGAAGGCAGCTCTCTTCATTTGATCTGCACAGAGCATCCTGAGAACAATGAATGCTTTTAGCTCCCTGGTTAATTGATTGAATTATAGAGGTGTGAGAACACCATGGCCCACCCACTTTTTACACTTGGATGTGTCTCTTCTAATTACAAGGAAACCTGCAATTCCACTTGAATCTCTAATTTCCTACTTGGTGATCTTCCTCTTGCTGTTCTGGCGTGGCCCTAAGTGAAGAAAGAGCTCCAGCAGGGTTGTGTCTTGTCTTGCCACCACACATGTATATGTGTAGTCGTTTGGGTGGAGCAGTTTCCTGTGGCACTATCGATATGGGCTGTTGTACTGTTGTCTGCTTACTGACAACAGCAGTTGAGAGCCAGGGCTGGAAAGACCTGCTGGGCCGGCAATTCCAGGTAGGCTGAGGTCTTCTTGCTCCTCGGAGCAGCCTGGCTCCTGGAGCCTGCTGGGTTCTTGGCCTTACGCTGGCCAGTGCGGCTGGGCGGTTAGGCCCAGCGCTGAGCACGGGCAGTGGAGGACCGGGGGTGTCCTCCTCCCCATCATCTCCTCACGGAGAGCAGCCTCTGCTTCTCTGCCACTCAGCCCCTGCCTGGCCTCCTGAGTCTCCGCTGGGCCCTCCACACTTCAGATGCCTCCTGGGGTGGCTGAGCAGCTAAGGGTTGAATTAGGGCCACCGTAGGAGTCTCAACATGCATCTCCCTAGTTGCTCCCTCCCTGCTTCACGTGAGCCCAGCCCTTCTAAGTAGGACTAGACTTCTCCAGCTCGTTAAAATTGTGCGAATTTGGGCATTGGTGCCTTGGTCCTGGGTGCACCCCCTCTGTCTTGGCCCTGGGAGCCCTGGGTTGCAGGAGGCCCCCAAGCACTTGCCGGCCTGTCAGCCAGCCTGGTCAGGGCAGCCCAGACCCCAGTGTGCAGATGCTGGTACCCACTCCCTAGGTCCCCTGCTCCTGTGCTGTGGGCCCCTGGCTGGTCGCCGCACTCCCGAGGAGCCTGTGGGCAGATGCTTGGGTAAGCTGCCTTCGAGATACCCGCTGTTAAATATTTTGAGTGCTGTCCTTGCCTCAGTCAGTTTACACAGGTGTCCTGGGAAAAGGGCCCCACTGTTCGCTCATCCTGAGGGCCAGGCCGGGAGAAGCAGCGCATGCACAGAGAGAGCACTAGCTTGTTTGCCCACGCTGCGACCCTGTCGGTGGGAGGCTCTGGAACTCTGCTGTCCCCCAGAGCATGGAACAGCACGGCCCTTCCGTTGACGACGCAGGAACCCCTGAGCTCTGTCCTTTGCTGCACGACTCCTCCTGGCTTCTTCCTGATGTCCTTTAACATGGAGCTGGATGGACCTCCTGTGGCTCTGCCCCCAGTTATGGCGGCCTTTATCTCCAGAATGTTCTTTTCGTTGTTTCCTCCCTTGGAAGCCTGAGTGGAGGCTTCATTGGCGAGGCCCCCAGGAATGGGATCTGAGTGTCAGCCCCGGGCTGCGTGGCTGACCTCGGCCACGTGCAGCAGCATGCAGCCCCTTTGCGTGCTCTCTCCCCTTACCCTGTGCTTTGTTATCACCATTACCCCTGCATTCCTAGGGTCTGCGTTTCCACATTTGCCCACTGCACCCTGTGCCTGTGCGAGCGGTGGCTGTCCCTGCCGCCCCGGCTCCCTCCCAGAGGCAGGCACTTGTCAAAGGAGACAGTGGTCAGCAGGATTTGAGCTGACAGTGTCTTCTAGGAGAAATAGACTGGCCAGAACCTTGGGAAGTGATTTCCTCTGGGCGCAGGACAAGCAAGAGGAGGTTTCTGGTTCTGTTTATCTTTACTCCACGAAACAGATGAGAGGCACCCGGAAAGGCCCATGTCACGCAGTGGGGGGGGGGGGGGGCGGGCCCGGCCTTCACGCGCACCTGCCTTGTGCTGCCCAGCTTCATGGCAGTCTCGTCTCAAGATGGGGGCTTTGAGGGCAGGGGGTGCTCAGTGCTGTGGGTGTTCCAGGGATGCAAGAGAGGCGGTGGCCTGGGCTTGACCTAGAGGGAGCCCGAGAGTGAACGCGCAGGGATGGGGCTCGGGGGAGCAGGGGTCCGGAGTCCTGGTCCAGGTGGCAGTGGGGGATGGTGAGTGACTCGTGTATTTACTCCTGGATGTGTCAGTGTGTTTCCCCAAAATGACGGCATTCTCCTAGCTGAGCACGGAACTGTCAAGGAGTCAGGAGAGGATCATGGATAGAGTGCTGGGGTCTCCGCTGCAGACCCTGTTCACGTTTCACCCCTTGTCCCAGTTGCGCCCTTTACTGCGAGAGAAAGCCCCAGACCATGAGGGCACTCAGTTATCCTCTCTCCAGTCTCCTTTCACCTGGAGCATAACTCGGCCTCTCTTGGGGTTTCAGGTCTCCGTCATTTTTGAAGCACGCATGTCGCTTTTTTGTTTTTTTCAGGTCGTGCCTTAATTTGGGCTTGTCTCATGCTTCCCTGTGGTGAGATCAGGTCGTGCAGCTTCGCAGGAATGCTGCAGACATATGGCCGTGTCCTTCTCGGGGCACCGTGTCGGGGACATGTGGCGCGGGCTGTCCTGCCAGTGCTGACGTACCCCTTGATCGGGGCTGGGAGGTATCCGCCAGGCTGCTCCACTGTAGAGCGCATGCTTCCTGTTTGTGTTCAGAAGCATCTTGTGGGAGGCCATGGAGACTGTGCAGCTGTCCTGCTCGTCCTCAGACTGTTAGACACCAGTCTGAGTGGCCGATAATGGGGCCTTTAGCCTGAAGCAGTTTTTGCTGACATTTCTAACCCCACCACTTTTCCATGTTTGTTAGTTAGCTTTCTACCATAAGGAAAGGCTTTCCCTTCTCCCATTTATTTATATGTTTGAACTTGGGGATTCCTATTTTATTCAAGAGGTTATAAGTCTTTGCTATCATTAAGTATTTTGATGCTCAAAATTTCTCAAGCTTGGTGTAGGAAGCCTTTTTTTTTTTTTTAAAGATTTTATTTTTTCCTTTTTCTCCCCAAAGCCCCCCGGTACATAGTTGTGTATTCTTCGTTGTGGGTTCCTCTAGTTGTGGCATGTGGGACGCTGCCTCAGCGTGGTCTGACGAGCAGTGCCATGTCCGCGCCCAGGATTCGAACCGACGAAACACTGGGCCGCCTGCAGCGGAGCGCGCGAGCTTAACCACTCAGCCACGGGGCCAGCCCCGGTGTAGGAGGCCTTTTAAGGAAATTTTCCACTGAAAAGGATGAGATAATAGAGTAGCTCCAAGGTGGAAAATTGCATTTTGTGTGAAAGTCTCATGAGCGTGTCTGAAAGCCAATGGGAGGGAGATGATGGGGGATGGGAGGTGAGAGGAGGTTGTCTCTGAGCTGGCGGAGCGAGAGACCCCAGGAGTGGTGGTTTCTGTCCGCGGTGGATGGTGACGCTTCTGTCTCTGGACGAGGGTTGGAGGGGAGATGAGGAGAGGTGCTCCCCGAGTGCTCATGGAGGGGACAGAGTCAGGTTGGGTCTTCTGAGAGGCCGGGTGGGGTGGGCTCTGGGCACATCCCGGCTCTACCTATGCTCAGTTTTTCTGGGAGCAGCCTGAGAATGTCTGGGTGCAGAGGGAATGAAGCAAAGGACACTTAAGGCTTTCATATGACAGATAAGAAAACAAAGAATGAACTGCAGTCTGCCCCTCCTGAGAGCAATTATGGGAAATAAGAATTTTTCAGTTATCTGGGGTTAGGTTTTCAGTGCTAGAAATGTGAAAAAATTCCCTTTTCTGTCAGAACGGGGTAAGGGGCCTTAGGTCTTTGAGTACGTTGATGATGAATAAACAACCTCCTTGAACAGATATTCTCTGATAAAGTAAACTCCTTGCTTTAAAATACACTCTGGTTACTTTTTTAAAGAGGTGTGGAAGCTGAGTGCCTGGATGAGCCTTGGCCTGCTTGTTCTGTAGCGGCTGAGGCTCTTGTAACAGGTTCACCGCTTGTCCCTCAGCAGCTTTGGGGTTGTTCATAAATACTGAAAGCGAACAGAAGAGAAACGGTCCATAAGGCGCTGCCATGTCAGGACACAAAATTGGCCACTGACACCAGAATCGGATTATTCTCTGCACAACCTGCTTCCCACAGACCCCTGGGTGCCGGACTGAGTGGGTGCCAAGCAGCGTTAGGGGGCCTTTCCTGGAAGGCTCTGTGCAGGGTGGGCAGGAGTGGAGTGCGCATCTCAGGGCCCTCTGTGTCCGTTCATCTGGTCACTCCCAGGCATGGTGGCTGAGGGCCTGGGCGTCGGCCCCTGTGACTGGTCTTCCCAGCCTCCCTGCGTTAATGTGGATGGTTACAGTTATAGCGGCATTGTCGGTGGAAGGGGGCGGCCTGTTTGGGGTGGTGGCGTCACCCTGTATTCAGCCTGCATTGCAGCATCTCTGTGTTGTGCATCAGTGCCGGGCTGGGCTGGGCGTGCACGTTGTTCAGCACTGTCATTATCCAGCACTGTCGTGCCTTGATGCAAGTTTTTATCCTTGACTCAGTTCTTCTGGTGATCTCAGTCAATGCGTGAAGACTACTGGTCTACCGTTTTAGTTGAATCTGAGAAAACAAAGTCATCAATTGGACTACTGTTAATTTAAGCCGCCTCTTCTCTGCTTTCCCTCGGCCCTGTTCTCCTGCCTCTTGGAACCAGGCTGTCTGTCTGTCCCAGTGACTCTCCCTCCCTTTGGCCAACTGCACACATTTATCTGGATGTCAGCTGTCAGTGACCAGTTAGTGAATGTCCACTTGGCATGAGGCGCTGAGCACCGTGTGAGGTATTGAGGACACGAGGCTGTGTTTCTAGAGATGCTTAATAACCACAAAGCAATGGATGCTGCTTCGCAACGCCACCTCAGTGTCTCCTGCTCACGGGGCTGTTGTCATCATTAGGAATGGCTCCTGGTGGTGGACTGTGCTGAGGGAGGTGAGAATAAGTGTGGGCACGATGCACATGAGCAATTGACTCAGGGGCCTAATTTGAGTCTGGAGGAATTGACTGGGCAGCGTACTTCAGGATCCACCCTCCTTCCCCTCTCTCACCTCCTCCCATCTTTGCACCACTTCCCTGTCAACATGGGACAGTGTATGTGCTGCTCAGAGCCAATTATTCAGTGAATGTTGTTCAGCCACACTAGTCTCAGGCCCGTGGTACAGGAGTCCAGACGTGGGTAAGACCCGCAACCATGCTTTTGATTCTGGCCAGTCTCCCTGCTTTCTTGGCATGTACGTTCTGATGCTGGGAGGTGACACGTTGGCTCCCGAAAGTCGGCCTGTGAGCTGAGCCACTCTGTTGGGATCCCTTCTCTTCTCAGAGTTGCCATAGAAATTGACAAATACTACAAATCAGGGCCTCTCTCCCGAGAGCCTGTTGTTAACTGTTTAGCAGGACACCACTGACGTGGGAGAAGAACGAGGCCAGGTCAGGACCTGGACGCCTGCTCAAGGGATTTCAGCTTCCTGGGGGCCAGGGAAAGGTTTTAGGTAGTAGGGCGATGTAATCAGCATTGTGTCGGGAATGTGGAAAATGGACTGAGTTGGAATGACATGTTCCACTTTCTTTCCTTATCCTACATCAGACTCTTGTAGTTTACACATGCGCACCTTAGAGTGTGTTCTCTTAGTTTTGAATCTGTACCTTAGATTACATCCTATTAATTTTTAAAGTCTTTGACTAACACTACTTGTGCTCTACTGTTTTTTTCCTTGATATGAGCCAGAGTCCGTAGTCCTGTGCTTATATATGTGGTCCAGTTTCATTATCTTTATTGCATGTTAGTGCCTCTACTCGTAGGCATGGAATGAAATCCCTTCCTCCCCTCAAAACACAGCAGTTTCCTCAACTGTACTCTGTTCTTCAGTAATGGTTTGTGACAAGGAAAATATCAGGGTCAGAGAACTTACTTTTTTTTTTTTTTTTTCCAAAGATTTTATTTTTTCCTTTTTCTCCCCAAAGCTCCCTGGTACATAGTTACGTATTTTTAGTTGTGGTCCTTCTAGTTGTGGCATGTGGGATGCCGCCTCAGCCTGGCTTCACGAGCAGTGCCATGTCCGCACCCAGGATTCGAACGGGTGAAACCCTGGGCCGCCAAAGCAGAGTGTGTGAACTTAACCACTCAGCCATGGGGCTGGCCCCTGGAAAGTGCTTTTTCCATAGGCATGCTAGGATCTTCCATCCCATCCATCATCCCTTCCCTCATTGAACGTTCTCCTCCATCCTCTCCTTCCCTCCTTGATCCATCCACTCACCTACCCTTTAATCAACCATCTATGCATCTATCCATTGATCCATCTATCCATCCACCCATCCCACTTTAATGGAAAACTTTGACTGTCTTGCCCTTTGGGTCCTGGGCATGGAAAAGAATCAGAAGGCTTGCCTGTCAGTACGAGTTCACGGTTTAATGGGAGAGATAGCCATGCAACCACCAAGGCCACTAAAGTGTTGTAGCTGCTCTCATAGATGTCTCCAGGCTACGCAGTGGGGTGCTGAGGAAGGGGATGTTAGTTCTCAGTGTGGAGGGAGGTCAGAAAAGGCTTCAAGAGGGCAGTGATGCTTGAGCTGAGTCTTGAATGTGGGTAGGCACTGACCAGCTGACCAGCACCAGGCGTGGGGAGTCTCGGATCAGGGTCAGAACTCCAATGGGTATTTTTTGTGGCGGTATTCACAGTCTTCACATGCATCAGGATAGAGGGAGTACTTCTATGTATAAAGCTGTATGTCTTCAATTTCATTGCAGATTTGGGTCGTGGCAGGACTTTCTTACTGCTGGCAATGAGATGATATGGAAACTGAGCCATTTGTGCTCTTTTAGCTAGTTTACTTTTTCTCTGCTGTCTTCCCCATTTAAAGAAGGGCCCCGCCTGTTGGTGTGGAGGTGTCAGTCAGGCAGAGCTTTCCTCTTCCTCTCCTGACTCACGGCCATGGCTAGGTTACCAGGCTGCAGTTGCTGGTGAGTCTCGGCCCTCCCTCTCCCTGCCCTGCTGGAAAGGAGAACACAGTGGCTGGTGCTTAGTCGGGCCAAATGGTTTTGCTCCTGCCAAGGCAAATATAGTGAGTGGGTGTGGCTGACGGACCCTGCGGTGATTCCCAGGATCTGGTCTTCATGCCTCTGGAATCTCAGGCTGGACTCAAGTGAAACCTGTGATTTGATTGCACCCAATAGACTCTTGGGTGGTGGGATGTCAGTCCTGTCCTTACATTACAGTATGTAAGACTGCATTTTAACAGACTGGCTAGAGAGTCTGCTTTTGCTGTTGAAGTAGGTGGCTGTGTTGGAGAAGCCACCATGGCCAGGCCTGTGGGTGGCCTCCAGCCAGCAAAGAGCTAGGGTTCTCAGTCATACATCTGTAAGTTAGTGAATTCTGTCAACAATCTACATGACGCTGGAAATGGGTCCTTCCCCACTGGAGCCTCTGGATGAGAGCACAACCTTGATTGTAGCTCTGGGAAGCCCTGAGCAGAGGACTCAGCTGAGCCCTGCCTGGACCCTGAACCCCCGGGACCTGTGAGAGAAGTTTGTGTTGTTTTAAGCTGCTCAGTTTGTGGTGATTTGTTACACAGAATCAGGAAGCTAACACGGTGAACGAAGCACAGATAACACCATAGAGCCCTCATCTCTTTCCCTCCAGCATGGCTTCCCCACTTGCACGCGCCCCTGCTCGCCCCCTCTCACACGCCCATTTTCGCTTCTACCCACTGTCGGTGGGCTGCGAAAGCCCCGAGACCCTCACAGGGCTTCCTGCTGCCTCAGCTCTGCCAACCCAGGCCGGGCTCCCTTTGCCGGCCTACCAGACCTTGGGACCTGAGGCTGAGACGTGGTAGCTTCCTGTCCACGTTGCAGCCCATGGAAATCTACATTCTTCATCAGCACCCTCCCTGTGTCCCCATCCAGAACATTGTAGGATGTTGGGTGGGACAGAGACAAGAACTAGGCCCCTCCAGCTCCCATCCGCCTGCTCTAGCATCACCGCTTCCTCTCTTCTCTGGGCTACCACTGGGCTGCACTTGTCCACAGCCAGGGACGGTCCTTGACGTGGTTTACGGAGCACGGTCAGTGTCCCCCGAGCTTTGGGCACCCAGGGAAGCTGCTCTGTCATCTGCCTTCTTTTCTAATCAGATTTCCTATTGTCTTCACATGAAAAGAGCCTTGGTTCGAGGCGTCTGTTGAGAAGCTCACGAGCGCATCTGTGAAGTGAGAATGATTTAATACCGCGTCACCTCAATTCCATGTAGCTCGAGAAGAACTTATATTTTAGATTATGTTACTGTCAAAAAATGTACCTTAATGCCTCTCTAGAGATGGAAAGGTGGTGTGTTGTGGTGTCTGATAAACACTGTTTTTTTACGATCTGCCGGGAGGCTTAATTTCATTCCACACATCTGTTTATGCTGGGGTCCTGAGAGTGAGTGGAGGCATCCCTGACCCCAGGGCCCGGGAGTGATCTGGTGTGACCTCTTCCTGCGATTGTACTGCGACCCCTTTAGTCCTTCCTGCTTCTGAGGGCTTAGCAACCTTTTGGGCCCGACTTGCCTTCACTTCCACCCTGTGTGGAGCGTGTAAGAAGATAGCACTTGCGTGGCATGACCTTGATGTTAAACTAGCCTTGGAGAAGTTATTTTGGGAGAATGAATTTGCACTTTGGCCTCTGCTCTGATGTCTCCTGGATCGCAGCCCACAGGGCCATTTGATGGTGGCAGTAACATTCTATTTGTTCCCAAGTGAGTGCATGGTTCTGCTGCTCTCCACCCGGAGCCAGTGTCAGACCCCGTGAGTGGAGGCTCAGTTTTCCCGAGACTGCCCCCTGTCCGACGCCAGCCGCACTTGCATGGTCCTCAGGCCTCCTGCACTTCTTTCTGACTGAGTGACTGCAAATTCAGCAGTTCCCACCACCCCCTCAGGTTCCATCATTTGCTAGAATGCCTCACAGAACTCAGAAACCATACTTACGGTTACAGTTTTCTTATAAAGGGTACGGATGAGGAGGACCAGCCAAATGTAGAGGCCTAGGATGAGGCTGGGAAGGGTCCAGGGGTGGGAGGCTCCCTCTCTCCCCGGGGAGTCAGGGGCGCGAGGATGTGTTCGCCAGCTGGAAAGCTATGCAGACCGGGGCCTCCAGAGTTGTACTGGGGTTTCGTCACCCCCGGCCAGAGGCACTGAGTCAGGGCCCTGTGACTGAGCTCAGTCCCCAGCCCCTCTCTTCTCCCTGAGGTCTGGAAGCTGACTCCTGTCCCTGTAATTGTGGGCTGAGTCTGGTGACCAGTCCTCATCCTGACCCTCCCAAGGGGCCCCCTACCAGGAGTTGCCTCATGAGCGTGACAAAGACACTCTTTGGCGGGGATTTTGAGTCTCTGTCCCAGGAGGTGGGACAAAGTTGATCGCATTCCCTATTACACAGCAAGGAGGTTCTGCAGTTTGGCCCCAGGTCTAGAGTCATTGCAAAATGACGCATCTGCAGCGTTTGTACAGATGTGCTTCTGAGGAGCCGGCTGCATTGGCTCTCCTTCTACCTTCTGCGTGCTCTGTCTTGCTTGTGGAGGATGAGGAAGGCGTGGAACAGTCACCCTGTGGGGTCAGCTGGGATTCTGGGCTCTTGGCACCCTGTGGGGGCAATGGGGTTGGGATTTCTCTCTTTACGCCATCAGCACATTCCTGAGATGGTGTTGAATTTTCTAAATAAATCTCACTTTCTATTGATTTCCATTGTGATTCTGAGGTACACTTTTTGAAGACATTGTTGTGATCCTTATTGAGATGCAGCAGCGTGTCTCTATTAGGAAAGAGGCTTCCTGATGAAGCACGTGATGTGTGGTCATACAGGTCAGTTGCTGTGGATGGTAGGTGAACTGCGCGTGAATCAGACTTTCCTTACCACATCCTCCTCTGGCTGTGTTACAGAGTCTGGCCTGTGCCATAGGACTGGCCCAGGTGCCCCCTTCAGCCTTCTCTCCTCAGCCGTTCCTGGCCTCCCGCCCGCCCCTGCGGCACAGACGGGGTGGCTCCCCTTTCTTGGCTGCAGCCCTGGCAGACCACACCTCCCCCCGTGGGCTGGAAGGAGGGCTCTGTCTTCTCGTCTCTGGTCCTGGCACAGCCCCTTGCCCGGAGCCTGGCCTCTTTCTCTCTGTTTTCTTTAATCCTCTTCACTCTGTCACTTTGGCTCACTGTGTTGTGAGGGCTGAGAAGAGTCCAGAAGGGAGCCTGAGATGGACACATTGGCCCCAGGCCTCGGGAAGCTGCGTCTGCTTGTGGATTCGGTGTGTTGAAATGGCTGAGAGCAGGCTCCCCTGGCTGTTCACTGGAGGCCGTGGTTTGCCATGGTTGGAGTTTCATTGTGGATTTATTTCTGAAACGAGGCCTGGCTGCTCTCCCTGCCTTTTCTTGGTCTGGCATGAGAGAAAGGCCAGGAGGGGACAGGCACCTGTTAAATGTCTGCTGCATGGCAGCTGGTGCGCCAGGAACTTTCCTGAGAGAGTGCTGTGAGGGAGCTGGAGCTCTCCCCATTTTCCAGGGGAGCCTGGGGGTACTGGGAACCTTGAGAACTTTCCAGAAGCTTACCTGGGATTTGAACCCAGGCTCTCCTCACTCTAAACCCAAGGTCTTTCCACCGCTCCTCAGTGTCTGGCCTAGGCTTTCCTGCTGCCCGAGGGAGAAGATAGGCCGGTGGCCCAGATTCCAGCCAGACCCTCCTCACTGCCCTTGATGGGGGTCTGGCAAGAGTGCTGGCTTGCAAGGGTTTCCCAGGAGCCCTGTGCTTGGAGAGTGGAATCATAGGTCCTGGATTCTGCTCTGCCCCCTTTACTTCCCCAGTCTGCCCACCCTGTCCCCTTCCAGATCAGGCCCTCTGTCTCTTGGGACACCTCTGCGGGTGACTGCAGTGCAGTCTGTCTGAGTTGGGAGCCCTGGACTGCTTCCCCTTTGAGGAGCTGGCCAGTCTGGGTGCTTTCTGTTGCTTTCTGTCTCCGCTCCTTCATCCTGCCCCCTGGCACAGAGATGGGCCTGGCCAGTGGTTGCGGCTGGGCCCTGCCTCTATGTGGGACCCGACTCTTTTCTAGCTGTTTGCTGTTAACATAAACCAGATCTTGCAAATGAGGAGGGTGGGCGAGCTTAGAACAAGGGGCTTTTTGGCTGCCAAGAGGCCTGTGTTCACTGTCCATTGGCTCTTGTTTTTGTTCTTTTTTGTCTTTTTAACTGATTAGAGAATTGAAATCTTCCCCCCAAATCAAAGCCTAGTCATGCCTTGCCCAGCAGAAGCGTGATGTGTTCACGTCTGTTCTCAGCTTTGTGGAGGGGCTTTGAACGGTCTGCTTTGTCAGGTATCTGAGTGTGAGCAATTATGCTCACTCTTAGGGCAAATAAATCTAAGTAGTGTCTGGCCCTGCATAAACGGTGTGTGTTTATTATGCCAAGTCAATGGGATACATGGTTTTTTCCTTTTTAGCATAAATCCTGGGACACAATATGTTTGCATGATTTATTTTTATTTTTAATCAAGAAGACTAGATGTTTCAGCAGAATTTTCAGTCCATAGATCTGCTGCTTAAAATGCTAAGAAAAGTGCCCAGCAAATATTGTGGTTTCTCCCACATGCCAACATGATAGGGACCCTCCAGGTGACTTTACAATAATAAGCGTGCCCTGGTGTGCCACAGGAGGGTTTCATAGGAAAAATCTTTTCAGCTTGAAAGATGACAATAATTACATCTGCCTGCTCATTCATTATATGTACACTCTTATTTCCAGTGAAATGGAAATTTCAAATTCAGAATTATTGCTAACCAAATTACCTTTATCAGTGAAAGAGCATCTGCTCACAATTACTATAAAACAGGAAAAATGAATCTTTTCAGCATATACATTTGCAGCTCTGATGTATATAAATTGAAAGTAATGCCTAGAGTTTAGTAGTCCATTTTTCAACATGTTCAAAATAGGAGGCCGCCGCGCCAGAAATTCATTATGCACATGAGAAGGTGGCTGGAGAGCTGGCCCACTTTATCACTCTTCATTACTTACTTCCAGAGAAGCCACGTAATCCGTGAAAAACGACCACCTCCACGTGAGCGTGGACTGCTCCCCACTTTATTCTGGGATGGATGCTTCTGCTGGTCCTGAGTCTAGCCAGTGTAGCCTGGCCATGGGTTGGGCTGCCAGCAAGCACTGTCCCTGAGGTGCCTCACATCCGCAGAGCACATCCTGCCAGATGGGCACGGACTTGCCTTTCCTTTCCTCTCGGGGGCTCAGGGGCCTGCACTGGGCAGAGAGAAGGTCAGGCTCTCAGGACACTCAGAGCCGGTAGTTCTGATGAAATAGACAGCTTTGAGCCTCAAGGTAGAATTTTCTTTCTGTCTCCCCTGCCAGTCTCCTAGCTCCTTCAGGGCAGGATGCAGGCCTTGTCTTCTCTGTGACTTCCTTTCAGGCAGCCAGGTACGTGGAGGGCCCCGATAAATCTTCCCTCGGAGAGCTGATGAATGAGGAGCCTTGTGTTCGTGAAGGAATTTGCCTGTGTCCTTGTGGGGTTAATACTGCCTCAGGTTTCTGGTCATTCCTGTGGCTGATGCTTTCCCACAGGGGTCAGACTTGCCCTGCAGAGGGCGGTGGCTGTGCCCAGGGTGCTGTCCCAGAGACGCAGGGCGAGTCTGTGCGCCCATCTGGCAATGTGGGGTCATTTCAGGACATGGAGAGAGACAAACCTGAGTCCCGTCTTGAGTCTGCTGCTGTCTCTAGTGCACCTGGGACAGGTTGCATAGACTGCCTCACCGCTCGGCACAGGGCGAGCATGCCCCTGGGTCAGGGAGCTGCCTAGGGGGCGGAGGGTGCAGGGTGGCCAGTCATCATGCTCTGGCTGGGCCAGACTCCTCCTGACCAAGCCTGAGAATGGGGTCACCTCCATCAGTGTCTTATCGGGAGGGGCCGAGAGCTTGCCTGTTCCTGTACCTGCTGCAGGCGGAACTCACTGTGGAAGAGAAAGGGTTAATTTGTACTCTGCTTACTTAAGTTACTTCATTGACAGATGTTCCAGAAATGTTTGTTTAATTCTCCAAATCTACTTGCTTTCCAGTTTCCATTAGCAAGGTGTCAACGTGCCTCCCAGGCACGTATTAGAGCTGTTCATTTTCCCAGTTCACAAATGGCGACCTTCTCCTTCAGCAGGCTGGCAGCGCCCCGGGCAAGGCCTGGGCCTGGCTCCAGAGGCCCGGCGGCCCTGTCTGCCTCCCTGACTCCTGCCCAGTCTGTGGCTCCTCTGCCCCCAGCCCGGGCATCGTTCTGCTGGTGGACACACGGGCCGGTGCTTGCCCCATGCCAGGCCTGGCTCCGGGCCCGTCTGCGCACAGACCAGGTCCCTGCCTGGAGGAAGTCATGGTCGGGGGATGGCCTGCTGGCTGGTTTCACTTGTGCCGGTGCCCAGTGCGCCTGGGTCATGGCTCCTCGCGCTTCACTGGGCTTGACGGTTCCGCAGCTAACAGACCCGTGTGTTGAGAGAGGGGACAGCATCCGAGTGTTCTGTCATCTGTTAAAAAAATCACTTGAATCCATGTTAGCGAAACTCGGAGTCCTTCCTGATTATTAAACTGTGACGATCCCACTGCTGTCTTTGAGGAGGTAGGGGCTCTGCGTGCCCACGCTGGGGACTTGACAGGGCCAGGGGACGGGCTCTGTGTCTCGGGGGCTCCAGGCCACTGACCTGTAGTGCCCGTGTGGGGACTGGGTGCTGTCCGCAGGCCACATGCCTCGTGGAGCCTCAGGCTGGGAGTGACCAGCGGGACCAGGGGCTGGAGCCCCTGCCTTGTCCTCCCTCCCTTCCGGACGCTCTCTTCCTAGACAGTGATTTTCTCTCCAGAGCTGTCACCAGCCTTCCGGCCTGCTCTTCCCCAGGCTGCCCACTGCATATCCATGGAAGCCCATTCCTCTTTTTCTGTGTCAAAGAGCTTTATTCAGTACATTCAGTCATTTTTTGAAGTGCTGGTGATCCTGTGTGCGTTCATTGTATTTGAGTTTCACGTTGACTGGAGCGCCCTGTGTCAGTCCCTGGGCCTTGCAGAGCCTGGCCAGCCGGCCGTGCTGATGGGCCCCATGGGGAATGGGCAGGTCAGGCCTGGTGGGGGGGCTACTCGGGGCCCTTGGAACTTTCCAGAGGTTTAGTTTTGTAGCTGCTGATAATTTCAGATTAGAAATTATTCTTAAATTCTTTAGAAAGAACACAACTTCCCATTACATTGCTGAGAACTCAGTGTTGCGTGTGGAGAAGTGGAGCCAGGACTGACGGATCGGGGTTATTCGTGGTTTCCCTTCCACATTCATTCATTCACTTACTCCCTCAGTCATCTGACAGACACCTGCTGGGCACCTAGGGTGTACCAGGGGCTGGAGAACAAAGGTGACTCAGGCACATACCTGCCCCAGAGCAGCTCACGCCCTGTGGTGGGCCCGGACCCTAAGCAGTGAAGCCAGTACCCTGTGATAAACGCTCCCCTAGAGGTGCTTGTAGGGCCGAGAAGAGGGAACAGCTGACCGCGGGGGAGTGTCAGAGCATCCGCTGGGGGTTAGCCCGCTGTCGCCTGAGGGGACGCCATGTGGAGGGGCAGGAACGGAGGCTGAGGAGGGAGGTGTGCTCTAAGGCATCCTGCTTCATTCTGCAGCTAGCGTTTCTCAAACTGCGGCAATTCATGGGATCGCAGGACGTCTTGAGATGAAACCCCGTCATGGCATTAAGTGCCCCTGAGCCCACAGGCCAGGGACACAGGGAGAGCGTGACCGCTTTCTGTCCCTGGGCCCCTGTCAGTGAAAAGCTGGGCGGTCTGGCCCTGCCGGGGCTGTAGCCCGTGGAGGCTCCTCCCAGCGCTGTGTGGTCCACTGTTGACTCACCGCTTCGCCCCCCCTAGAGCAAGCGGAAACTCCTTTCTGGTAGTGAAATCAAGTTTAATTAAAAAATAAATGTATTTAATAAAACATAAGTTGATTAGAAGAAAACTGCCAAGTAAATCACAGTGCCTCACCACCTCTGGGTTACACCAGCCCTGTCCTGCATGGGCAACTTCTGGAACAGGGACCTGCGTGCGAGGTGGCATCCTGTCTTCCTTTCTCTGGGGGCCCCTAGGTGCTGGTGCTTGTAATTTGCCCCTGTGAGGGGTTCCCAGCACAGGTATGTGGCTAGCACATAAGAATCTTCTGGAAAGCTGATTATACACAGATTCTCAGGTCCCACCTGGAAGATTCCGATTGAGAAAGTCAAGATGAGACTGAAAACTTGTGTTTTAACAGCCACTGAGATGAGGCTGATGCCCGGCTCTGTTTGGGGACTCCTGAGGACTGTCAGCTCCCACTGCACCCTGGCATTGGGTCTGCCACCCCTGAGCTGGCCTTGTGCTTTCCCTGTCCCCCGGCCGTTGCTGAGACCTGGGCTCCTCAACTAGCTCTCCCCTGTAACCTCACAGAGTGTTCCCGGATGGGAGGATAAGCCCTCGTCTGTGGGCGGGGGGCTTGGAAGATGAAGCTCAAAGGGGATCAGTGCAAAGAAGAAATTCCTTTGAAATCTTAGGTCTTATGCATATCTGTGTTGGTTTTCATGTAAGAATAGTGTTTCAATTCCTCAGGGTAATCTGTCCTTACTGCCTCATGTGGCCCCGTTTGCTTCCAGCTGACTCGAGTCCTGATACCGCCAGTTCCCTGATCCACACTTTGTCCAGCCACGCTTGCACAGGAATGTTCTACTCAAGCTTTTCTGGGCGAGGGCAGGTGGGGTTTGTTCATGTAGAAATGCAGAATTCTTCGCGCATGTTTGCATGGGTTTGTGCCAGGACTTCTCAATAAAGCAAAAACAAAACAAACACCCCTCCCTGACATGTGAATCCCCTCCGGGGAGAGGAACGCTGTCTGTAGGAGCTGAGTATCCAGGGGAGTGGACCCCTGTCTGAGAGGCCCCCCCTGCCCGGCCTCCAGCTCTGCCTGCTTCCTGGACCTGGCACCCTGGGTCCAGGCCTGCCCTGTGCTGTGCTCAGAGCCCTCCGTCCCTACATTTGTCCTTGCAGAGGCAGCATTGTGGCAGTGCGGGGTCCTCTGGGGTCCCACCTACTGCCTGATCTATCAGCCTCCTGCAAGGCAGTCACCTTCTCTCTGGTACCTTGCTCCCAGCGTGGCTACAAGGGCTCACAGGTGAGCCTGTGGCTTGTTCAGCCCCACTGTGTAATTTGTCACTGTCTTGTTGGAGCTGACCTTGTGTTGCTGTATCTACCATACACATTAGTGGGGCCTCATCCCCCATCCCTACCTGGCCCTGCAGGTGTCCTGCCCTAGCCTACTGAGGTAAGGGTGCCCAGCTGTGTTTGCTCTGAGGAGCTGAGGACAGCAGTGTTTTGAGGGTGACAGTGAGAGCAGAGGCAATGAAGGAACTGGCTCCAGTCATGGAAACCAGAGCTGCCCAGAGCTTTTCTATGACCAGCCCAACCAGAGCGTCCTCTCCCAGAGGTGAGAGCATCTCCCAGCCAGGCGCTCACACTTCTGCCAGAGTTACTTGTAAGAAAGATGCAGAAGGTCTCAGGACAGGATCCTCACGCCCCCACCTGACCCCCTACTTCTTGCTTAGTGGTTAGGAAAGCCTTGTTTCTGTAGTCTTGTGGGTTATTAGGAACACGAGTACAAACCAACTGGGGAACAACAGAGCACTAACTTCTCTCTTAGACTTGTTTATTTGCCATTTCTAGAACTTTCTTTGGGAGAACTGAAAAACCTGTAAACCTTTTTAGGGTCGCTTCTCAGGGCAGGCCACTGGGAAGGGGAAGCCCTGGAGAGAAGGACTGTGAGTGACTCAGGAAGTTAAAGAAGAGATGTGTGCAGAAAGAGGACTTTTGCAGCACTTAGGTGGGCCCCGATGAAAGGAAATCGCTGTGGGAAAGTCCCAGTTCCTGATCTGGACCAATTAGGCAGTACCAAGTTGTTCCATAAAACAGCCCCGTACTTCCCAGGCCCGTCAGAAGCGAACTGCGTGGGGCAGAACGTTGGAAAACAGGAGCACAGTCACCAGGATCACTGGCATCTTTGCTTTGTGGAGTGACACTTCTAGGATTCCACAGACTCGGTGCTTCACTGAGCTCTGGAGCCTTTCTAGAAGATTGTTGAGGCAGAGAGGTCTGGGCAGGGAATGCAGGTGACTTAAGTTGTGGAGTTGCTGTCTGTTGCAGGGCGATGAGGAGGGGCGATTTCGTGGCTGATAGGAGATTGTGCGTCAGGGAAATGACAAGTGGTAAAGCCTGGTTCTTCTCAGAGGCCAGTCTATTTTTATGGTGCCCCAAACCTGGGCTCTGTAGGCACCTGACCCAGGGCCCAGGGATGTGCCCCCACTTGCCCACCTGCTGGCGGGATCTGGGAGCAGGTGGGCATTTACCCTGGGTGAGGTTGAAGTCGTCTTTGGGAGCGGGCAAGCTCATCTATGCCAGGATTCTAGCCAGTTTCTGGTGGACCTACCCTGGGCTGGAGAAAGAGCTCCTGCCTGTGGGACCAGATAGATATGGGTTACCTGAGCTCTGCCGTGAGCCCTGGAGTGTTCGCTGGCCTCTCAGGCCAGCGTTCTCATCAGCACTACTTGAGGAAGAGTGAAATGTGGTCTTTTGGTGAGGAAGATTGGCCCTGAGCTGACATCGGTTGCCAATCTTCCTCTTTCTTTCCTCCCCGAAGCCCCAGTGCCTAGCTGTGTATCCTAGTTGTAGGTCATTCTGGTTCTCCTGGTTCTTCTATGTGATGCCTCCACAGCATGGCTTGATAAGTGGTGCGTAGGTCCACACCCGGGATCCAAACCAGCGAATCCTGGGCTGCCAAAGCAGAGCGCAAGAACTTAACCGCTCAGCCACGGGGCCGGTCCCTAAATATAGTCTTTTAATAGAGATGACTTCTTTGCTCCCTGGGGGACATTGCTTAGAGCTCCCTGGTGGTCGGAGTGAGTTGTTCTGAGCCGGACGTGGGGCCTCAGAGCCCTGGACGATATGGCTCTGGGGGACCCCCAGGGCCTTTACCTGACACCTGGGGCCTGTGTTTGTTTCATGCAGAGCAAGTCCACCGGCACCTGGAGCAGCACGAGGTGAGGTACCTGCAGTTCGCCTTCCGCTGGATGAACAACCTGCTGATGAGGGAGGTGCCCCTCCGCTGCACCGTTCGCCTGTGGGACACCTACCAGGTGAGCTCTCTCAGCACGTCTCCCCGAGGTGCTGCCTGGGCCCAGGGCCCTTCCCTCCTCCCTCGAGGGGCCCAGCCCGTGTGCCCACACCACGGCACCTCCCACCATGTGCTGCTCCAGTCTGTGTGCTGCACTTGATTTTGCCTCAAAGCATCTTCTCAGTTGAAATGTGGTCTTTTAATAGTCCATTTCTAGCATTCTTGTCATCTGAATAAATGTAAAACAGGGAAAAAGAACTTGCAAAAATAGTTATATTTGTAGCTGAATTTCATTCCAACTGTGTGGTGACAATGTCTCCGGTGATTGCTGGCAATTTACATTTTGTGGGGTCCTAGGGGTATGGTGAGGGTTGCCTGTAACTCCGGCTTGAGTCTGAGCTATATTTGCCAGAAACACTCACACTCCGAATGCACACGTTATCTATGTTTTGAGTTACTTATAATAAAGATTTTTAAAAATCACTGTCAGATTCAGTATAATATGAAATTTTCTACTCTCCACCAATTCTGATGAAATTCATTTCTTCAGGAGATTGAGTTTTCTAGAACAAACCACCTTTGTTCCCTCAAGTGTCCCATTGCTTATTTTAGCACTTTTTCATTTTATTGGAGATGTTTGCTCAAGCTGAGGCTGTGTGTCGGGGCGACACAGCAGCCTTTCATTGTCACTTGTAGATGGCAGGCACCGTTATGTGGACTAGGGATGGAAGCCCTGTGGAGGCTGGTTTTCATTCTGAACTCCAAGAGGCAGGGTTTTCCTGCAGTGGGCATCAGCCCTCCTGGGCCTTGGATGGGGCAGCTGCTCTCGGAGGCTGGAAGAAGGAGCCCCAGGCAGCAGGCTTCCTTGTGTGGCAGCATCAGTCCCAGGCGTGGGGGTGGGCTCCAGTGTTGGAGCCTTGCACGTGCGTGTCCATGAAGATGGTAGCTGGAGGCTGGGGGCCTTAGAGGATGCCAGAGGGCCTCAGCCCCCTCCCCTCCCTCCATCAAAGAAGCCCGTGGTCTGAACGATGTATTCTTCTTGTGGGGTAGGGAGCTCTGGCTGCTGACCGGCTGCGTCCCCAGGCCCACTGGCCTCTCACTCTGATCTTGTTTTTATGAGTCAACTAGAACAATAACCCAAAGCTTTGTTCCCGATGCTGGCCCATGCCCCACGCAGGGTCTGTGGGTGTTTGTGGCTCTGAAACCTGTGTTTTGACTCTGCATTTCTCTTCTGCAGCTTGTACATCTTTTGGTGTTTGCTACAGAAATGATGACTAGTTGGGAGACTGCATCCAGATCCCCCACTTTGGTTTCATTTTTCTAGGTACCTGGCAGTTACAGAATTTCTGGCAGCTCCCATTTGCCTGGATGTAAAGCCTCTCCTTGGGCCGTTTGGTCAAAGTGGCATCAGCTTGGTGCTGTTGATCAGGTCTTGGTAGCATTGCAGGAAATAAAACTTAACATCCCGTAGATTGAGGACAGTCCCATTTGTGATGGGTTAGGCTGTTCAAGACCCTGGGCCCCTCATTAAACACAGAACTCTTTGTCATGCCGTCCCCATTACAGGTAAATTAGGTATTAAGTCAGTTGCATCTTGAGGAGCCAGAAGATGGATCTGCGTATCCATGGTCCTGCACCACTTCGCCAAAACTCCTAATAGGTATGAAAACTTTAAACGCAGTTGTGGCGTCTTTATTGAGTTAATTTTCCTGAAATTAAATTTTGTCATGAATTGACTCATTTGTACCATGAACTCATTCTTGAACTGACAGTACCCTGGTCATAAACCTTTTCATATCTTAAAAATTGGGGGTATTTCTATTTTACAGACCCAAGTAACCATGAAATTGTATTGCGTCTTTTGGCAATGAAAATACACAGTAATCATAGGATGGCAGTCGGGTGATTACTCTCCCCTAAAGTGGGGTGTTTATTAGCTGGGCGGTTACAGGTCTCAGTAACTGTGTAAGCCCTTACAAGGGGGCTTACGGTCCTCTCAGGACGTGGGTCAGCAGAAGCTTGTTGATGAGCACCTACTCCGTCTCAGGCCCTGAGCTAGATAGATGTGGCACAAAAATGAAGGAGGTGCGTTATCACAAGCATGAAAAAGACATTTGAAAAGCACAGACGATCCAGAAATAGCCCAAACAACAGGGAGGTGGCCCCTGCTCCTGGCGCATTGATGTTCTGTGCTGGAAGCCGTACTGGTGTGGGCTGCCATGGGTGGAGTGGGCTGTCCAGCTCACGGAGAGCCTGTGCCGTGGGGACTGGCTGTGAGGCCTCCATGCGACACGGATGCCAGCTTTGCCTTTGGCTCTGCTCCCTGGACTGTGGAAAGGACACATCCCGCCCTCCACAACCAGACCTGGAGTGTGGATTTTAATTCTTCGAATGAGAGAGGTTGGTCTGCAGCTGCAGAGTGGAGGTTGTCTGTTCCTAAACTCCCTGGCGTCATGGGCCAGCCAGGGCGCGCTCTCGTTTCATTTATTTCTCCTGGATCCTTGCTTCTCTTCCCCCAAGCCTGTCCCTGACGTGCTGGGTCTGTGTCCTGAAGGAGGCATGCGGGCTTTGCTTTCAAGTGGATGAGAGCAGGCACAAGGTTGACAGGAAGGAGATCAAATGGCTGTTTCAAGTGAACAGCTCTTGCACCGTGCTGCGTTTCGGACAGTAAATTGTGAGCTCAGCTTTCTTTCTGGCTCTGAGAAAGCTGCCCCGGTGCTGGCAGCCTTGGGCTCTGGAGGACATGGCTGCCCTGTGCTGCTGGCGGGTTCTGGGTGCTCAAGCAGCCTCGCTGAGGGTTCCTTCAGAGGCACACTCATCACACTTTCTCCTCTGCCCTGGCTACGGTCCCAGCACAGAGGTGCTGGAGCTGCTCCCTCTGGCCTTTCCTCCTGGGTGAGATAGCCACAGTGGACGGGAGGGTGCCATTGGCCCTTGGCCTCCAGCTGAGCAGAATTTCTTGCCCTGGGAACTGCCATTTGCTAAAGATCAAAGGTGCAACCCAGGGAGAATGCCCCAGCAACCCCTCAGCCTTCTGAGAGTGCGGGCTCCTTCCTCCTGTGGAGTCGCACGGACGTCGCCTCCAGCAGTATCCTAAAGCCACATTTTCTCTCCTGGCTGCTGCCGGGCCTGAGACAGGACAACAAAGGTCACACGTGCGTCCTGCACACGTAAGGAGTCACACTGAGGAGGCAGGTCTGAGCATCAGGGTTTACAGAGGAAGATGCGTGAAGTGATTCTGTCACCGCAAGCATGTGTCCTCTTCCTGATGGAGCCAGCTTCCCTGATGCCACATCGGGTTCAATGTCACCATGGGCAGCGGGGCTGGAGAGCGATTGGTTCTCTTGTTCTTTATTTTAATTATGAAACAAATCTATTATGTTCAGGGTCAGGAATAGGGCACTGAAGGAACAAGAGCCCCTTGAGCTGCCACCTGGGAGGTGGGCCAGGTGTCACAGTGGAAGTAGGGGAAGTCACAGGGGCGAGGTGTGTGTGAGTGCCTGTGCCGCAGGCTCTGCTCCTGCTTGGCATCCTGGGCTTGTCTTGCGTGTGCCTTAGTGATTGGCACCAAATTTAAACTGAGTACAGGGTTGTCCCTACACATTCCATCCTTTGTTCTTTGGCCCTGTGTTCTCCCCAGGGCTCGTTTTGGACCTGCCCTCTTGGCTCCTTTGGAAGGCTGCCTTGGGCCCTTACATTCCACGGTAGCTGAAGGGGTGTCACTTGACCACTCCTGAATGGGTGGATAGCACATCTGAATGTGGAACCTGTGCCAGGTGACAGCCGTGTGGCTCTCCCAAACCTGCAGGGCGCACAGTGCTGATTCTCAGTGAATCAGGTGGTGTTGAAGCTGATGGATTGGGTTAATCTAATAAAACTGGAGAAGCAGGTCTCCTTACAACGTCCTTTTTCATAAGCCCAGTAAGATTTGAGGTCGTAAGCTTTTCGCACCTGCCTTACTCCAGGAAGCAGGCATAGATCAGTCAGCAGGAAGGATTTAGAAACGAGACTGTTCAGCGAGACTGTGTTCATTGCTAAGTTTACAGGGAGGAACCGGAGGGGGTGGGTCACTCCTCCAGAGTGGCAGTAAAGTCGGTGTCCTAGGGATTTAGAGGTGGTATTTAAAGAAGAATCTAGAATGTCCTTAGTGACTCTAAGACTTTCTTTCTTCATATTTCAATCAGGTTGGGTTTTACCAGAGCTTATGTAGGGCTCGGAGACTACGGAGAAGAAGGTTTCTTCCCTCCGCGGGCCCGGCTTGCTCCAGCACCATTGGCCAAGCATGTTGGGGCCCAGAGGTCTGGTCTGGGTGCTTCCTGGGAATGAGGGACTCTCCAGGTGGGAGGTGGGACACCTGTCAGCTTCCACACAGTCACTGACACAGACGGGTGGCTCTTCCCTTTGCAGGTGAGATTCCAAGTTGTCCTCAGAGCAAGAAGAGAAATTTGCGCAACACTTTAGACTCTGATTTCTAAATTTATAACAGACAATCTTTGTTATTTCTGAAAAGTTACTTGATGAGCAACTGTAAAGTGCAGTTGCCTAACAACAGGCCAGACAGGATAGCTCCTTGCTGACCGCCATTCAGACATTGCCAGAAAGTGTGGTAGAAGAGTGGCAACCCTGACTGACTCCTGTCCTTTGGAAAGTCTCACAAATGAGGGCTTCTCTGCTGAGGGCTCCATCTGGGCCAGAGGGCGAGGGCCTCCCGGATTGCCCCAACGTCCAGTCTGCTCCCAGCAGTGGTCCTCCCGGGGTGTGGAGTAGCACCTTGTAATCAACAGTGGGTGGCCAGTCTGAATAAATTTCTCATACTTGCTGCAAAGTAGATAAGATTTCTTAGCTAAACCAGTTAATGGCAATGACATTTTCGAAGAAGAGATTAGAGAGTTCTTTTTTAATAGGAAATATACTAAACAAAGCTCCCTTGTTAGCAAGTGAGCTTTTGGATGAATCTTTTCTTCCATGTGTTCATTTAGTGATCACTAGTCCCTTATGAGGCCCTACTGTGTCCAGGACAAAATGAAAAACCACCCCATGTGGGAGGAACCTGCTGTGAGCCACGTGCTTTGAGCTCCACGAGTCTACCACAGACCCTCTGAGGAGGGACGGACAGGCCTTTGCCACGAGGACACTGAGGCTGGAGAGTGGGAGTAGGTGTTGGAGCGGGTCCCCAAAACTGACGTTCTTTCTGCAGTGTGGGCCATGTGACTCTGTTGTCCCCCCACCCACCACCTCGCTTCCTCAACCCTTAGCAAGTGGTTTTCACAAATAGAAGGCGGGAGAGACCGGCAGGCATTTGGGGGAGCTCAGAGAGGAGGAGGCAGAGGGCTCATGGCCACGGACCCTCAGGGAGGAGGAGGCAGGAGGGCTCACGGCCACG
>NC_060285.1:3406299-3406541 GCF_021613505.1 Equus quagga | reverse complement strand
ACGGCCACGGACCCTCAGGGAGGAGGAGGCAGGAGGGCTCACGGCCATGGACCCTCAGGGAGGAGGAGGCTGGGGCCGCACCCCCTCAAGTGGATTCTCTGATGTTCTCTGGTGGAGGAGGGAGTTCAGGGAGGGTGGGAGATAGGGGTGCAGATGACATAGGGTGTACTCTGCCTCTGGTTGTCTGTGTCCCTGTGTGTGTGTGTGTGTGTGTGTGTGTGTGTGTGTGTGTGTGTGTGTGT
>NC_060285.1:3344687-3406289 GCF_021613505.1 Equus quagga | reverse complement strand
TGTGTGTGTGTGTGTGTGTGTGTGTGTGTGTGTGTGTGTGTGTGTGTCTACACGGCCTTGCCCACAGAGGAGGGTCTCCTTTTCAGGCTGCCAGTAGGGTTTAGGAGTTGGGACCGTGGACTGCTTCTGACAGTTGCTGGCTCAGTGGAGCTTTATGGAAGCTCCTTGGATCCCCTGGCTGGCTGTATCGTTTGAGTCAGGAATGCCTGGATCACAAGTTTGAGAGAGACTTGGGGGCTTTGCCAGGGTGCAGTGGAAGCAGCAGTGTGATGTTGCCTCCCCGCCCGTCCCCTCTAAAGCCCCAGGAACACCGGATTCTCAGCCCCTTTAGAAAGACTCCAGCTCTGTTAGTGTCGTGAAGGGGACGGTGCCCTCCCTGAGATCTGTACCCCTCAGTACTTGTTAGAGGTCTGCACATCCTGTCACTTCCTGTAGGGGAATCACTGACCACTGCATCCTGGCAGCCTGTGGACTCTCTGGGGCAGGCCCCTTAGTCCCTTAGTGATGGGTTGGGGTACACACAGGGATGACCAGGACCACCGGTTAAATGAATGCATAGCAGAGACCAGCCAGGGAGGGGTGCTCACACTTCCTGTGTGAGGAGTGAGGATGAAGAAGCTGTGGTGGGGAGAGAGGCCTGGGGACACATGTGCTGCCCACGTCTAAGGGCCAGGTACTGGTGTTGGCCTCGGACTTGGTCTTTGTGGTTCCAGATGTGGCAGTGCGATCTGTGGGTAGAAATAACAGGACTTAATATTCAATATGTCTTTCTGTTGGAGCTGAGGCCATAACGGGGCAGGGACTTCCCTGATGCGAGTGCCTCCAGCCTTGTCCAGGAGTCAGAGGGCCAGCTGCTGCTTGAGTCAGTAATCCCAGGACCCCTCCAACCTGAGCCCTGGGTCCTGGCCGGGCGTCCTGGGGTCTCATCCGAGGGAGTTTTTAGGTGAGAAGGCTGGAGGGAGGCCTCATGCAAAGACCCACTGAGGATAATGGCTCTGTCACATTGTTGCTAAGATGTAAAATGATATATTCATGAATATTTTATCTGCAGTGTGACCTTAGCAACTTCTCTGACTTCTTAGGCCTCTGGATGGAAGGTTCAAGAAAACTGGGGCCTGTTGGAAGGGTTGGAGGAGGAGGGCAGAGGAGGGCTTGGCTTCCTTCTCGTGTGAGGGTGTGTGTCCTGATGCGGCCGACCCCACAGGGAGCCACCCCGCATGTTCAAGGCCAGCTCCTGCTCTCTCCAAATGCATAGCCTGAGGGCTCTGGTTAGGGTGGGAAGGGAACGCAGATACAGGAGTAGTAGTTAATGGTACATGTTAAGTACAAATCCACTTTTAGGAGAATTACTGAGGTGTGACTCTGTGGCCGGTGATTTAAGTCATGGGCTTAAAACACTGAGTTGGCCACTTGCACAGTGTGTGTGCTAGGTGCTGGGGAGAGGAGCACAGGAAGCATCTGCTTCCAGGGCACCCACGGTCGTTGGGCTGTCCAGCCCCTCAGCACTCCCGCAGGCTGGGAGAGCAGAGGAAAGAAAGCCGGTAGGGCAGGGACCAGGACAGAGGCCACGTGATGGCGAGGAGAGGCAGAGCTGGCGGTGTTCACGGGACTTTGGGATGAGAGCTCAGGAGGCTTGCTCCTTGGCCGGCAGTGGTTTGCAAACCATCTTGTTTGCAGGCTGTGGAGTTGGGAGAACATGTTTGGTAGAGTCGTCTCATGGCAGGTTAGAGTCTTCCTCGGCGTCCTCAGGCTCCCAGGCAGCCAGCCCCAGAAGCGGGTGGGGCAGGAGCGCTCTCCTGCCCTGGTCTTCAGTGCCGCTGCCTGTGGGGGTCCTCCCCGCTGGGCCTTTGCTTAGGCTCTGCCCTCTTCTTGCTGCAAAGTCTGCTGCTTCCCTTGGTTCAGTTGCCCTCAAGAGGACCTCTGTTCCAAAGCCTGGTGGCTAAGGGAGCACTCCTGGCCCTGCAGTGCATGCCTCTTCCCCAGGCCTCTCGAGCTCGACTTCCTCTGTGTAAGTGGGTTGAAGGCAGAAGTCAGGATATATCCACCTGTCCCATAAAAGGAAGGGTAGGTTGCTTCAGCTGAAAGGATGAAAGTAAGAATGAGAAAACCGCCAGAGGAGGGTGCCCGCTCGGGCTGCCCCTGGCTGTCCTGGTCCTGCCACTGCTCCGGTGGGCGTGATTCGTCAGGAAGCCAGCTCCCAGCGAGGAGGCAAGGAGGAAAGCCTAGGGCCAGGCCTTCTGCTCAGACGAGTGTGTGGACCATTTTATTGGTGAGCACTTCCTGAGGTCAGCCCAGGCCCAGGCGGTGTTGCCCTAGACAAGGACAGGTTTCATCACTGTGAGGAGAGGAGGGGTGGCCTTGGCTCTTTGCTGGCCCTCAGTCACGGCACAAATATGGGCGTTGCTCTCTGTGTGATGGAGGTGGGCGTGCTGCAGTGGGGACCTGTGAGAGGCCGGGAGGTGGAGGCCTGGACATGACCCCAGCACATCTATCACTCTGTCTCTTGCTGAGACAGTGCCCCAGTGGTCTCGGCCTGTGTCCCTGGTTACAGAGGCCTCCTTAGCAGGCAGAGGTCAAAGAGCAGAGGAGTAGGGTGGACTTGGCCTGGCAGGCATTCATGATGGCAGCTGCCCGGCCTGAGGAGGGATGGGGGCAGGCAGAGTCACAGTGGGCCCTGGGACACCTCCTTCTACCCCTGCCCTGCCCGCTCGAGTCCCGATCCCATGCCCCTGCAGCAGCTGCACATGTCCAGGAGCATGGAATTGGGGAAGTTGCTGTGTGCCGCCTGTCGCCTCGACCTACAAATGCCCTGAAGGGGTGGGGCGGGGCAATCTGATTCACTGTCCCCCAGTGCTGGGGTGGCATCTGCTCCCTACTGAGGAGCAGTGTGGGATGGGGACACCCTGCGCTGGGTGCCAGGGGACGTGTGCAGAGAGCTCCTGCAGAGGAAAAGTAGAGGGGACCCCATGGGCATCAGGGCCGCCCGTTCGGAGGTGCTCCTCTTATCTGCTGTGCCCTGGATTTATAGACTCTTCTTTTAAGGTCTAGCATCACTCGATAATTACCTTCACTTTTATGTGCTCTGGAAGAAATTCAAAAAGTAAAAGTTAACCTAAGAATTGCTTTCTGGAGCTTGGCCTGGTGTGTCCCAGGTGTGGGGAGTATTCTCAAGGTTTCCAGTCCAATTTTCTGTGACCTTTTGTTAATGACCACGAGGAGGAGGCGGTGATCTGCCCTGGTCCCTGGAGTGATTGCTCAGAGCCGCTGGCAGGGTTTGGCTACTCCTTCCTGGGCCCTTGGGAACCAGGCTTTGTGCTGTTAGGATGGTGTCCTGGGCCAGCCATTGGCTGCCCTCACTGTGTGAGTATTGAAATTTCCAAACATTCACCTCCTAGCTCCTTGGCGAAACTCTTGGTACTGAATTGTTGAGCACAAAAAGCTCCTGGGAACAAGTACTGGCCTTGACGTGGGCTCACTGAGCATCTGGGCACCCTTGGCCCTTGCTCATTGCCCTGCATTACACAAACCTCAAGACCGTGGTTACGTTCCCAACAGGCCTCCTTCCTGCTTATTTTCTAAAAAATTATACTCTTTTATGTCACCATGAAAATGTGTTGCAGAAACTTTAGAGAAAAGAAGCAAACCCTCGCCCTGGAATGTCTCCTGCCAGTGTAGACAGCCGCTGCTGAAGCGTGTTGCTGTTTCTTTTCCATCCTTTCTCTGTAATTTCTTAAACATAATCATCAAATATCATATACGATTTTACTCTCTGCATTTGTCGTGCTGTCCCGTCGTAATGTCTTTTTGTATTAGTTCATGGTCTTTATAGCCACCGTTCTCAGTGGTTGTATGACATCCTGCCCTGTGGATAGATTACTGTCTGCTTGCAGGTGGTGGGCAGTTTTTCAGTGTAATTGTGACTGTGATGTGATTTCTTGGTGCTTAAAGCTTTTTCTGTATTAATGGTCCCTTAAGACAGATTCAGGTGAGTACTGTGACGGGGTGAACAGGGACAGTGGTGTCCAAGGTGCCTGATGTAGGTCTGCAGATCGCTTTGTGGGATCCTCGTAGATATGTTGTGACCGGCAGCCTGTGAGAGGGATATTTTCCTCACCCTTGTCATCATCAAGCATGTTAATTAACATTATTTTTCTTAATTTGATGATGCAATCGATGGTAACACTTTGATTTTTATTTCCGTGGTTACTGTTAAATTTTGAAAGTTTTGCATGTATTTAATAGTTAGCTGTGCTACAATTTAAGATAAGCTTGTACTTCATCCATAGTTTCTTTTTTCTTTTACTGGGGGGAGGAAGATTGGCACTGAGCTAACATCCATTGCCAGTCTTCCTCTTTTTTCTGAGGAAGATTAGCCATGGGCTAGCATTGGTGCCCATCTTCCTCTATTTTGTGTGTGGGATGCTACCACAGCGGGACTTGATGAGCAGTGTACAGGTCTGCACCTGGGCTCTGAACCTGTGAACCCTGGGCCACTGAAGTGGAGTGCATGAATTTAACCACTATGCAACTGGGCCGGCCCCCATCCATAGTTTCTTGATGGGACATTTTTTAACTCCAGGGGACCAGTTAAGTTCACTTGCTGCTGCAGCCGGCACTTGTCTGGAACCTTGGCTGCAGCCTGCAGGGCTGTGGGTGCTGATGACATCTACAGAAGGCCACCTGGCTTGTTCTCTGGGAGTTCACAGTCTGTCCAAAATACAGGTAGCCCCAGGAGATGGTTACTAAGGGCTAGGATAGATGCAGGAGAGTTGAGAGCTGGAAAGAGGGTGCTCCCGGGGGCGCGGCTCAGGGAGGGCTTCATGGGGGAGGAGGCATTTGGGGTGTGACTAGAAGAGCAGGCTGGTTGGATGGGGCAAAGTGAAAGGCAAAGCCGTGGAGGCGGGAGGTGGCAGAATTGGTGCGGGAGGAGCATGTGATGCGTCTGGCTGTGCGCTGGTCAGTGCAGGGTACCCCCTCCTCAGTGCAGCAGCAGACTCTGCCTGGGACCCTCTGGGTCCCCCGACACCTGAGCACTGCATCTGCAGGTCCTCTGTCACTTCATTGTTGCCAACCTCTGCAAGCACACTCTGAGCTCCTAGCAGGCTCATTTAGAGTCACAAATGCCCTCGGGGAGCCAAATCTGGACTTAGAACGGGATGCTCTTAGTGGGTAACTTGTTTTATGAACGTTTCTTTAGAGCAGTTTGCATTCATTTTGAATACTTGAGTCCATTAGGTAATAGTAAATCGTTCCCGGGCCCAGAGGTCGAGCCGGTGATTCCACTGCGCTCTCCTGTTAGGACGTCATCGGTAGGCTCCTGCTGCCTCCCGGTACTGGCCCTGGAGTACCCGGCGTGCCTAGTGCTCTGAGCCACTGGGAGGGGACAGACGCAGCAGACGACTGTGGAGAGGCATGTCAGCGTCCTGGGAGGCTTGTGATTGAGAGGTGGGAGGGAGGGAAGGAAGGCTTGGCTTGACTTGCATAGAATGAGACAGGGCCTGATGGATGGGCATGTTGTATCCAGAGGAGGACCCCAGCCCCTACCCAGAGAAGTGAGGAGACTTGCCCAGGGTCACACAGCTCAGTTGTGCTCATGCCGTTGCTGGCCTGTGTTTGTACAGTGTCCTTCCCCTGTGGGACCACAGCGTGCTCTGATGGTGGCCCAGACACAAGTTCCTGCCCATCTCTGAGTGGCAGCCTCTTAGATGCTGTGGCCAGCTGCACTGTGGCTCCCCACATGCTCCTTTTGTTGGGTCAGGCACAGCACGTGCCCAGGCTCCCTGATGGCCCCTCTGTTGGGGCAGCCAGGGCAGCAGGAAGGCTGGCTTCTCACAGTCGCCATGTTTCTTCCTGTCCCCCCGGGTTGCTGCTCCCCAGCTGGGGTGACACCAGACCCATCACACCTTGACTGGAGAGACACTTGGGTGGTGTCCCCACTCTGTTTTAGGACATCGTTGCCACGTGGCTGGGCTTCTGTAGGACCCTGGTGGCCTTGTGTCCGTTGTCCTGGGGGCTTGAGCTAAGCCCTGGAGACTGCATGGCCTGGTCTGCTGGGCTGCCGGCCTCGGCCTCCTTGCTCACCTGTGCTGCTCTGGCCTCTTTTTTGCCATGTGGTTTACCGTCATGTCTGTCTCCGCCATTGACTTTGTCACCTTTGCTGCATCCCGGGCGCTGCCCAGGGCATCGTGTCCACCCTCACAGGCCTGGCTGCTTCCTATGTGTCCCTCACCTCATGGCCCGAAACTGGAGAGGGAGGCCCTGGCCTGCTGCCCGTGAGGCTCCTCAGCCACTTCCTGCCTCCTCCCACATGGCTCTCTCAGAAGGGTCCGGATCTGATCACCAGCTATACCTGCCTGCAGGTGGGGGGGTTTATCTGTTTCTGATGTTGGGGGGCCGGTTCCTAGCACCACTGACCTGGACTCAGTCCCCAGCCTCGCTTCCCTCCGATATGTGTCCGAGGGGCATGCATCCCTGTTTCCCTCGGTAGGCTGCCCTCTCCTCCGGAGGCCAGGCCTCCATGCAGGACTGGCCAGTCAGGCAGGGTCTCTGGGGTGGCCCCCAGGCTGTATTCCCAGTGCCTTTTGTCAGGAGCCCTCAGAGGCCCTCGGGAACCCCTTCCCCAGTACTTTTGAAGAAAGGGTGCCTGTCTCTCCAGTCCGAGCTGCTAGGCCTGTTGGGGATCAGGAGAGCAGGCAGGCTGAGCCGTCAGAGACCCCAGCAAGGAGGAACGCCTCTGTGCAAAGGGGAAGTCTGGGAGGTGGGGTTGGGGTGCATTCATGATGTCTCATCAAGCTAATCTTTGGCTGAGACAGGCCATTCCTACATCTGCAAAATCAGCTGATGGAGAACGACGTTCGCTGGCGTTTCCCAGCCCCCGTGCTACAAGCGCTGTGCTGGTGTTTCTGTGTTGCCTCGTGTGCTCACTCGTGTGCCAGTGCAGTCAGTCTCGCGGGCACACGGTGGGGAGTTCTCCATCTCAGGCTGTCGTGAGGAACAGAAGAGTGGTGTCAGCCGGCACACCCTGTGGGCCCACAGATGCTCCATGAATAGCAGCCATTACTGTGAGGTGGCTGTTCCTCCATTTTATGGAAGAGGAAACCGAGGCTCAGAGAGGTCAGGACTTGTCCTCCGTCGTCTGGTTTAGGAGTGAGCAGACCTGGAGTGTGAGCCGAGGCTCTCTGGGCAGCGGCCAGCTCTGCGCAGAGCCTCTGAGTAATACCCATTTCCAAGCTCCAAGTGTGGCTGCCTGATTCCAGAACCGTGAGCACCCTGGGTTCAGAGACCCAGAGGCCGAGAGGAGAGGAGGAAGCCACACCGGGGTCGGGAGGCTTTGCTGCAGCAGGAGATGGGCGCTGTTGTGGGGCAAAGAGCAAGGCCTGAGTAGAATGTGAGGCTGATCGTGAAGTGTCGCCTGGTCATATAGCAGCCTGGATTTGCCACGACTTCACACTGGAATAGCTGGGGGCGATGAGCAGCCACTCTCAGCCTCAGTTTTCTCCATGTCTGGAACACCGCTGGAATCACGAGGACGTTAGTGTTATCCGCACAACTCCTCTGTCGTCTGCGTCAGCCCCAGCTGTGTGCCCTCGTCGCCCAGGTTCCCCCACCGCATTGTTTATACTCCCTAGATCTGCCTCTTGCATCTGCTCTGTGAGGGGCTCCTCACGGCCTCGCTGGTGTTCTTGGGCGCAGCCAAGAGCCTTTTGCAGAGTGGAGCACGCTCTTTGCCGTCTGGCGTGGGCTGTGCTCCCTTTGTAGGCCCTTGGATTCCAGATTCGTTCTCTCACTGATGTGACAACAGAAGGAAGGTGCTCTGCCTCTGATTGGAGTCAAGTAGCAGGGCCGGTGGGAGGGACCTGCCCAGATTGGTGATGGACGTGCTCTTGGTGGGGGGCTGGGCTAAGGATCGTGCACACACGAGTGTGGGCAGGGCATGGGTGCCGCTCTTTCCCTGGCTTCCTTTAAGTCGCACTCCTCCCTGTCATTATCTTTGTAAGAGGGAGAACAGGACTGTGTGTTTGCCACAGACTACGGGGTGCTTGTGTGGTTGTGGGAGCCCTCGGCGTCAGCACCACACCTCTTGAAGGACTAGTCTTCTTGTCCTTAAAGCCCAGGCCTCAGAGTGGCCCCAAGTTGGAGTCTTGTGCAGCTCTGTGGCTGTGGGTGGGTGGCCTGACTGCCGAGCCTCCTGTTTCTCGCTGTGAACCAGAGAAGGCCAGTGGTCTTCCAAAGGCTGTGGTGGGCTAGTGTGGGGCTGTGCAGGGTGCCTGGTGGCAGTAGATGGAGGAGCCTGCCTTGGGGCCCACACTTTGCTTGCCTGGCCCAAGAGCCCTGCTGTGGCCTCTGCGCACCCCTGCTCTTCTCCTCTCGACTGAGTCTCTATCTTCATCTGCAGGGTGAGCTCCTGGGGAGGGCAGGGGCCTTGGTTCCGCTCATCTGAGTGTCCTGGCGGCCCAGCCCAGGACTGAAGCTCAGAGGGTAATTGCACCAGTACATCTCTGGCAAACAGGAATTTTGGACACGGACAGACGGACAGAGGGATGGATGGAAGAAAACGAGCCCCAATAGTTATTATGGTTCTTTCTTCCCTCTGTTACAGTAATAAGAACTGTAGTTCAGCACCTCTCCTGGGTATTTACATTCACAGCATTCAGCAAAGATGTATAATGCAAGAACTAAGGCCCAACACTGTGCTAGAGGTGGGGTCATAGACTGGCGAGATGCTGTCCCTGCACTTGAGGATCTCATAGTTAGGAGGTATGAGGAGGCAGAGAGAGGCAGCAGGTGGCCAGGAGCCCCAGGAGGCTGCGGGAGAATTGTCCAGGCTGATGGGGGGCTGCTATTTAGCAAGGGGACTAAAGGAAGCCAACCCCTGTTATAGGTGTAACCCTGCCCACATAACATGGACGGGAGCCATCCAGAGAGGGGTGACCCCCGGTCGATCCTTGCCAGCGAGCCTGTGAGAAGGAAGGCACTGAATGCACATTTGTTAGTCCACTTCCTAGGGCTTGCCCGTTTGAAACATGAGCCCCCTGCTTTCTGCTGTGGAAGGAGCAGTGGTAGAGAGGACAAGAAACAGGTGAAGAAAGCAGAAACTCTCAAAGGTGGGTTCTTTCCCAGCCAAACACACACACTTAACTCACGCTTGGCTTTTGAGACACCTTAGTTTTGTGTCTACTTTCTATTGAAATAATTTGAGCTGCATATATAGTTATTTTTTTTTCAAATTTTTACCTGAACATTGAGTTTTGAGTGTGTTTTCACCCCTGACTTGAGCAAATCTGTCTCCATCTTCTAGAGATACTTACTGCAGGGATTTGACAAAAATGTAAAGCTTTCTAGAGACTGTAAAGGATCGCAGATTTCCTAAAAGATAGTTTTGTGGGAGCTGGAGCTTGGAAGCGGGCATTACTCAGAGGTTCTGTGCAGAGCTGGCTGCCGCCCAGAGAGCCTCAGCTCACACACCGTCCTCTTTTGCCGCCTCTGGGAATCAGGGGTCTCTTCTTCCATCATGAACGAACTTAAGTCAAATGCAGTTGCCATTTCCCCCTAAGCCTCAGCAGCACCCGACGTGTTCTCAGGTCTGAAGGTGCCTCCCCTGCAGAGGCAGCACAGTTTTCCGGCATTTATACTTCACAGTAGCAGGAGGGATCTTTATATTATTTTAGAAAACTCTGTGAAGAGGACCATCTATGACTCAACCAGAGTGTGTGGTTTGGTTCACGCAGTGAAAGCCAGCTCTTCTGTGTGTTATGTTAATGCTCAGCTGCTCGGTAGCCCCTGCTCCTGGGTTCAGAAGCTTCCAGGGCCATCGCGAGCTGCCTGACCCCCAGGGAACTGTGCATGAAATGGCATCCTCATCCCTAAAGTGGCACGCTGGGGGCTCGGGGATTCTGGAGAAAGGTCCTCATTTAGACAGGACTGTGGCAGTTTATTCCTGATTGTCAGACATGTTCTGTGTACTTGTCATTAAAACCAAGATGCTGGAAGCTGGTTCCCCACCCGTTCCTAGCAAGTGGCCTAGGGCTCCCATAAGCTTTGCTGCTGCTGTTGAGGGTTTCTGACTCAGTTTCTGGGAGAAGTTGCCGATGGTTCGGCAGGCAAATAATTGCCAAATACATAGCAGGGAAATGTTGTCAGAAGCAGGCAAATGATTTAGTTACACATCAGCCCAACAGCCTGTGCTTTTTGGCTGCTTTTCTGTTGTTAAGTGTGAATCATGCCTCTGGTCTTTCATGAGTGTAGTGCCTCTCAGGTCTCATCTTTAAGGCAGCTGCAAGGGGCAGGTTGTCATTGAGATTTTACTGTCGGGAGACTTGTCTTTGCCCGCTTGAATTATATTTGCAGCCCCCAAAATGACATTCACAATTGTTTGAGAGAACCATCGGAATCTCTGGTGAGCTCCTAAAAGGCATGTTCTGTCTTCATCTGTGTTCCCCACCTGCACCCGCAACCCCTCTTTCCAGAAACACTGTCCTCTCTGAAGGGCCTCAGAGGCTGGGGTTCTCCAGGACGCAGGAATGCAAGGCCTGGCTTGCTCTCTCCCAGATGCTCCAGGTGTGGGGGGCCCTTCCTCCTCCCCAAGCTCTTTTCTCTGCCCCATAGTGGTCCCTGCTTTCTGAGGAGTCTCTCCGGGCATGTGTCCTGCCCTATGGCGCTCAGCTGAGCACTCTCTGCACTCGCGTCCTGCCCTATGGCGCTCAGCTGACCGCTCTCTGCACTTGCGGAAGCTGGGCACTCAGATACGACCATGGCTCAGGCCCCTCGGGATGGGTCTTAAACGAAGACCGAAAGCCATCCACAGCATTTAGTTTTGTCTCTTCTAGAATTTTGTAAAAATGGAACCCTATACAGTATGTGCTCTTTTTTGTCTGGCTTCTTCTACTCTTCATAATTATCTTGAGATTTATCCATAATTTTGCATTATAATTAAGTTCTTGCCTTTAGTTTATTGCTGAGTAATCTTTCATTGTAGGAGTCTTTCCTTAAAATCACTAGGCCGTTTCTTCCCTATCTCGAGGTTAGGAAGTATGACAGAGTAGGTTCTCTGCCCCTATTTGTGCCTCCAAACAGAGCTTGTGGTGTCGTCTGTGACACTGATTCTCAGAGCGCTGTCCCCAGAGCAGCAGCAGCACCTGGCATCACCTCCTGGAAATGCACGTTCTTGGCCCCTGGCCTGCTGTGCCAGAATCCCCGGGGCAGGCCCAGCTGCCTGTTTCAGCGAGCGCTCGGAGAGGCAGGGGCCCAGGCGGGTAGGGATGCTGCTGGTCCTGGGGAGTTTGCGGTTCATCACGGACGGCTGCGTGGCTCCTTGAACCCAGTGTCTCCTGATGCTCCCTTCTGCTCGAGTGCACTGCAGCGTGTCCTTCCTGCTTGGTCCTCACATGGGTGCATGGTGGATTCCCCAACACAAGTACCTTGTCATTTCTGTTGCTCTCAAGATGTAGAATGTGACAATGGATGGATATCATGATATCACCATGGAGAAGAGCAGGGAAGTGACTGCGGTCCCTTGCTGTCCTTATGAAGTGGGTGAGGGAGCTGCCTAGAGTCTCTCTGAGTCCTAAGCAAGGCCCTTCACCCATCCACAGACCCCTCCTGCCCTGTGGCTGTTGCTGTGACTGGTGGCCAGTCTCCTCAGCCACATACTTGGCCTCGTCCTAGGCCTGATGCTCTCAGCCTTGGCTGCACATTGGAGTCACCTGGGGCGGTTTTGATTCCGGTGCCCGGCAGACCACGGTCTCTGGGGTGGGTCCAAGCATCTACTCCTTGGTAGGGCTTCTGCCCCTCCACCTCGGTGATGCCAGTGTTCAGCCAAGGCTGAACTTTATTCTGGATTCTCTTCTCCTTTTCCTCCTTTACACCGAGTCCTGTTGGTCCTGCATCTGAGATAGCACTTAACTGTCTCCTCCTCCTTCCACTACCAGTGCCTTCGTTCAGACGTGTCATCTGTCACTGGGATCGTTACAGAGCCGCCTCCTATGTCGTTCCCTCTGCTGGCTCTGTTGTTTCTCACTCTCACTCTTTGGCCCAGGCTCAGGACTAGACAAGCCATTGTGCTTGTGGCCCTGGGGGTTGTGCAGGGGGGCGGATTAGCCAGTCTTCCTCCTCTGCTTGGAATGGCTGCTCTCAGCCACCAGCCCACCTTGCTGGGATAGCTCAACTCAGGCAGCCCTCGGTTCCCTCTGGATTCGGTACTCTTCTGGTTACTGTTGAGGGAAACAAATCCCCCCACGCTTAATGGCTTAAGATAGCAAGTGCTTGTTTTGCTTATAGATAGCGATTTTCTCAGGGTTCGGAGGGGGTGGTTCTGCTGGGTGGCTGACTGGGGGCTGGAGAGTTCACTTTGAAGTGGCTCCCCCACCTGGCTGGCAGCTTGGTGCTGGCTCAGTGGAAAGTTCAGCCAGGGCTGCTGGCTGTTTGGCCTTCCTCACAGCGTGGTGGCCAGATTCTGAGAGAACGAGAAACCTAGCCTGGGAGGTCACCCTTGCACTGTACCGGGCCACTTCCAGAGGACCCACCCAGAATCAAGGGAGAGACAGGACTCTACCTCCTGACGGAGCAGTGGCAAGGTTCTGGAAGAGCCTGTGGGAGGAGAGAGCTTCCTATGATGGCAGCACCAGTAGCTCTTGTCTGGTGTGGTCTTCCCTCTTGCTCACCTCTCCTCCTGCTGGGAAGTCCCTCCTGTGCCCCGAGTCTGTACCAGCACCAGGTAACAGTCCTGGTGCTGAATGCATGAGGTCATGGGTGAGTCCTCGGGGGAGAGTCCTCGGGGCCCGTGCGTGGTGGGACTCAGGGAATGTGATGTTCCCTCTGAGCTGGCCCCTCCCAACTGCACACGTGCTCCGCACCCAGGGCATGCCACCCGCATGGTGGGCGACATACATGTGTTGCTTTACAACAGTTTTCTGGCAGGTGATGGCGAAGTGCACTGCTCCAGCAGCTCAGCACATCATGACCCTTGTCCCATGGGAGAAAGTAAGTGTCAGATTTGCACGTTGAGGGCTGAGCGCCGCCCTACGCGTGTCCACATGCACGTGGTTTCATCCTCCCACAGAGAGAAAGCAGCAGAGCTCTCTGAAAAGTAAGACCCCATGGGAGTCCCAGGTAAAGCAGCTGCAGCCCAGAGCCTGCCTCTCGGCTGGTTGCCTTGCCCTCGGCCCGGAGGCCCCTCCAGGCCTGAGGCCTGAGACCCCAGGGCCAGGCCATCCCCACCTGCCCACCTGTAGCCAGAGGCCCCCTGCCTGTCCTTCAGGCCTCACCCACCTTTCTGAGGTGGGGTTTCTGTAAGTCAAGAGTACCTCTCTTCAACCACAGTGGCTCCCTGGTCACACAGGTGTGGCAGATGGACGGTTAACCCAGTTAAAGTTTCTTCTCTGCAGAATTTCCGAAGCCTGGAATATGTTAATGTTAGTTGGGACTCTCCAGGCTGGGGGGCTGTTCTGCTCTTGAGGGCAGTACTGAGTGTAGCCTCCTGTGGGCTCCCTGCTCTGTGACACCAGGGTCCTGGGTGGGGGTATGGCAGAGTGTGCCCTTTGTCCCCAGCCCCAGGAGGAGGCTCCACCTGCTGGCTTTCTGTGCTATGTGGACAGCAGCGTGCAGAGTGTCATGTGCAGGGGCAGCTCCGCTTAACATCTAGGAGTGCGATGTCCCAGGGCCTCCTGTCTGCGGACCCGAGGGCGAGTGTGGGTCCCCCGCTCTCACTGAAAGGGGAGTTTAGGATGACAAGGGTAGTGGTGTTTCTCAGAGTGAGCTTTCAGCTGATCATCAGTCTGAGATCAGGCAGACCTGAGTTTCTTCCTTTAGTTTATGAACTTGTCCCAGTGTATGGAACCTGTCTGGTCCAGAGCCTTGTACCTGTTTTGAGTGCCCAGCAATACGTCGAGCCTGGGCCCTATGGAGCCTGGGAGGCCTGTGTTCCGTTGGCCACACAGAGCAGCATGTTGAGTTGGCCCAGCATGCATCCGGAAACCTGCATAGTAAGCAGGAACTCGCCTTCCAAAGGACATCTGTCTGCTCCATCCCCATTAATAAAGCAAGCAGCCACACACAAAGAAGTATCTAAATATGCATTAAGTCCAAATTATTAAAAAAGTATTACCAGTTTTTATTTCTTGAATATTAAAAAATGGGAATACATATGCAAATGCAATTTAATCAGCCCATTCTAACCTTTCAGCACTTGGCTAATGAGTGCTTTGTGATGGCAGCCTTCGTTCTGGGCAGGAGGACGCTGGGGGCACAGCTGGGGCCTCCCCCCGACTTTCTGAGTGACCTGAGAGCCATGCTTTGTTCCTTCCTGAGGGGGCACTCCCGTGGCTGGAAGTTTCTAATTGTTCCACTTTTCTGTCTTGCCTTTCACAGGCCACTTTATAAATCCTTAATGTTTGGTCTGTTAGTCATTAGAAGCACGTGGTGTCAGAAGTGCTGATGGGTTTTCCTTCTCCAGCCATGGATTCAGATCTTGACTCCCCTGGCTTGCAGCAGAGTGACCTCGGGTGAGTCTGTGGCCCCATCTGAGCCTCAGGGCCTCAGTGTGGACTGGTGGGGTGCTCGCCTCTCCCAGTTGTATGCCGTGCCTGTTGCACAGCGCTGCACATGAGCGTTGCGTTTCTTCTTTAGGTGGTGGTGTGGGCCAGAGGCCGATCTGCAAGCACATCTTCTTAGGTTGTGGCTTTGGTTGATGAGCTACCCTCTCTGATCCTCGGCTTCTCAGCTGTAAGAGTGCTCATCACGGCGCCTGCCTGGCAGGGCTGGTGAGAATCACCCGTCTGGGTTTCTCACACGGGGTCTGTGTTCTGTCCACGGCATCCTGGCGTGTCTGGTTTGTGAAATCTCTTCCACATCATGCACCTTGGACTGGCTCCTGGGAGTGTCACTGCCTCCGGACTCCTAGAGGTTATGCTGACAGAGCCTCCAAAATGCTCTTGGAAAGCTGGGGACGATGTCGCACAGGCCTGGCCACATCCCTGGATCCCTGGGCATGAAAGTGAGACCTCAGCAACAGACAAGAGAGGACAGCCTGAGGGAGGGCTGTGGGGAGGCCCAGGGAGGGCAGGGCTCGAGTCCACTCAGCCTATGGCACAAGCCTCCCTGGGGACCTGTGGAAGTTTGCGGAGCACAGTCTCAGGGAAGAGCCCGGGTGCCCTTCTAGTCCAGCCTGAGGAGGCAGAGAATGAGATTGGGCATTCTTGGGCCGTGTGTTTGTTTCCTGCGCTCTGTAACCAGTGCCACAAAACTGGACGTCTTAAAACTGCAGATGTTTATTCTCTCACTTTCTAGGTGCCAGAGGTCTGAACTCAGGGTGTCGGTGGGTTGATTCCTTCTGGAAGCTCTGAGCAAGAATACATTCCAGGCCTCTCTCTTAGCTTCTCATGGCACCAGCTCTCCTTGGTGTTCCTCGGCTGGTAGATGACCACCCCAGCCTCTGCCTCTGTCGTCACATGGCCTTCGCCCCTGTGTGTCTGTGTCCAAATTCCCCTCTTATAAGGACAGCAGTCATTAGATTAGGATCCGCCCTAATCCAGTGTGACCTCCTCTTAACTACCTTTTCAAAGACCCTGTTTCTCAATAAGGTCGTGTTCACAGGTCCCCCTGGGGTTAGGACTTGAAGACATCATTTTTGGGGACAGTTAAACCCACAACAGACAGGCTTTCCCAGCCGGGAGCGTGTTGCTTGCCCTAAGTGAGGAGCAGCTGCCGGCACCTGGGCTCATTAGTGGTAGCCTGCCCTCCCTCTCGGTCGGCATGCAGCCCAGAGTACGGCTGTGCCCGGTCCCCGAGCAGCTGTGTGGGACAGTCTTGCTGCTCTGTGCTGGGCAGCTTTGTCCGCAGGAGGCCTCAGTACTTTAGCAAACACAGGATCAGGAAAATTGGCACCCCTGTTGAATGGCTGTACAGATTGAGCTGTTCGGCTCAATATGGTTACTGTCAGGAAGGATTAAATGGTTCAATCTGATCCTTTTCACCTGATGGCATTTTAAGTATAGAAATGGTAGTACGTTTTCAGAAAAAAAATATTCCTTTTCTTATTGCTGAGAGTGCCCTGTCATTAATAAACCACTATAGCTTTGGGGGCCATCCTGGGCCTGGTCCTGCCCAGCAGTGGGGCAGACTTGAGCCCCCTCTGTCCTGTCACTGTCACCATCACGCAGATCCCTGGAGCATCTGGCTGTTCATAAACTGTTTGAGTCACTGTGCATGTCTTTGTCTTCGTTATACTCAGGGTCTCCGTGCATTAAGGTGTCAGGAATGAGCTCCTTTTAATTAAATTTCACAAAGAATAAATGTTAACTCTAAAAGTGTCTTTAATTTCTTCTCTGCAGCTGACAGTGTCTTTTGAAAAATGTACTGTACACTTTAATCTCCATCATTATGAAGAGGCAATTTCTAAAGGATGTATCAATGTTTTGTTAAATGAGAGGAATCTCAATTATAAATTAAGGTTATTTTTGAGTCTATTTTTGGCTCCTCGCTGACATTAGTGAAAATTTAAAGAGTTCCGGCTTCAAAGTTGTGCTAGCGCAGACGCGGTTCTGCTCAGGTGACGGCCTTCTCTGCAGAGCAGGTGAGCCAGGCCTGTGCAGGGGCTCCCCCGTCTCCTGGGTGGGCTCGCCGGGCCTGCTGGAGGGGCGGGGGGTGGTCTTCCTGCTGTGGTTCTCATTGGGGACTTGGCAGGGCCTTTCAGCTGAAGGGCCGAATTGATTGAACGGGCCTCAGGAGGAGTCCTAAAGCATCAGATCCTGAGATTGCCCTCTAGTTTTAGGGGCTGAGAGGCTAAAATTTCTTTCGGTCTCCACTTTCCCCATCCTCTGACCCGAGACAAGCTAGCGGGCAGGAGGGAGGTCCCACGGCTGCTCTGCCCGGAGCCCCACCCCAGGATGGGGCCGAGCCTTCTGCTGCCCAGTCTTGTCCCCTCGTTTCCTCATACCTGGAAGCAGCTGGCTTGTGGTGTTTTGTTTGGTCTTAAGCAAATATGTCCAGGTCCTTAGGCGAGGCGGCTCCTGGACTCCTCGCCACTTTCTGAATCCTGCTCGGCATGCCTTGGCCAGCCCGCGTGTCTGGCTGCAGTGTGTGGGGTGGAGGGAGGAGGGGTTCTACCTACCCACTGAGTCACAGGACCTTGGACACATCCCAGGCACCATGCTCAGCGGACAACTGGACGTAGAGATCCAGGAAAAGCGGGCCTTGCTCCGTGGGCCACGCCGCACGTGAGGGGTCAGATACATACAAGGGTGCTCTGAGCAAGCCCAAGGAAGGAAAGAAGGGTATTGAGGACGGTTAGGGGAGGTGATTGACTTCATCCAACAGTTTATCATTGTGATTGCCAACAACGTTTTGGGAACTAAGCCACTGGAAATTAAGTAAACCAAGGCATACGTTTAAAGCACACTGTCACTTCTCAAAGAGATGGTGGTTTTGTTGAAAAGAGAAAAACACCCCAAATTATGTGAAAACAGCCACAAGGCCACCTCGCACTCAGTGCAGGAAGGTGTGCTACCCGTGAATCCCTGAGCAGGCGGCAGCAGCGGGGGCTGGTGCTCCTTGGGGTGCCGGCCACACCGAGTTGGGGAGATTGCCGGGGGGGGGAGCTGGCGTGCTGCTGCCCCACGGGCCGGACTGTGTCATGGCTCAGCCCAACAGGGGAGAAGCCCACGCAGGGTGGCCCCATCCCTCTCTTCCTGTTCCTTCGGCGAGGGAATAGTCACATGCCACGCCTCGCTGTGGAGGGAAGCTGGGTGGTGCCATTCAGCCCTGCACCTGGCTGCAAGGCATTCTGTGGGTGGGGAGAGGGAATTGGGGTCGAGCGCTAACCGGCTCTGTCCTATGACCACCTGAAAGTCAGCACTCAGAATCCGGGAGGGCTGAGCATGCATGAGGCAGCTGGCTTCTCTGAAGCTCACCCACCTGTGAATCTTGCCATGGGGCAGGTGTCCTCTGGGCGGGGAGGAAACCCTAGCCCCCTGGATGGACTGTCCTCGCCCTCACAGGGCACCATGTCTCTGTTCTCACCCCAGCCCACTTCTTCATCTGCTGTTTTCATCCATCCTTAATGCTTGTATCGGGATAGGTCATTGCCAAGCTTTTTGGGATGTTTCAGTCGAGGTGGCACTGTTCTCGCCTGTGTCCGTGGAACTGGTTTGCCTTGCCTGACGCCAGTCTGTTTTAAAAACTCATCCTGACCACTCTGTCTGTCTTTCCAGGACTTTAGAGGCAGAAGAAAACTGTTGTAAGGTGAATTTTAGTGTCAGCTCTTTCAGACACTGTTTTTAGATTAATAGATCCTGTCTCCTCTTTTGTTTATCCTAGTAATGAAGAGGCGGAGCTCAGGAGGGAAAGCAGGGCGTACAGAGATGGGCATTAACATACAGATGGATAGATGGAGTCTTTCTCCCCATCTGAACAGCTTCGCTTTGTGTGAACAGAGTGAACGCTGAGCACAGTCCATGCACAGTGAGTGAAGGAGCCAACTGACCAGATGCCAGGTCCTCAGAGCTGCTACAGGAGGGCCATGCCCACCCTGCACTCTCCTGTCTTTCTAGGCCCAGGATGAAGGGGACATTTGCGTGCATCTTTAGGGATCAGGCCAGAACAGCAGAGATGCTCAAGGCTGGAGCCAGGGCCTCAGGAAGGGACCATAGCCATTTATTTAATAACTTGAAAGAAACAGATTAAGACAACTCCCCCCTGCCCCGCCATCCTACTTTGCTCAGCATTTGACCAACTGAGGAGCCCTCTTAAGGCTTTTCTGGGTCTGCCTTTGAATGTGGAAGGACACCTGCCAGTCTTGTCTTTCTGGTGCACACTTGTCCTTCTGTCCATCCGTTTGTGTTTGATGCTTTGAGCACCTGTGTGGTTATTTGGACTGGTCCTAAAGCTCCGTGCTGGACATTAAAAGTCAAGCGAGAGCTGCCTCCTGCCTTGGAGGGGCCTTCTCTTGAAAGGGGACAGAGGGTGGGTGCTCTTTGACCAGTCAGTAACAAGTGCTAGGCAGGGACAGCTGGGGAGGGTGGCTTAGCTGTCCAGGCCACAGGTAGGCTGGCCGCCTGGCTTTTGTTTTCTCAGCAGGCCTGTGGAGGCGGAGCTTATGGGCAGAAGTCTGGGTGCCCAGTGCCCAGTGTGGGTGCCAGCCTGCCTGCTGTGGCAGGACCCTCTGCCGGGGTGGGCACCTGCTGTATGACAGCACCAGCCTTGGGTTAGGCAGCCCCTCTGCGTGGCCCACTGTCGGGGAGAAGACCGATTCCCCTGTGCCCCTGCTCCCCCTCTGCCAGCGTCATGGGGGTAAAGCAGACACACATTGCCCTGGGCCTTCAGGAGAGCCAGCCTTGCCAGGAGCTGTGCTTCGTCCTCTGAAGTCTGTGCAGTGGACACCGGTGTCGGGAGATGCAGGGCTCTTCAGGTGTGGGCCTCCACGTCGCTGCACTTTGCAGCCTCCCCTCCTTTTCCTGTATGACAGGGACTGTCCACCTGTCAAACAGGATCTTTCCTGGGCTTGCATGATCCCAAATCATTTCATCAAGTGGAATCTGCAGTGTGGTGTTTGAATACCTGTAATATCTCTCAAACCCTGGGGCCAGAAACTCCAGTGATTCTCTATTCATGGATTCATGTTGCAGTAAAATGTGATAATTGATGAATATCTGTGGAAATGGATATGATTGTGTCCTCTTTAATGAGCTAACAATTTCATGGAGAAATCTCAGCAGTGCTATTGTTTAGAATAAAAGGAGACATGCAAATGAGGCCAGGGCTCAGATTGTGGTGGGAACAATGCTGGCAGCCTCTTTATTGGACCCATTAATTAATTCCCCATCAGCCAGTTTCCCTGGGAATGAACTGGAAAAATAATTAAAATGATGCATGAGGTAAGAAGTTTAGAAATTCAAAAGGTGAAGGCGAGAATTAGTTTAATACATAATTAGACATATTATTTGTGACTGTACATTTTTTTAAACGTGGTTCACTGAGACAATAGGGTCCTATTTTTAGTCCTGGATAGCTAATAAATACCATTTGGGGCTGTTTTTCAACTCATAAAGGCTCATAAGTTTTTTTAATGACATTAAGTGGCTAATTATATTGTACATTGTTAAAATAACTTCTATTACAAAATCTAATAATACAACAAAAGTTGGCAAAGCAAGTTTTTAGAAGAGTTAATTTGACTAAATTACCAAGTGAAATTCTGGGTGTTTAGATCAAATAGGAAGAGTTTCAGCAAAGAATCTACAGGTTCCCATTATTTTTGTTGCAAATTTGATTCAGAAGGTGAACCTTGAGCACCCAACCTACTGTTGCTATGAGTGGTGCACGTGGCAGGTCCCCCCTCGGGAGCCGGGCCTGACGCTGTGTTCCTAGTTCTCGGAACAGGTTAAGCTAACAGAACAGTCACTTCCGCTGCCGTCCGTCTGGTGCGCACCAGCCCTGGCTGCAGTGCGGTGCGTGTCAGGCTCCACGAATAGCTGTTGAATCAGTCACCACGTGGTGCGAACGCATGCGAGTTCCACCAGGTCTGAGCTCCCGGCCAACGTTGTCCCTGCAGCTGAGACCCGCCGTTTGGAGGAACCAGAGGCCCTACCCTCCCAGGGCAGTTCACCTAAGTTGTTCTCTGTGCTTCCCTCTTGTTTGAACTATGCACTGAACATGGCCCAGCAGTTCCATTTCCTGGAACCTTAGGGTATAAACATTTCTTAAAGTTATTGGTGTTAAAGTGACAGGCCTATATATAAATATTTGAACTTCATATTTAGGCTTATCTTTTTTTTTTAATGTACACCTTAAAACTCATTTTAGAAGTCAGTCTCCCAAACTGTTGGAGAAAAGAATAAAAACCATAATAAAAAAATAATGAAAGCACTTATGAGGAACCAGATGTGCCATTTTCTGCCATAAGCACTTTGCACGTGTGAGCACGTGGGGCCGCCCAGTAACCGCACCAGGACCAGGGCGAGACCTCCAGTGTACAGTGGGTGCTCCTGAGGCCCAGGGCAGACATGTTTGCTGACCCAGGGTCTCCCAGCCGGGAAGCCCTGGATGCAGTCAGCATTCAGAACCGGCCCTTTCCACCCGGTCCTGTGAGGCCGTGTGCTGCGTGTGTGGCCCTTGGTCAGTCCCTACCGCTCCCCTCCCCTCCACCTGAGATGCCTGGCGCTCTTGGTCTTCCCAGGCCTGCCTCGCTCAGGGGTTGGCTGCACCCCACTTTTAGTCTTCACTGTTACAGTCAAAATTAAAAATGAGAAACCCTTAGCTTAGGGATGGAGGGAAAGGATCCAACCCTGCCATTTCCATTCTTTCCTTTTAAATGAAACCCTGCCCATTAATCATCCTGTGATTTGATCTGTCAACCCTGAAACACTTGCTAATGCTTTATGGCTGTGGTTTGTTGAAGTTCTGGGAAAGAGGAAAATAAACAAGCAAGTCCTAATAAATAAAAGTTATTTCCTCATTTGAATTTCTGAGTTGAGGGAGTCAATATGAGGCAGACATCAATCTTTCCGTTCCTGAAAGGGAGGGACGATGCCTCATGTGCGTCATGCTGGGTTTGATGAGAAGTGTGTGGTGTTTGTCTGGGCTCAGTCATCCTCCCCTGGGACTGGCTGCCTGTTTGTATCACAAATTACACACTTGACTTAATGCTGGGAGCAGCCTGTGCTCCCTTGGTCTTTGAGAGTATTATTGTGTGAAACGACATTTCAAGGTGGGAAAGCACGTCGTGGATCTTCAGAAACCTGTTTTCTCTCTCAGCCCTCTGAGTGTGCTCAGGAAGGTATGCTCTTGGAGGCCCACTGGAGGCAGAGGCATGATGGGGAGGTCGCTGAGCTGCTCTGGGATTTAGGAGGGAAAGCAAGACTGCCCTCATAGAACAGGGAGGGAGGCTGTCCAGGTGCACAGCCGCCGGAAGATGGCAGAACCGGCACTAAAGTTCAGCTTCCCCTTGGCCAGGCCCCCCCTTCTCCTCGGTGGCCGCTCTGCCTTGGTCACTGGCTCTCCAGCACAAGGCTGCTGTGTGATTCTGAAAGTAAGCTCTTTAGGTTTTTTGTCACAGTGTCCTTGGCTTCAGCAGTGCAGTACCTGGGCTCACATTTGGCTGAAAGTGACATGCCGACTCGTAGCAGCAGAGTGGCCATTCCACCACCGTGTTTCAGGTGTAGGGTCCCCCATTTCTCTGCACCTGCAGCACTTTGCTGGGCCCTGTTAGTGCTCCTGCTGTTTCACAGTGCCACTGTTTTCACACCTGCCACACACATAGGCCAGGAAGTCCTCTAGGGTGGGGACTGCCTGAATCAGCTCTGCACCCCGGCACCCTGTGCAAGGCCTGGCATGCTGGCGTTTGCTAAAGGCTACCTGGGTAGATGGTGGGTGCCTGGCCCTGTGATTTGATTTACCTGGTGTCCTGTAGGGTGCTCTTGTGAATAGCTGCCAGACCGAGTTTGGGTGGAGGATAATGTGGCCCTGTCCCCTGGCCATCTCAGCTATGCCTTTTATTGATACATCTCGTGGTCTAGTGCAACAGACCAAGCTCTGCCCTGGCAGCTGGGGGCCAGCAGGGAGCCATCCTCCCGGTTGGAGACCTGCCCCCAACTCCTGCACGAAGGACAGACGGCTCCAGGCAGCTTTTTGGTCGTGGGGTCAGATTTGAATGTAAAACTGAAAAGTTCTAAATTTATTAAAGGCTTTCTTTTGGGGCTGGAAATATGCAATAGATTTCCTATCCCTCTCAATTCTCTCTTAAAATTTAATACTGCCATAAAAATGATAGATAACAAATTATTCCAGGAAAAATGATACTGAAAGACTCTTCTAACTGTTGAAGCAGAAGTGTAGACTGGGCAGAGAAATAAATGTGGCCCAGAGGCTCACAAGGAGACAGGGAATCGTGTCCTTTGTGGGAACCACAGCCAGGTAATGTCGCTCCCGGCTGTAGAAAACAGCAAGTTTATTCAAGATACTGAAGTACCGAATCTATTTTGTGCTGCTGGCATCTTTATTAACATAGGAACACCGGGCCTCTCTGGAATTCATTGTGCAGCCTTCTCTACCTGAACACTGCAGAATCCCGGCAAAGAAGCAGGAAAGACCAAACCCAAACATCGATGTCAGGGTGTCCCCTATGAAAGCCTGTGCTCATTACTCACATGAGCATTCGTTGGCCTCGTCGATACATCTTTCCTCTGAGTTCCACCAACATGGGTTTGAGCCACGTAAGACTGTAATTAAAACCACAGACGGCTGGGCCTAGGACCGCCCCACTCAGACACAGTTGTGGTGGTGGAAATGAGACCTGATAACCACACCTCAGGCAAGCAAGAAGGAGGAAAAGATATGTTCAAATCAGACCAAGGTGCTCAAATCCCACAGCAGTCTGAGGCGAGTTAGTGTGGGGACCAAGCCGCCCCTTATTCCTTAAGTGGCCTTGGGGGCATCATTCCATGGTAGGTTTTTATTAAACATAGTATTAACAGAAAATGATTCAAATTTGACATCCCCACCATTGTTTTTACTCCAAAGTAATGGAAGTGATGGTGCTGCTGATGCCCTAGTCCTTAGTTCCTCTCAGACTAGTAATCCAGGCCAGATTATGGCCTAAATGGAGACCTATGTGGCAACTAGATGACATGGCCCAGATCGGCCCTTGTGGTCTCATTTGTTTTTCTCAACATGTTTTGCCACTTCTATTAGGAGAGCTTCGGAGAAAGGACTGGCTGTATCAATGATTTCCTGTTGGAAATGTCTCCATGACAACTCAGGAGGTGCTGGAAGCAGGCACTTTTTTAATTCCAAGTCTTAACCCTTCCTAGGCAACTTTGAAATCTTTTCTCTGAAGGGAAATAGGCTCATTTGTGAAAGGTGTCTCTCATTGTTCCTAGGCTACATCCACTCAAGTGAATAATTTACTTTTTTGTGTAGGAAGAATAACAGATGCACACAATCTCTCTGATACCATCTTTACGCATTTTAATATGAGCTCCTTAGACTGTTCTTTGATGGCCAGCGTCTCAGGGAAGAGGCAGGACCCTGTAAATGGTGCTGCCTCAGTTCTCTTGCTCTGTTGGTCCTCTGAGACACAGAAGCTCCGTTCCCCGGGCAGCTGTCCTACCACCTTCTTGCTTAATTGCCTTCACCGGCAGCTCTGTTCCATCAGAGAAAGCCCAAATGCCTCAGGCCTGCTGTTAGCGATCTTTACCCTCCAGCCCCATCCTATTCTTCCTTCCGCATTCATCAAGACTCTCGTGAGCACATGCTCCAGGTTAGGCCCAGGCCAGTGGGGAAGAGAAAAGCGGAAGTGAGTTAGACGCATTCCTTGCCACTCTAGAGCTCATGGCATTCTGGAGAAATCAGACTGAACAGAGGGGTGCAGTCAAGAGCCCCAGTGATAACCCAGGAGTCTCGGGGAACTCAGATCCCTCTGTCACTTCCTGTGTGGGTCAGGGTGACTTCCTAGCATGCTGAACCATATAAATGGCATATCACACAATCCTCAGAAGTTACTGAGAGATGGTCATAAGTAGGCTTGTAAATGCATGAAAATTTGCAGGAAAGCAGTCTCACCACCAGAGGACCAAGTGAAAACAGGTGGGAGGTGGGAGGGGGTGCTACCAGTCTCTAGGCTTGGGTGTGACCACACACTTGGGACAAGAGATAGATCTTGTACCCCTCACAGCTAGGGAATGTGGAGTGAAGGGACTTAAGTAAAGCCAGAGCACAGAAAGGCTATACTCTTGGACAAAGAGGGAACTAGAAGAAAAAAATCTACTCACTAGCCTGGGAGACAACTGGATGCACCTCTGTCTCAGCCTGGGTTCCTAGGTGGGGAAGGGGTGTTCTTCCCTGTTAACTTTTTATCCAGAGCCACTTTTAGCATTTGAATTTACAGGAACTGCATAATCTGGGAATCCACAAACTGAGCAATTAACATAGAAAGATGTTAAAGGCTATTAATATCACTGGAACATCCAGCACAATTATAACTGAAGATTTTAATTTGTCTGAATAGACCAAAAATCAGTAAAGATATAGGAGCTATAGAAAATGTCATCAAGCAACTTGCTTGATCTCATTAACTTTTATAGAACACTACATCCAACAGCTAGAGATATCCAACAGTATTCTTTTTAAGTACACAATGACCAATATCCAAGATAGTTTATTTCCTGGGCCATAAAAGAAGTCTGAAAATGTAAAAGAAGTGAAATCGTACAGAGTATGTTATCCAACAATAGTAGAATTAAGCTAGAAATCAATAAGAATGATATCTAAAAATCTCCAGATCTTGGAAAATTAAGCAGCACACCTCTAAAGAACCCTTGAATCAAAGAAATCAAAGATAAATCAGGTCATATTCTGAACTGAAAGAATAATAAGAATATAATGTATCTGAACGTGTGGGATGCAGCTAAAGCAATGCCTGGAGAGCTGACCTATTCCTATAAATGCATACCTCAGAAAGGAAAGATTTAAATTCAGTAATTTTAGACCCACCTTCAAAATCTAGAAAAAAGAAAAGGAAAGTAATCCCCCAGTAAGCCAAAGGAAGGAAATAAAAATTTAGAGGGCAAAAATCAATGAACTAGAAAATGGGCAAGCAGTAGAGCAAATCGGCAAAACCAAAAGCTGGTTTAATGAAAAGATCAATAACACTGAAAAATCTCCAGCTAGGCTAATAAAGCAAAAAAAAAGAGAGGGGGAAAAAAGATGACTAATATCATGAATAAAGAGAGGACATCACTACAGATCCTACAGATATTTAAAAGATAATAGAATATTATTAACAAACAAAATTATAAAACAATAAAGTTAACAGTCTAGATGAAATGGACAAATTCCTTGAAGGATACAAATGATCAAACTTTTCCACAAGAAGAAATAAGCCTGAAAAGCCCAGTTATATCCATTAAAGAAATGGCATCCATAATTAAGAACATTCCTACAAAGAAAATTAGAGCCCTGATACCTCACTGGTGAACTCTCAAACATTTCAAGAAAAGGGAATACCAACCTTACACGAGTTCTTTCAGGGCACAGGGGAGGAGGGGTCACTTCTCAGCTCTTCTTATTAGTCAGCATAGCTGAGATAGCAAAATGAGGCAAGGGCATTATAAGAAAAAATTATAAACCAATATTCCTCATTAACATTGATTCAAAAATCTGTGACAAAGTATTAGCAAATTGAATCAAGTAATGTATAAAAATGACAGTACATCATGACTAAGTAGGATTCATCCCAGCCTTGCAAAGTTGGTTTAACATTCAAAAATAAATCAGTGTAATTGATCACATTAACAGAATAAGGGAGAAAGCTGTATAATCATGTCAAAAGATGCAGAAAAAGCGTTTGACAAAATTCAACACCCCCTCATGAAAAGAACTCTCAGTAAACTAGAAATAGAAGGAAGCTTCCTCAGTGATAAAGGGCATCTCTAAAATCCTACAGCTTACATCTTATTTCATGGTGAAGTTATCAAATGCTCCTAAGTTGAGAACAAAGCGAGAATATTTACTCTCACCACTTCTATTCAGTATCGTACTTGCAGGCCCAGCCAGGGCCATCAGGAATGAAAATGAAAATAAGACATACAGTGATTAGAAAGGAAAATGTTAAACTGTCCTGATCGATTGCAAATGTAGAAAATCCTAAAGAGCCTCCTCCCCTAAAAAAATAGAATAAAGATGCTGGATATAAGAATAATATGCAAAAATCAATTGTGTTTATATATATTAGCAGTGAGCAATTGGAAGAGGAAATTTAGAGGCTAATGCTGTTTATAATAACTTGCAATTCATAAAAATACTTAGGGATAAATTTAACTTAAAGATACTTAAAATTTTTACACTAAAAATTACAAAATATTGCTGAGAGAAATTGAAGAAATATATAGTGAGATATACCATGTTTATGAATTGAAAGACTTAATATTAAGATATTAATTCTCCGTAAGTTGATCTTTAGAATCAGTGTAATCCCAGTCAAATTCCTACCCAAAGGGCCGGCCCGGTGGCCGAGTGGTTAAGTTCGTGTGCTCCGCTTTGGTGGCATGGGGTTTCTTCTCTTTGGATCCTGGGTGGGGACATGGCACCGCTCATCAAGCCATGCTGAGGCAGTGTCCCACATAGCACAACCAGAAGGACCTACAGCTAGAATATACAACTATGGACTGGGGGGCTTTAGGGAGAAGAAAGAAGAGGAAGATTGGCAGCAGTCATTAGCTTACGTGCCAATCTTTAAAAAAAAAATTTCCTACCAAGGTTTTTTTTGTAGAAACTAACAAGTTTATTCTAAAATTTATATGGAAATGCAAAGGACCTGAGATAGAAAAATTTACAAAATTTTGTAAAAGAAGAAATAAGTTGGAGAACTTAACCTCTTGATTTCAAGACATACTATGAAGCTACCATAATCAAAACAGTGTGTGTTGGCATAGGGAGAGATAATAGAATATGGAGCCAAGTAGAGTCCAGAAGACTTGAGACCCACTGGGCGGAAATATTTATCATCCATAAATCTGACAAAGGATTCCTATCCAGCATATATAAAGACTGCTATAGCTCAATATTACAAAGACAAATAGCCCCAGTAAAAAATGAAGAAAAGCACAACCAGAAGGACCTAAAACTAGAATATACAACTGTGTACTGGGGGGCTTTGGGGAGAAGAAGAAGAAGAAGAAGATTGGCAACAGATGTTAGCTCAGGTGCCAATCTTTAAAAAAATTGGATAAAAGACTAAGACATTTCACAACAGAAGAGAGATGAATGTCCAATAAACACTTGAGAAAGTACTCGACATCATTAGTCATCAAGGAAACGCAAATTAAACCACAGTGAGAGACCACTACACAACCACCAGCGTGGCTAAGATTAAAAGAATTGACAACACTAAACATTGGCAAAAATGTGGAGAAATGTTATACACGGCTGGTAGGAATGTTAACTGCTACCACCACTTTGGAAAACTGCCAATTTCTTATAAAACTGAACATGAAACATGCAACTACTCACTGATCCAACATTTCCACTCCTAGGTACTTAGACGAGAGAAATGAACACCTCTGCTCACACCCACAAACTTGTGCAAGAATGTGCATAGCAGCTTTGTTCATATTAGTTCAAAACTAGAAACAAATGCAATATCCATCAGCAGAGAATGGATAAACAAATTCATACCATGAAATGTTGTTCGGCAACCATAGTGGATGCATCTCAAAAACATTATGTTAACCGACAAAAGCAAAACACCGAAGAGTGCATACTGCATGAGTTCATTTATATGAAGTTCTAGAACTGACGGAATTAATCAGTAGTGATAGAAATCACCCAGACCCCTCTTCTGGCAGTGCGGGAGTCCTGGGGGAAGGACGTGTTCTCTGTTGATGGGGATGTCCACTGGTGTATTCATTTGTCAAAACTCGTCAAACAGTATGCTTAGACCTCTGTATTTCACCTTATGTAAATTATACATCAAAAAAAATTAATAATTTTTTTTAATGCCAGCTAGAAATACTCAGAAGCCCAAACAAATAAAAACACAGTCAAAATATGAGCCTAGTGTAAGGGGAACACTGAAGCTGTATTTTTCAGATCTGTTGAACTGGAGCTCCAGTATTTGAGGCTTACCAGGTACTTGGGACAGAATAGGGTCCTCTCAGTGGAGAGGCTATAGGGAGAGCCCTCTGAATAATGCAGTCACCCCCAAAGGGCTCTTTCCTCAGGGTTGCGCTGGTAGGCAACACCCCTGCCCTGCCCAGGACTTTTGTGTTGAGCTGTGTGTGTGTGTTTACCAGGGAGGGCTTGGGGACCCTCTGCTTAAGTGTGAAAGATAAAACATCACATTTTAGGGCCAGCCCCACTGGCCTAGAGGTTAAGTTCAGTGCACTCTGCTTCAGTGGGCCAGCTTCAGTTCCCAGGCAGGGACCTACACCACTCTGTTAGTAGCCATGCTGTGCTGGTGGCCCACATACTAAAAAATGGAGGAACATTGAGGCATGGATGTTAGCTCAGGGCGAATCTTCCTCTGCAAAACAACAAAAATATATTACATTTTAGGGAGGAGGGAGCATGTAGAGCCATAGGAACCACTGGTGGGAGTGTGAACTAGTAAAAACTACTTCAAAAAGTAGTTTAGCTTTTCCTGGAAAAGTTGAAGGGTGCATTGTCTAAGACCCAGATATTCTATTCCTGTATTATGTACACTTAGAGCTGTACTGTCCACCAGCCACATGGGGCTATTTAAGTTAATATTAATTAGAATTAAATGAATTGAAGAATTTGGTTCCTCAGTCGCACCAGCCACATTTCAAGTACTCAAGACCCACCTGTGGCTAGTGGCTACCGATCGGACAATACAGACATAAAACATTTCCATTATTGGCCAGTGCTGCTTTAGAACAGTGGTTCTCAAAGTGTGATCGTGGGCCAGCAGCATCAGCATCACTGGGGAACTCATTTGAGAGGCAGATTCTTGGGCCCCATTCCCAGTGACCTACTGAATCAGAGATGCTGGGGTGGGTCCTCCGGGTGATTCTGGAGCACACAACAGCTTGAGAACCACTGCTCTAGAGAGACTTTTAAAAATGTGCACAAGGATTACAGCAGGACTGATTTGTAATAGCAAAAAATGGGGAAGAACCTACGTATCCATTCACAGAAGTATGGATAAATAAATTGTGGCGTATTGATGAAGCAATGAAAATTGATAATGACCTGCAGCTACTTGAAGCAACATGAATGTATTTCAGGAACATAACAGTGAATTAAAAAGAAAGTCCTTGATTCATACATACTTTATGCTACATTTATCTAAAATTCAGATCCAGAAGGAAACAACCGTGGTGAAAAGACAAAGAAAATCCAAGAAATGATCAACACACAATTTGAGATAGCGTTTACCTTCAAAGGTCACAATCTCAAGGAAACAGCTGGGTTTGGGGAAAGTCGCCCAGCGAAAGGTTAGTTTTCTTCTCCTTAAACAATGGATGGTAAGCCTTAGAGTTCTTGTTCTGTTGGCATTCCTTTACTTTCATATATACATATGTTTTTTGAGGAAGATTAGCCCTGAGCTAACATCTGCCGCCAATCCTCCTCTTTTTGCTGAGGAAGATTGGCCCTGAGCTAACATCTGTGCCCATCTTCCTCTATTGTATATGTGGGACGCCTGCTCCAGCGTGGCATGATAAGCAGTGCTAGGTCTGCACCTGGGATCCGAACTGGCAAACCCCAGGCCGCTGAAGCGGAGCGTGAACTTAACCACTATGCCACCAGGCCAGCCCCATTTACTTTCACATATTTAAAAAATATTTTTGTATTAACTCAGCATTTAGTTAAACAATTAAAAAATACTAGAATATCCAAGTATGGGGTTGGTCATGAATTAAGTTTTTCCAAAAAGTAAAATAGAGCACCAAAATATATTATTTTAAATACCCACAGATTAGAGGAATATTTCATTCATTAATCTTAAAGTGCATTGTCAAATTTTGCTTGGAGTTTCCATTTTATCATTTATTCCTCCTTTTTGGGACATGGAAAGATTATCAATGAGATGCTGGGCAAAGCTCTCCCAGTCAAACTTCAGCAGAAGCAAAATAGGGGTGATAATGTGAAGATTAAAAAGACCACAGGAAATTGTATTAAGTTAATTAAAAACAACCGTTTTATTGTAGCAAAATGTTTTTAACCATATATGTCCTCAGTCGTGGAGATAAGAAAACATAAAGCCAAAATCTGATAGAAAGAGTATAGTTGTAATGGAGAGCTTTAATCCTTTCTTATCAGTGTATGAGTTAAAAAAAATAATGGCCAGAGATCTGAACGAGTTGATTTTCATTGTTGAATTAATATTTATTCTCCAGGAATCTAGAGATGGGAGAACAGTTAGATTTCGTTTAGAAGAAGTCACACCGACATCCGACATGTACACGGAAACACGTGCATTCCACATCCACACGCATGTGTGCTGATAAATGTGAATGCAAGCCAAATGAAATGTTTATTTAAACAGCAACGTTAAATCACATGCCCACATTAAAACTTGTAAGCACACAGGTGCCCATGAGGATAGACATGTCTTGTCTTAGTAGCCTGTGTAAAATGCCCACCTGACTGTGATGTGTCAGTGAGCAGTTAGCCAAATGCTCTTCGGTGAGTCACGTGAGGAGCACAGGGCCCAGGCTGAGGAGCCAATCGTTATTCCTTTTCCTGTGAATTAGAAGTGTAGCTCTTACCTGGGTAAAGGGCACGTGGGGTCTCTTTGTATTATTTCTTACAACTGACTGTGAATCTACAATGATCTCAAAATAAAAACTTTAATTAAAAAAAACACAAGACAGTGCCTTGTTTATATATACTGGTAGTATATATGCAGCAATGTTAGTACATGGGGTACTGTTATCCATTGCCCACCAAAGCCAGCCATCAGGCTGTAGTGATTGTCCTGTCGGCTGATAGGAAAGGTGGGCAGACAGCAGTGAGGTCAGCATAGTGCTTCAGCAGCTCAAGAGCAGAGACCAGTCAGAGTGAACACAGGGGGGTATCTGCTTATACCTCTTGGCCCAGGAACCATCCAGAAGGTGAGTTGGAGGAAATACAAAATGTTGTATCCACAGGCCTATTCGTTGTAGCACTATTTGTAACTGCAAACGATGGGAAGTACCACAGATGTCCATCCACGTGGGACAGGTTGGCACACTGTGCAGCGGTGAGGAGGATGTGGATGCGCTCTGCATCTTGCTGGCAGGCTCTTGGTCGTATTGTTTACTAGGAGAAGCAAAGTGCAGACGGCACGCATAGCGTTCCATCACTTACCTTGTGGCAGAGTATGCGGGCGTACGTACACGTGCATGCGTGCACACACCGCTTTCAGCGAGCACACGCATTTGCTCATGTTACACACTAAACAGGAAAGTCAGTGGAAGGATAAGCCCGAACCCAGTGAAAAAGGTTTGCGGGGAGCATGGGAGAGAGTGGAGGGGCAGGGATGCAGCCTGGCTTCTCTGAATGCACCTTGCTTTAGTTTTTTACTTTGGGATCATGTGTTGCTTTGCATAATTATAAAACCAAACTAAGCCTAAATAAGAAAGCTGTCCTTCAAAAGCAAGAAGAGGGGCCGGGCCGGTGGCGTGGTGATTAAGTTTGCGTGCTCTGCTTTGGCGGCCCAGGGTTCACAGGTTTGGATCCCAGGCGTGGACCTAGCACCACTTGCCAAGCCCTGCTGTGGTGGTGTCCCACTTAAAGCAGAGGAAGATGGACACAGATGTTATCTCAGGGCTGACGTCTGTGCCAATCTTCCTCACACACACGTACACAAAAGCAAGAACAAAATTAAAATTTAAAAAATGAACCTAACTATGTATCAAGTTGGTGGCCTAACTACACAGAGAAAAATTACTTCATATAAACTTACAAGCGCTTTGAATGTACGTCCCTGGTAGGATATATCTCAAGCACAGAAAGAATGGCAAATAAATTTTGAAATGCTATTCAGTAATCAGATTGTTAGTAATAATATTAGTGCTATCTTGAAACTGTTGTTATATACACACATACTGAAATACATATATTACATATAAATATATATATTAGGATAAAGCAAATAAGTAAGTATGATAATGTAATAGGAACTAAGATTTTTAACATAAGGGAAAAGAATCGGGCATAAAATCAAAGAAGTAAAAACCCTATAATCTTAAATATGAATTAGGACTCAATAGGAATCTAGCATGTATTCTTCTCTTTAAAAGAAATAAAATCATATCTTCTAGTTCTCTCCAGTGAAAATTATTGGGCCAAACAATCTACCTAGTGGAATCGACACCCCCTCACGGTCTCCATACCATTTCTCATTAAAAAGAATCAGGGCTCCTTAGAAAAACGTCTAATTCCAGGACTGGAGCAGGAAATGTTCAAGATGAGTCTGGAACATTTAGTGATAAAGAAAGCAAGGGGCCTCTCAGAGACCACTGGGGTCATGTCAGAGCCCAATTTAAAAGGGGCTCGCACTGGCCAGAAATGGGAAAACTGAGCCTCAGAAAGAATTATGATGTCAGTGGATTGAAACATATCAAATATGTTAAAGTCTCTGAATTCATAATGGTTTCTAAATAAAACCCTCGCTGGCTCACTTTGAAGGTTGCTATGGCATCAACTGGTAAATGACAGGAAAGATTCAAACAAGTTGTATTTTTCTGGTAATCAGATAGTTTTTGAGGGACAGTTTTTCCTTACAGAGGAAATGTGGCTACAAATGCAGAGGGGATGAAAGAATTGCATTGTCACCCTAATGAAGTGATGGGTTAAGGCAGCACTCACCAATGGCTTCAAAAGCCATTAGAGGCAGCTCGCAGGGAACTGTATAATGGATGGATCCGTCTGGCAACACCTGGACCCGCTAATCAATCGTAGCATCACAAAGGCAGAGACCACAGACATGGCGTGCCTCCTGATGTGGTGAAATATGAAGGGCACACTTCTCCATTAATTCTTGCAAAAAAAGTGTCACATCTGACTCTCATTGAGCCTCTGGATCTAAGTCCAGGCTTACAAGCCGCCATGGGAATGGAAGCAGCCAAAGCCAGGGTGCGGAGCACGCTTTCCTCACCAGGAACAGAGGAGGAGATGAGGACCTTTAGAAGGCTGGACAGACTGACCTTGAAAGGCCGTATGCGCACTTCTTTTGGAGCCTGATTAGAACAAAGCAGCATGAAAAGACAGGATTTGGAGATGTAGGGAGGAAAGTCTTTCCTCTACCCGTCCTAGGTTCTCTGCTGGGGCTCCCTTACTCTTCTGTAGAGAAAGGCTTACAAATTTATTTAATGAAAGTTTTACACAGGAGCCTTCATAGGGAAATGAAGACCTAAATGTGAGCATTTTTATCCTGGGCTTGATGAAGAGGGCAAGTCGTGGAGGGAGTGACAGGACAGGAGGGTGGGAGGTGCTTGTCGTGAGCGGGGAGTCTTAGCAGGGCCTGGTCGCCCTCCTCTCCATGCTGCTCGTCTTTGGAGAGAATGACGCTCCTTTTCCTCCAGGTAGAGGGAGGGCACCTCTCACAGGAGGGCCTTATGACCTGCTTCGGGGGAAGGTCAGACAGTCCTTCCAGCACCTGCCATTTCTGAATTCCTTCAGCTTCAAATACTCACTATGCCAAGCTGCCGTGTCTTGGGGAAGCACGTTCTCAAGAGACAACCTTGTCGGAGACGTGTTTCGTCACCATGAGGAATTCCTGTTAACGTTTTCAGATATGATCATGGTCTCCTGATGAGGTTTCTAGAAATAGACCTTAGCTCTAAAAGAAATGATTTATGGATGAAATGTCATGTCTGTGATTTTCTGTAGAATATTCCAGCAGCATGTGGGTGGGGTAGGGGTCAGTTATGGATGGAACAGGATCGGCCACGTGATCGTTGTGGACCCTGAGGAATGGGTACGTGGGGTTTTTATCCTGTGCTTTCTGCTTTGGGGAAGTTTTGAGAAGTCTTGTTTGAAAATGTTTTTAAAAACCACACCCCATGCACACACACTCTCTGGAGCCCTGGCCTGGGTGAGGGTGTTTGGAAGGAGCAAGGCCTGAAGGCTGTGGATGGTCAGAGGGGTCACGGGCCTGAACAGCTGGCTCTTTCAAGCCCCTTGCTGGTTTCTTGGTGTGCTTCTGTGCCTGTGTAATCTTCCTTCTTTTAGCTGATTAGAAATTCTTTTCACTATTCCGTTTTCTGCTAAATCTGGGAATTCCCCATAGAATGGCTATTAGGTGAATGTGGATTCTTTTTGTTCAAATTAGATTCAAAGGGAATAAAAGTCTTATCACAGCCTAGTTTATAAGGGGTCAGGTTAAAGTATTCGCTCAAGGTTGGTGGTCTGAGACCCTTTGAACTGTTCAATTGTCCATCGTAATCAGGCGAAGCTATTAGTTAAGTTGACAGCTTGGAACTGGAGCAGAACCTTCACTAACGCACTCAGTGTCGTCATCTTCTGAATACACTGTGCGCAGAAACACTGTGCCAGATGCTGGGGGAGACCCAGCGGAGGGAAGGCGGGACCTCGTCTCTCCAATTCTCAGGCTTTAGTTTGTGTGGCAGTCATCTCGGGAGCTTGTCAAGAATGAAGAGTCCCAGGCTTGCCACCAGGAGATTCTGCTTCTGCTTCGTGCTGAGAAGGGACATCTGTGGGTCTGTCTGAGCCTCGTGTGCCCGACAGGCACTGAGCTGAGCTGAGGCCCAGCCCCTGCCCGCAAGGAGCTCTGCATCAGCCACGCACGCTCCCTCCTTCCCATCTCAGACCTCATCCCAGCAGTGCCTGTGCACAGTTTATCTCCTCCGCTGCCATCTCCACCCGTGTCTTCTCATAGCTGAGTAACTGGGCAATCCCAGTCAAGGATGTTGCAAACCTCACATCTTGGACCAAGTAAATGCCCTCTATTGCTTTGTCGTAGGAAAGGAGGACTCCGTTCTCTCCAGGTGGACGCTGGTCCTGCAGAAGCTCACCTGGTCTTCTCAGGTGTTCAGCCCAGGCAGCAACAGCCATCTCAGGCCACGATTTCTTTTGCTCTCTCAGAATCCTCGGGTTCATTTCTACAAGAATGATGGTTTACAGTGAACCTGCTAGTGAGGGAGATGCTGTGTAGGTGAGTTGATAGAGGCAGGTATCCAGAAACGACCTTTTTGCGTGTGGACTCCTGTCTCTTTCCCTCATGGCACGTGCACCCAGCAGGCCGCTCCCAGCTCCTCAAAGCGCTGCCCTTGAAATGCAGACCCCGGAGCCCTGGGCTCTGAGTCCCAAGGCCCTGAGAGCTTGTCCAGCTGAACTCTCCCTCTCCACTGGAGGACATTGAGGTGCACATGGAGGTCAGCTGTCTGTCTCTTTTCAAGAGTTTTCCGATTGGTGCTGACGGTGAAAAACGTACTAGGGTGTCGTTGGCTTCATCATTCTCTTAACCACCTGTGGGGAGTCCAGGGCTCCATGCTGTGCCCTTAGGCTCATCTCTCACTCGTACTGTCATGCACACTGGAGAGCCAGTACTGCCATTGCTGGCTTCTAGCTGAGCGCTCGGGAGCTCGCCCAGTGTCACACACAAGGGAGTTGGAACCAGGCCCAGTCTGGCCTCAGCGCCCTGCCCTCTCTGGGTGGCAGTGGGCGTCAGTGGGGGCCTGTGTCTGTGCTAAACATGGGAGGGTGCAGGAGCATGAGGCATTCTCCTTGTGGGGAAGGGAGCTCATGGGGGACAACAAGTGAACTAAGGAGTGTGGTATACACACGTGTCCGGGTATGTCGTGAGGGATACAGCACAGAGCACAGCGAGGGAGCGGTTTGGGGAGACGCTGCAGCAGCCCCGAGCCTGAGCAAAGAGAGGCCTCAGAGGAGGGAGTGACTGGGGAGATGGAGGCAGAAGCAAGGGGCTCCAAGGCCTTGAGAGCAGGAAGGAGCCTCAGGAGAGTCGCTTAAGAGGCCGGATTGGGACCTGGAGTGGAGGAGGGGAACAGCTCCCCATCACCTGCTCACCAGACAGGCGGGAAGTGAGGCGACATCCGAGCTGCATGGTGCCTCCCTAGTGCTCCATGGTCTCAGCCTGTGGACAGGCACACATGCGACCCCCCAGCTTACACAGGTGCTACCGAGTCACCACGGGGCTGGGGATGGAAAATTGGTTTGTTCCCCGAGAGCTGCACTCACTTGCTCCTTCTCTGACCTTGATGCTCTTTTGGCTAAATTCAGTCTACAGAGAGAACCGGGGCTTTGAGCTGTTCACTGGTGTGATGTCATTTCTTGCTTCAAAGAAAAATAATCAGGACCCGCAGCAAGATCTCTTTCCTTTTAATTTGCCAGGAACGTCCTTGACAAAATTTAAAGAACAGTAGAGTTTATCAGTTTGGACAGGGGAGCAAAAATACCCCTAGAGTGGTACTCGTGGACCAGACAGTGATGCATGGTCTTAGGCAAACGCCGGGTCATCAGGTGTGCAGGGTTTAAATTTGGGAAATGGGAGGGGCCCCACAAGGGCAGCTGAGCGTGGTGGCACAGTTAATCCCTCTTGCAGTTTAACGGCTGCTCTGGCCCCCACAGTCCTTCAGAGCTTGTATAATTCATGAAGTTTTCACAGAGCAGCATTAAAGGATGTCTTTGATTTCATCCATAAAGGAGACAGGCATTTGTGGGCAGTGTGATACCTGTGATGTGAACTGGTGGTGCAAACATCCCCCCGTCTTTTGGTGGTGGCAGGAGGCCTGTGCTCCAGTGGACTCAGTCACACACAGTCGGCTCCGAGTGCCTGTGAGGGGGACCAGTCTGCCCTGAGACTCATGCCAAAATATGTAAATCAAGGTCATTGTTGTTTGACTCTTAACTGGTTTTGCTGGTGTGCCTTTTTTGCATTTAAGGATCAACTCCTCCCTTAAGGACCAGTAGCAGAAGTGTATTATAGGGAGCAGGTGCTAACTAGGGGGAAAGTGATGCCCCTGCTTTATTCCATTTCCAGAACTCCCTCTGACTATCCATCCTCGGGGGAAAACTCCTCTGTGAGTCACAGGAGTTTGTAACTCCTCGGGGAGTGTTGATTTTTTTGTTAATTAATTGAGTATTTAAACCAGTTGTTCGGCATGTAAAAGGACCTAGGAATACAGCACTGGAGATCACCTTTCCTCGTCGAAGGTGGATCATGATCTGGGCGGCCATCCACTGTGACGGTTGGTTTTATGTGTCAGGCTGGCTGGGCCCCATACCCAGCTATTTGGTCAACGTTACTCTGGATGTTTCCGTGAGGGTGTTCTTGGATGAGATTAACATTTAAATCGATGGACTTTGAATAAAGCAGATTGCTGTCCATGATGCGGGTGGTCCCCATCTGGTCAGGGTCAGTTGATGGGTTGGATAGAACAAAAGCTGACTGCACCCTGAGCAAGAAGGAATTCTGCCTCCAGACGGCCTTCAGCCTCCACCTGCGACATCAGCTCTTCCTGGGTCCCACTGCTGGCCTTCCTCATCAGACCATAGACTCTCTAAGTCTCCACCGTTGTGTGAGCCACTTCCTTAAAATCAATCAATCAATCTCTCTCTCTGTCTCTGTGTGTGAACTGAATGTCCTGTTGGCTCTGTTTCTCCAGAGAACCCTGACTAGTATGTCAAATGAACAGTCACTAGCAATTTTAAAAACATTTCAGTATTTATTATTATTTTATGTTTTCCTCTTATACTACTTAGCTTTAAAATGTTCATTTCGGTTCAGGATTACTGATACATTAGAGCAACAGCCAAAATTCCAGAACCAGGAGCAGCCTGTGGGTCATCTCCCTTTCCCAGATTGGCCCTCCCAAGGCTGTGGAGGTAAGCTTCCACCTAGTGACTCACAGACTGGATTGGATTGGCTGTGACCTTTGTCATTTAACCATTTGGAATGTTCTCAGACGTGGACAGACACATGCCAATAAGTATCTGGCAAAAGATAATAGAGGTTGGCGTAGAGATAATCGATCAGTCCCTTTGCGGCCAGCTGGATGAGCACCAGGCTCGTTTATGCTTCAGGATCTGGCTGCATAATGAAACGTGATTTACAGTTCCATTACTAGCCCATGCCCCAAACATGGGGATGTCGGTGTGAATTTTAAAATGGCCGTGCTCTGCATTCCTGGTAGGTAATTGTGTAATGCAATGGCCTGGTGATGAATATTTCAAAGGAAATCATAGCAAAGATTTTGCTTGCACAGCTGAAGTTGGTGCACTTGAATCTGCACAAAGAATGGGAAACAATTCTTGTCATTTGAATGGCCTCAAAAATTCATCTACATAAATACATACACACAGGAAAATCTCCTGACGCCAGAAGGCCATTCATTTTTATTTCAGTGCCAAAAATTATAAGGAAAGCTTAATGATGCAATTAAAGGTGAAAAATTGTTCCTTTTATCACAATTTCTCTCTTATAAAAAATAGAAGGAAAACTGTTTCTTTGCCTTATTTCCTACATTTTAAAAAGTGTATGTCGTATGTAATTTGCATTGAGTTAATCTGTAGTCATTTTGAACTTTGATTTTGTCATTTTATTAGCAAAACTAGATTCACTGCAGAACCTGAAATGTAGTTTTAAGAAAACTCAGAATGTTAGGAGGCATCTGGATTTATCTTCTGCTTCCAAACAGTGAGTGAAGGAGAGGCAGAGGTGGCCCCAGGATAACTCGGGTCATGTTGCTCATCCTTTGAGCTTCTCTTGACAATCAGGGCCGCTTTGTAAGAGAGCAAACATGGGAACAACCTTGCTCGGTGAAGGACTGGGGCAAGAGCCTTGAAGGAAGGTCGAGGGAGGGACAGAAGCAGTTAGGGCCTGCCTCACGCCTGCTGTGCCTGTGGACCTAGGAGAAGATGCTGAGCGGGGCACCCAAGGTCATGGAAGTCAGAATCCAAGGACGGGGAGTACCTGCTGCCACACAGTCTGAAGGACAAGGAGGGGCTGAGGCTGGATGGATTCGCTGGCTGGGCTGGAGCCACGTGGATCTGTGGTCCTCCCAACAGACAGCTCTCTTGGTGACTCTGAGAAAGACCATTTCAAATTAGTCCCCGGTCTTTTTCATTTTTTTTAGTTATGAAAAATCTTAAATATACAGAATAGTGGAGATGATAATCTAATGAATGCCTGGGTACTTACTACCCAGCTTTGTCAAGTCTAAAAGTTTTTTCATTTTTGCTTCAGATCTTTTATTTCTTACTCAGAAATCAAATTTTCCATATACCGTTGAAGCTTCCTTTCCTTCCTCTCCAGAGGTTGGCCCTACCTTGAATTTGGTTTTTATCATTTCTAAACACGCTTTAGTGTTTTCCACACATACATGTATCCACAATGTGTGGTCTCATAATAAATATTCGGAAACATTTTATAAATGGCATCACGCTTAAGTATTCTTTTACAACATGCTTTTTTATTCAACTTTATATTTTAATATTTATTCATTTTGATGGATATAGCTGTATTCGTTTGTTCTCATACTTTGTAGTTTTACACTGTGTGAATATACTGTAATTCATCCATTCTTCTGTTGAAAGACATTGGTTTCTAAGTTTTTTGAAATTACAAATAATGCTCAATCTAACGTTCTTGTACACATCTCCGTATACCTGCATGTAGGACTTGCTCAGCTTAAGAAAGAAATTTCTGGGCTATAGGATGCAAACATCTAGATATTACCAAAGTGGCTGCATCCCCTCCCCCACCAGCACATGCAGAATTTCTTGCAGCTCATATCCTGTCCTGTAGTCTGCATTCCTCATAATTTCTAGTGTTTGCCCATCTGAAAACTAACTGACATCCCACTTTCACTCATTTTGCACTGCCCATCCCTGGTTACCAGTGAGTGTGAGTAGCCTTTCCTAGTTTTACTGACCACTCAAGGTCCATTCACATCCTTTGCCCATTTTTTTACTAGACAGTCTGTCTTTTTCTTATTGGTTATCAGTGGGATTTTAAAATCTGTGTATTCTGGATACTAATCCTTTATCAGTCATATATGCACTGCAAACGTCTTTTACTAGTCTGTGACTTGTATATTCATCTTAATTATAGTGTCTTGTCACATGTAAGTTTTAAGTTTTTATGTAGTCAACTTTATTGATTTTTAAAATTTATGCTTTAAGGTTTTGTGTTTGTATGTTCCTTTCTAATCCACCTTGAATTTGGCTTTGTGTAGGGCGTGAGGCAGGGATCTAATTTTGATTTTTCCGTATGGATAGCCCGTTGTCTCAGTTACCATTTATTGAGTCATCCATCCTTCCCCCACTGTCTGTACTCCCCCATCTGCTATGGATAGACACCCATGTCAGTGCAGGCTTGTGTCTGATCTCTGTTCCACGCGCCTCTCTGTCCTGGACCTGGGTCACATGATCTTTATTAGTTTCACAAGATATCTTGACGTCTGATGTAAGTCTTCACCTTATTTTTTAATCTTTGGGTCTGTCTTGCTATTCTTGGCCCTTTGTTCTTCAATATCAACTTTAGAATAAGCTTCCTGGTCACAAAAATACATGGTTGTAGTTTTGATTAGAAAGACATTAAATTTGTAAATTAAAATGTAAAGCAATTGACATCTTTTCAATATTGAATCTGTTAGTCCTTTAACCTAGTGTATCTTTAATTAGGGTGTTTTTTATGTCTTTCAGAGAACTTTTATATCTTTTCCGTATTTGGTTTGATGCATTCTTGGGTGCCTCCATCTTTCTCCCCCAGTGAAAATTCTGCAGGGATGGGCTCCACACACCCACAGGCTGCCTGCCTGCCTTGGGTTTTGGCCTGTCAGAATGTCCTTTCATCTCTGCTGGGGAGGGGGCGGGCCACTGAAGCCAGGGGTCTCCCAGGAGCCATGTGGGCTCCATCATGGTGCAGCTCTCTTTTGGAGCAGGTTTTATGGTATGCTGCCTGGTTATTAGACACAGTTTACTGGAGGTAGTAAAAACCAGGATCTGGAGATTTCAACTGTCTGATCCAATTGGAATGGGATTAGGGCTTTTAAATGGTCATTTCCAAGTGCATCTGGGCTCTTACATGAACTGTCTTTCCCTCAGCTAGAGGGCCTTATGATTTTTAAAAATGGTATGAGTTACAGGAACGGTGTTTCTCCCTGACCCCTAGAATTCCCTGTCCTCAGAATCCTGACCCTTTTCTGGGGTGAGCATGTTGGGAGACTTGGCTAACAGACTTGCCTTGCAAAGAGGTAATATTAGGGCCAGTGTGCAGCCTGTCCAGATGCAGCCCTGACCTCACTTTGGCTGTCCGTTGGCCTGATGTCACCAGGTGGCATGTGCGCTCTGGGGCCACAGTACGGGCTCTGGATGTGCTTCACCAGGCCTTGTGCAGCAGGAGCTGACCTGCTTCGCCTCACAGGTGTGTCGTGCTCCTCGGGAGGCATCAGCTGCCGCTCGGAGGAGGTGGCCTGGAGGTCCTGGGGGTTCCCTCCTGTTGCTCATCACCTTTACTGACAGTCCTGCCCTTGTTGGGGTGAGAATGGACCCAGGGAGTTATGAGCGTTGGTGACATGCTGTCCGTGCAGACAGCTGTGCCCTGAGGACAGGTGCAGAAGGTTCTGGAAGGAGAATACTGGGGTGAGCTCTCCTCTGATCATGGTGGGGAGAAGCCTGCAGGCATGAGGAGCGGTCAGGTGCTGCCCCTAGACTTGTCAAGGCTGCACCCAGGGACCAGAACCTTCCGTGTGCAGTGCCCAGCTGCTGCTGCCCTGCCCCTGCCTGTGGGATGAGGGAGCCAAGCCCGGGAGGACAGGAGGGGCATAGCCAGGGTCGTCCAGGCCAGACTCTTGTGGTTTCTGGAGCCATCAGGGTCCGAGCCATCAGGGTTTCTAGTGCTGTTTCTGGCCCCAGGGCTGTGGGTCCAGATGGTGAGAGCAGGAACAGGCCCAGTGTGGAGGGTCACGTGCGGCAGAGTCATTGGGGAGGAGGCTGGCTAGGTGGGGTGGGCCTTGAATGCCTGGAGGGAAAATTTGAGCTGAATCTCACAGTCTGGGGGTTTTCAGTTGAGTGGTGGCGGGATCACAGGGAAAGGGGTGCTGTGACTGTTGCAGACTCTGTCGCTTTTTCTGCGGCACTGTGACTCTCCAGGTGGAGGAGAATTGTCCTTGTGTAGCAATATCCAGAGACTACATGGTGATCCTCAGTAGGCAGGGCAACTGAGCCCCCCACTCCCTGAGTCTGGAGAATCTGCACATGCGATGGTGCTTTCCTGGTCTGGGCTCTTTGGATTTCTGCTGCAAAAGGAAGGAAGAGCTTATGGTTTTGCAGTTGACCAGCTCAAGACCCCTGTCCCTGGGGCTGAGCGGGGAGATCAGCTTCTGTGCCCCCAACCACCCCATCCACTGCATCTGCCATGGAACCCCAAGGGCAATCACTCAGTGGCCTTTCCAGCTCTCTGGCTCTCTTTTCCCTCCCCAAACTAGTCTGGAGCCCGGGAAAATTGGGAGGTCAGGATTTACAGGTCAAGCCTGGTGCAATGGCGGCTGGAAGGCCTGGACTGGGGTTCAGGACCCTCCCCAGAGCCTGCCTTGTAGTGGGGCCCCGCACACCGCTCTGAAATGGCCCCCAGCGCTGTGCTTCCCAGTTGGTTGGCACCATGGTCATCCAGCAGCCTCCCCCCAGGGGGGCTTCAGGAAGTCACATCTCTTCCCTTGGAGAGTTCTGCTTGCTCAGGGGCACCACCCCGGGATGGTTTGGAAATGGCTGGTCAGCTTGGCTGACTTGGTCCTAATTGGGAAGACCCCGATTGAATGTGCCAGATCCCAAAGATGAGGGAAACCCCTCTGTCCTGAGTGGGCCGGGCTGTGAGCTGCCTGTGGTGTGTGGGCAGCCCCTGCTGAGACTCGGCCTCCTGGTCTGCCCTGTACTGCGATGACAGTATTTATTGTTCAGGTTAAGCTTCATTAAAGCAGAAGCCCATTTTCCATTATGATATGAATTTTTAATTTATTAAATTGCTATTTTAATATGATTTACCAAGTCACCGAAGACAAATAATCCACTTAAGAACCAAGCTGTAAAACTCCATTTTTTCCTCATGTGGTGTTCCTGTGAAAGTGTGGCTTGTACTGCATTCTGCTTGCCAGTTGGAGACATGTTGTGGGGCTGCAGAATTCACAGCCCAGCCTATGAATTCCAAGTGGGGCGGGTACCAGGGCTGGCCTGAGGCTGACCTCTGCTCTCTCCTGTTAAATAAAAAGCTGTTAAGCAAATTAAGAGTGTAAACAGGATTCCTTAGAGAACCCATTGTTTTGGAACATCCCTAAGTACCCCTGGAGCCCTTTCCCTCTCACATTTGCAAAGCTAATCACCAATCGTGCATTCCCAAGGGCGGGCTCCCCTACACCCTTAAAGACCTGAAGTTTCCCGTATGTTGTTCAGCCAACTTCAGTGTTTAAAAGGAAAAGGCCTGTTTCTTTAGATACATCCTCGGGGTCAAGCTTCCACTAATTCAGCCTGGCAGTTCCCCTGTGCTCCTGGAACCTGAATTGGTGGATTTGGGTGTGTGTGTAATTTCATTCCGTCTCTAATCCTCCTGTGGGGCTTGGGGCAGGAATTACAAAGAAGGGGTCACGGACCTGGAGCAAAGAGGCTCCCAGGCCAGTGGGAGAAAGAACGAGTGAGCATTAAAGAGGACAGTGTAACAAATGCGACAACAGAGACCTAGCCAGGCTTGTGGGTGCAAGGGCTGGGCCCCCGACTGCCTGGGAGAAAGGGAGAGAGCTTGAGGAATGATTAGGGTTTATCTGGCTGAGAAACCAGGGAAGCATTCCTTGCTGGAGCAGCAGCTGGTGCAAGGGCAGGGGTAAGGCTGAAAGGGCCTGGTGTTTGGGGGAAATTGTGAGGGTTCACCCTGAGGTGGCAGGTGGGGCAGGGCCCAGGATGCCAGAGGACTGAGTGTCATGTGAAGGTGTCTTGACATATCTAAAGGCAATGGATGTCTTTAAATGGCTCTGTGATGTGATCGGAGTCCACTTACTTGGAAAGGGCGTCCTGGTTACCGTTTGAAGATGGGCTAGAGAGGGCTAGAGTGCGGATGGGGAAATCAGTGTGGTCCACGGTACAAAGGCCTCAGTGGCGTTTCACTGAGCTTGAATTGTTAGTTGATTTTAGTTCCAGCAGAGAAAAATATTTTAAATTTTTATGGTGATGTATATTTTTAATGGATATTAGCAAAACTGTATCTAGCACATCAAATCTGTACTGCTGAGCTACAGTAGAAATCCGTTTAAGTTGTTAAAGAAGTGGGTTGATTTAAAGGAAAAAAACAGGGCAGAGCTTTCCATTCTGGCAATGTGGTCGACTTGGTGTCCAGAAGGCCAGTCCTGTCACAGAACACACCGGAGGATGCCTGTGTACTTTTAAAAACATAACCGCAAAGGAAGAGAGACTCCCACAGAGCACAAAACACAGCAAATGTAAATCTAGAGAGGTAGAGGAGCAGCATCCAAGCAGGTGTTCACCCTGGGGTGTCTGCCAGTTAGTTTCTAGGGCCTTCAGCCTGGTTTTAGTGAGCCACAGGCAGGAGACAAAACCGGATACTGTTCAGAAACTAAACAGGAGCAAGTGCTGGCCTTTCTTGCCCTTGGCCACGGGAGTTAAAGAAAAAGGATTCTTTAAAAGTCTGGGCCCCTCAGAATTTCCAACTACAGCCCTACATTCACATGGGTTTGGAGCCCCCATTCACATTACTAGTTGGTCCTGAGAAATTTCAAGCTCCAAATTTAGTTTAAGGCAGTCTTGGGATACTAGTGACCTCAGGCTCTGGCAGAGGCAAATACAATTTTTTTCCCCCCAAAGAAAACCACTTTTGATCCAGCATCAAAAATTCCAACAGATAAAAGTTCCAAGGACTATCAGCTCCACAGGGGGAAAACGGCAGAAGTACAAGGAAGCAGGCCACCAAGAGCAAGAACCAGCAGAGACAGCAGACTGCAGAAGGAGACCCACGAGACTACAGATGTCAGAGCTCTCTGAGATGCACTAGAAGATAAGTCTAATATGTTTAAAATAATACAAAGGGTGGTGTGGGATGAAAGAAGGAAAGGGAAGCCATCACAATTTACAAGGCAGGTCTGGAAAAAGAACCAAGTTTCAAATTTAGATGAGGTTAGCAGGAACTGTGATAACAGTTGAAGAGATGACTAATGAACTGGAAGAGAGCTTTGAAGAAGTACTTCTCCCAGAGAGACAGAGAGATGGAAATATGAAAAGAGAGGTGAAATGAAATGGAGAATAGAGTGGAACTTCTGCAGACGATGGACGTCTTCACTGTGGTGAGTGTGGCGGTGGGTTCACAGGAGGATACACATATCAAAACCTGTCAAATTATAATGTGAGTTTACTGGATGTTAGTTATTCCTCAACAAAGCTGTTTAAAACTAATGAATAATCCAACAAAAGTTGACATGTAGTTTTGGTCTTACCAGACCTCTGCCCCCTCCTCAAAAGACTTTAAGGCAAAAGCATTACCTGAGATAAAGGAGGTCATATATATTGATAGCGATATTGTTCAGTACACCAGGAAGATAAAACAACGTTAAATTTGTATGCACCTAACAACGTAGCTTTCAAATAGAGAAAACAAAGACTGGCAGAACTAAAGGAGAAATCAAATCCACTCTTGTAACGGGAATTTTTAACACACCTCTCAGTTGTTGATAAATCATGAGCAGACAAGAAAACCAATAAGGATTTATAGGAGATTTGGCCAACACTGTTGATTAACTTCATCTAATGGACATGTAGAGGACCCTGTATCCAAGAACTCCAGCATACATGCTCTTTTAACGCGCACCTAATAAGAACAATAGCTGGCAATTACATACTGTTTGCTACGTTCCAGGCTTTCTAAGTGCTTTACATTGTTTAATTTATTTAATCTTCATAACATTTTACAGATGAGGAAACTGAGGCACAAGGAGGCCAGATTCCTTGTCCCTGTCACCCAGCTAATAGGTGGCAGAGCCAGGACTTAAACCCAGGCGCTCCGGCTCCAGGGTTTGTGTTCTGGATTTTTAACTGTGCTGCCTTATGGAGCATTTGTGAAAACTGCTTGTGTCCTACTCCAAAAAGCAAATCTAAACAAACTTAAAAGAACCAACATAATATAAATCACATTCTGTTACAGCACAGTTAAGTTATGAATCAATAACCAAAAAAAAGCTGATAAGACAAAGCAAAGTTAAAAATGAACCACGTGTTTATAGATTTTAAAAAACATACTGATAAGTAAGCCATGATTCAAACAAGGAAGCCATAAAAAAGGAGCAAAGTCTTAGAACTTAAGGATAATAAAGGGACTATTCATTAAAACTATGGAATGCCCCTGAAGTGGGGCTTAAGAGAAGGAAATTTATAGCCTTAAAAGCTTGCTAATATCAGAAGTGAAGAAAAGCCGAACGTTAATGAGCTAATTGTCTATCTTATGTTAGAAAAAGAACTGATTGATTTAAAAATAAGTAGGAGCTACTCTACTTTTGGGTGTTAGAAAATATTGACAATAAAAAAGAGAGAAAGTAAGTCACTAGAAGAAAGGACGTAATAAAGACAGAAGCAGAAGTGAATGAAATACAAAAGATCAGCAGACCTAAAACTGAATCGAAAGTTGGTTCTTTGAACAGACGTGAAATTAACAAATTTCAAGCATGATTAATAACTAAAATGAGAAAAGCCACACAAAAGTGGTATTAAGAATCCCAAATAGGATATTACTACAAATGCAACTGAGATCAAAGAAAAACAGAATATCATGAACAAATTTGAAAACTTAGATGACAAATTCCTAGAAAAATTAAAATCTTCCAAAATTTGAAAAGGTCTGAAGTGTTTTATACCCATAGAGAAATTGAATCGGGAATACGGGTCTTCCCACAAGGAAAACATCAGGCCCCCCTGTTTTACGGGCGTGTCTAGCAAACATTGGAAAAACAGATACCCCAGTCTCGTGCAGACTCTGAGCGTGGAAGAAGAGGGGAAAAGCAGTAAACACTACCTTCGTACTTAAACCAGACAGGGGCAATTCAAGAAGGAAAATGAAAGGCCAGTCTCACAAGTGTGAACGCAGAAATCCTAAATGAAAGATTAGCGAACAGGCCTAGCTATGATTAAAAAATATAATATATTGTGACCAAATTGAGTTTATCTGGGAAACAAGCTTGGTATGACATTAAAGAAACTATTATACGGGGCTGGCCCCGTGGCCGAGTGGTTAAGTTCGCGCGCTCCGCTGCAGGCGGCCCAGTGTTTCGTCGGTTCGAATCCTGGGCGCGGACATGGCACTGCTCGTCAGACCACGCTGAGGCAGCATCCCACATGCTACAACTAGAGGAACCCACAACGAAGAATACACAACTATGTCCCGGGGGGCTTTGGGGAGAAAAAGGGAAAAATAAAATCTTTAAAAAAAAAAAAAAAAAAAAAGAAACTATTATACTAATGTAATTCACCACATTAACAGATTTCAAGGAGAACAATCATCCTCTCAATTGATGCAGGAAAAGCGTCTGATGAAATTCTGTAAGCATCCGTGGCACGAACTCTAGTAAATTAGGAATAGAAGAGAACTGTTCTAACCTGTTATGTGTTGTCTACACGAAACGCCTGGAGCAAAACAAACTTCATTATCGGGAGTGAAATGTGGAAAACAGGGTCCCTTTTAAATCAGGAAGTAGAAGGCAAGGATGCCGCTCCACTGTCAGCGGTTCTGCTCAACATACTAATGACGGTTCCAGCCAGCCCAGTGAAATAAGATAACGAAATACACCCGTCTCTAGTTTTCTCCTTACCATCCTCTCTTACACACTCCGGTCAGCCCTCCTGCTCGCCAGTGACCTCCCTGTGGCCAAATCCAGGGGTCACCTCCCAGACCCAACTTGGCCCTTCTGCAGCATCTCCTCTTCTCCTGTGTTTCCTCCTGGCTCCCTGGATACTCCTGTTAGGGCCTTCAGTCTTCAGTGTATGCTTCTGGGCTGGACCACAGAGCCACCTTCCTGCACTATGGATGCATCTGTCCAACTGCCTACCTGCCGTCTCCACATGATGCCTAACAGGTGTCTTAGGCTTAACGTGTCCACAAGAACAAATTCACAGCCTGCCACCAAAACACATTCTCCTGCAGGTTTTTCCCCTAAACTCTCCTCACCTTAGGAATCTTCATCCTTCCAGGTGTTCAGGCCAAAGATGTTGGTGTTATCCTTGGTTCTTCTCTTTCTCTCATACCCCATAGCGCCCATATTCATCAGCGTACTTTGTTGACTCAAGTTCAGAATTCATCTAGAATTTGACCTCTTCTCACAAGCTTCAATGCTACCCCCCTGGCCCCAGTCACTGCCACTTCTTGGTTTTATGGTTTCTGTGGCCTCCTAACCTCTCTCCCCAGTCTGCCTCTCCCCACCTTGCCCAAGGCCAAGTCTCTTCTCAACGTGCCAGCTAGAGGCATCCTTTGGAAGCACAGGTTCTTCCTCTGCTCAGAGCTTCCAGTGGTCATGAGGACAAGCCAGTGACCAGGGAGGCCCTGAGGATGTGGGCCTCAACTCAGCTTCTGCTTGGCTCACCTCTCTTTCTGTTGCAGCCACACTGATCTTGCCGTTTCTGGAAGGTGCCAGACAGTCTCAAACCTCAAGGTCTTTCATTTCTCCACAGATGTCTATATGGCTTTCCCTCTTTGTTTAAATGTCACCTTGGGTGACTGACCACCATTTTTAAATTACAGCCCCCTCTCCCAAATGTCCCTGGTATTTCCCATTGCTCTTCTTAGTTTTTCCCAGATCATGTCACCATCTTATACATTATACTTGTTATTTATTTGCCTAGTAAACTATTGATAGTAGTCATGCAGGTGTCACATAAGATGGCACAGTCGTCAAGGCGTCACTCTGAGAGCTGGAGTCTGGAGAAGGCTGGGCTCAGAAGTCGGCGGTGTGTAGTGTGTGTTTGAACTAAGGCGGCAGCATGGGGAGGGTGCTCCTGAAGGGAGGGGTGTGTGAGCCCCGAGGAAGGGAGCTGAGCCCCGGGTGACCTGCGATGGAGGAGGTGGAGAGGGAGTGTTGGACGAAATGAGGAGACGTACAGGATCGTGACTCGACGGGGTGTCACAGCGTCCTTCCCTGCCCCACGACTTCAGTCAGCCTCACTTCCCTGGGAACGCCGGGAGAGCAAGGACGCCCGTGTGGGACAGACCCCGGCAGGTGCTGCCTTGCTGCCCTCCTCCCATTCAGCCTGGGCAGACAGCTCGGCTTCTGCTCTTGTTTCCTCACCTGTGAACTGAGACTCCCTCCCTCCCATGGTGGTTGCACGAGTGGACTCGGCCCCTGGTGAAGAATTAGTGCTCGCTGGATTTGCCTTTTGTTATTGTTGGCTATCATCTGTGCGAGAGAAGAAAGGAACTTGCCTAAAACCTGGGCTGCTCTTCACCTGCTGTTTGTCAGGCTGCTGGCACTTAAAGAAAAATTCATGTTTATTTTAATGAGATGAAAATTTTGAAATTAAGGCATGAAGTAAAAACGAGTAAGGCAGCACCGCTTTGGTCCCCTCCGACCCCTGCCCCCGTCCCCGTGGCCGTGGCAGGCAGCTGCGCAGCCCCGTGGACGCCCTGTGGATGGCCCGCGCTCAAGTCTCTGGTTGTGTTCTCTCTTGCAGTCTGAACCTGAGGGCTTCTCGCGCTTCCACTTGTACGTTTGCGCTGCTTTTCTCGTGAGATGGAGGAAAGAAATACTAGAAGAAAGAGATTTTCAAGTAAGTAAATGCCTTTTCAAAAGAACCGGAGTTTGATTTTCTACTCGGAGAGGTTTATTAAATTTCAGTTCATGGGGTTATTTGTGGAAGAGCTTTGAGACGCGCCACCCGCGTTTCACCGCTGACCTCCTGCTGTTTGAAAGCTCGTCAATCTGAGGAAGCAAATCTGGCTGTGGTCACGTGGGCGTCGGCCCTGCCGACACCGTGCGTTATTACATGTGGCTGTTTCTCAGGCTCCCCGGAGAAACTTCTGATTGGCCACAGCGTGTCCCCAACACTGTGGCCCTGGAGGGGTGGGATGTGGGGCCTCAGCTCCCAGAAGCCCCCTGACGGCAGCTGGCTGTGCTATGTTAGAGAAGGTGCTGGGCGAGTGATCAGATAGCCTGGGTTCCTGGCCACTTGGTAGCTGTGTGACTTGGGCACATTACTTAGTCTCTCTGAGCCACAGTTTCTTCAGTGCCTTAGTGGGAGAGCCACCTTTGCACCCATTCATCAGAGGCTCTGTCCTCAACCGAGGGGCTCAGTGTGGGCTAGGTTCCCACCCCCAAGTGTGCCTCTGTGCAGTGGCCTGAGTACTGTGTGGGTGTTGACCCCTTCACAGGGTGACACCCACCGTTATCCAAGGCGCTGGATGGGCAGACCTTTGGCCAGTGCCCCTGGGAGGGGGTGGGTCGCCTGTGGTGCTGTAAAGGGAGCACCAGCAGTGGGGACGTGGACCCACCACTGCCACTGACTGGCTGGGACGTCACTGTCCTGGCGCTTTACCTCCTCGAGCCCTCATCTTTCAAGTGAGGACAGGCTAGGAGGCCCTGCGGCCCTTGGTCACAGTGTGGGGGCTCTGGGCAGCTCTTGGCCTTGTCGTTCCTCGGCCTCCATGCCTGTGAGACGGCTCCAGGCATCCCTGCTCCAGCTGCCGAGGGCCGTGGGGAGCAGCAAGTCCTGCTGCACTGCCCGGTAGCTTTCCATCTCGGCCGCCAGGAGAGACCGGAAGAGAAGGACCTCCCTCTGGGTGAGCAGAGCCCAGTGGCCAGCCTGCCCACGTGCCCTGAGGTATTCCTGGGTGGATGGGGAAAATGAGGTCATTTTTTTCACTCCAGTTCCTGCGCTTTTTGTTGGCACAGGGCTCAGGTGTGCCTCGTTGAGAGCATTGGTACAGCAGCCAGGTTCCCGGCTGGCTATTGCTCCTGCCTTGCCTCTTCCAGCCTCAGATCGTTGTCTGTAACATGGGTAGAATGCACCCACCCTGCCCTGCCCCTTTGGGCTTATGCAAAGCTTGTGTGAGGCGCCTGGATCTGGGCACTCCTGGACCACCTGGCCCGCCCTCATCACTTTGCCTTGGGGACCCTCGAGGTGCTGAGAGAGGCAGATGCTTGCCCATGTTACCGAGTAAGGTAGACTACAATGAAGGTGACTAGACCCACGGTCTCCTTGCCGTGCGCACCATGGTTTCCCCACAGCGTGCTCTCTCGTCCATGGAGGTGTGGAAGAGCAGTGCTGCCTGAGCCGGGCACTGGCCTGCAGACCGACTTGGGTGTTTATTGGAAGGGAGAAGGGCCCAGCTTCCCTGGTGCACAGCGGCCAGCCATGGTGTGACTGTGGCCAGTGTACCCACCTGTGCCTGGGCCAGCTCCCTGAGCGCCTCCTGGAGAACAGGTGGTAGAGGTGACTGGGTCCCCCAGAGACTCAGGCTGACCGAGTATCTCGGGCGTCTCTGCCTCAGTTATGTCTGGGATTCTCTGGTTGGGGAAACTGTTTCCTAGAGGTCCCGGACAGACGTTGCTGCCCTCCCGGGGGCCGTGCCTGGTCAGGGGCGGTGGGTAGGAAAGAGCTCAGGGGCGATGTCAATCCCTGAAGCCACGTGTTGCTGTGTGCAAGAATGTGCTAGGACGAGAGGCTTGTCGTGGTCCCAGAAGTTGCTCTTGAGCGCCAACTCTGGGCAGCCTCCAAGCCATACATGTCTGAGGAGTGGCCCTCATCTCTGGCTCTCGAGTCTGGTTGAGGAGAGAGACCTGTAAGCAAATGAGTGACCTTAGGCAAGGGGTTTTGCTGCTCTGCCCTCCGTCTTTTCACCTGCTTCCCAAATAAGGACCCTGCTGCCAGGGTTCCTGTCCCACAGTGGCTCAAGTCAGGCCAGACACACACTGGCCACAAGGAGCGTGCTGAGCAGGTTGGGTTCTCCTTGTTATGAAGTGCAACAAAGGGACTGAAGTAGCGTTGGGTTCCCCCTGGGCTGGAGGTCAGAGGGAGGAGCAGCCCTGGACACAAGGGCACCTGAGCTGGGGAGGTGCCCGCCAGGACATCAGTGTTGGGTTGGCCCTTGTCCCTCCTGGCACCTACGCGCTTTGGGCTTCTTGTCTTCCCACCCCTCACACAAGAGCCCGTGTGATGGGCCTGCCCAGGGCTCTGCAGCATGGCAGGCTTGACCCCACAACAGCATTCCTGGTGGCTTTGGAAGATGCAGCACACTTTTTATCACACTTTTTAAGAGACCCAATGTATTTGCTGTTTGACTGGACACATTGCCCTGTGTAATGAGAGGGGCGACACGGGCAGCTGGTTAAACGTTTCGCGGGCCTTCTCAGAGCCCTGCTCCCTTACCATGAGGTTGACGGAGGCCAGGAGACGAGCACAGCCAGGAGCCTGAGGAGCCCTGTAGAGTGCAAGGGGCAGGGAGGGAGCTCAAGACTGACCTTCCCTAAACTGGGAACACGTGCGTGCCGACATCGTGGGGGTCAGCTGGAGAGCGTGTTGTGAACACCACAGTTGTGGAGAATTGAACTAAATGGGAAAGGAAATAAGAAGAGAACACAGAAATTAAATAAAGAACCTTCGGAGTCCTGGTGAGCATGGAGGGATTGCACCTGCGGTTGTGACATTTAGGAAAATGATTCTGTGTCCGTGGAAGACAGCCTGAGTGACTGAGACCCGAACCTGAGCTCCAGCAGTTGAACATTCACGGAAGGGCTTTAAGGGCCCTCACTCTTTGCAGAGTTGTAATTTGCCCCTTGGGAAATAATGTGTTGCTTTAAGTCATTTCTATAGGAATGGAATCGTTTTCCGAGGACAGAGTCTTCCCAGAAGAAAGGCGGAGACTCTCCTGGTGTTAAACGTGGCCCAGCCGTGTGGGTGCTGGGGAGGGAGGGCGATGGGCTTTGCTCCATGAGCTCAATTCCCAAAACTTGAGCAGGCAGTGAGGTTGGGCTGCTGCCTCTTTCCTGTGTGCCTTGCCTCTGAGACTCGCCCAGGCCGTGCTCTGGTTCCATCCAGGTCTCTGAGCGTCCGCAAGGGCCTGCCGAGCCCGCCGTCTCGTGGGTCCTCTGGATGGAGGGAGGCATCTTCTGGAGTGGACGCTCACTCCTGTCCTGAGCTCTGGTGCCCGGGAGCTTTGTTCTGTTCCTTGAGGATTCGCTGTCCCCCGGCCAGAGCTCATCCCATCCCTCGTGCAGGTAACTCTGCTCCATGACTGTTGGCCCCACAGGCGCCTCACCCTGCGTGTCCAAATGGGGCCTCCTCCGCCAGCCTCCATCCCCGCCTCTGCCAGCCACTGAGGTCCGAGTCTTGGCGCCCACAGCCTGGCTTCTGCCCTTCCGCCTGCCTCTTTCTATCCAGATTTTGTAGGGTCTTTGGGGTGGAAGGAACTTCCTGTGTACAAAGTCTTATGTGCCCTAGCGGTGCACCTGGCATACTCCACCTCGTCCTCGCCCTCTGGGGGGTATTTTACAGTAAGAGCACTCTGGGCCCAGAGAGGGTGAGGAACTCACCACACGAGCAGCTGAGGGCATCTGCTCCAGCTCAGGCACATGGCTGAATACGCCTTCCAGGGGTCGGCTTCTGCGTGGCCGGCATGCTCAGAAACCTCCGTGGCTCCCATTGCTGAGACTCCAGTCGCCGAGGCTCCAGTCCTGGTCAGAATGATGGACGTGTCTGCGGGGCATCAGACGCCCCTTCTGAGCACACGCCTCCTCACCGACGGGAGCTGGAGTTACGCTCCCGTGTTGGTGTTACTGAGATCTCTGTCTGATTCGTAAGTGCAGCATTACAAATAGTTGAAAATAAGCGACCCTAGAAAATTATTATATCCATTTTATCTCCCCAAAGTCTAAGCTTCTTAGTTTGGCGTCCCGGGACACAGGGGTCTGCAGCCCTGGCCTTGTTCACAGCTGGCCTTTGCTGCTGCCAAAGCCTGATTCACCCTCACCCTGGTCCTTGGCAGAGAGAGCAGCGCCCAGGCAGATCGTCCCTGCCTGCCCGCTCCTGGGACTGTGACCCAGAAGCGTGTGGGTGCAGAAAAGCTCTGTGAAATTGGAAAATTCTCCACCCATGTGGAGGTAGGGGAGGTGGTGTCGTTGTTTTTGATTTTGAAGATGGCAAGTCCCTTTAGACACAAAAGGAGATGACAGTGTACAGTGTTTTGTTTTTCAAAGTAGAGAAAGTGATTAATTTGTGGTGATCAGAGCATGGAACTTCCAGTGAAACCATGGACCTTCTCTGTGGAGACCTCAGGAGCTTAGAGGTCTGTAAATATGTCCAATAAATTAACCCACTGCTGCGTATTTGTTGATAATGGCTAGCCTCCTCAGGAGAAACGGCTTCCTGTGTGTGCATGGTGGCCGCCAGCCCTGGAAGGCCTGTGGGCACAGGGAGACCCAGTGGAGGGGCCTCGTCTGCAAACGCTGTTCAGCCACAGCGGGGGTGCTCAGTGTATGGGTCGTGGCTGCCTCACCGTGCGCCCCGCATCCTGGCGAGCGCTCCCGGCGGCTTGGTAGGTGGTGTGAGAAGGCCCCTTGCGTGCTGGCCTGCTCTGCCGGCCCAGGCACCTTCCTCTTCGTCTCCTTTAGATCTCACATCACTGCTCAGTGGGACCCGGTAGGAACAGGGAGCACAGTGCCCAGTGGAAGGGCCTCAGGGAGGTGGGACCATAAGCCTGGAGCAAGGACCTCAGGGAGAGCTGGGTGGCGACTGACTGGAGGAAGGAGGGGGAAGGAGCAGCTTCAAAGGTGAGTGAGTGGGAAGACTGACGACTGGCATATAAGGAGCTGTAAAACATTTGGATGAAGGGTGTGCACCATGGGGCAGGATGACACAGACATGAAGAAAGCAAGGTTGGCCTGTTCCCGTTAGACTCGAAGGAGGAAATGTGAAGCCTCACACTGTGGTCACAACCTGAGTGCAGGGAGCAGCTCCTCTGCAGTTAGAAATTGTCGGCAGAAACTTCTGGGAATGGGGCACAGTGCTCCACATCTCGCTTCGTGAAAGTCCCTGTTTGTGCACGCTTCTGTCTGTATATTAAGCTGGAATTTAAGACTACAAAACAGACAGAAGTTGAATGTAGCAGTCATAGGAGGAGACTGCCCACGTATTTGGTCAGGATAAAAATAAGGTTATTATGAATCTGAGTTGCAAAAACTAGGGGTGGCGTAAGAGTTCAGGATGGAATTTGAATTGTGCTAACAGAATGCACCTTTTTCTAAGTATTTCTAAGTATTTGTTAATCATCTGTGACCTAGGCCATAAAGATTGTCAAAATCTGGGGCCAGCCCTGTGGCTGAGTGGTTAAGTTCATGCACTCCACTTTGGTGCCTGGGGTTCACAGGTTCGGATCCTGGGTGCGGACCTACACGCCGCTCATCAAGCCGTGCTGTGGGGACGTCCCCATAGAGGAACTAGAAGGACCTACAACTAGGTTGGACAACTATGTGCTGGGGCTTGGGGCGAAGAAGAAGAAGAAGGAAAAAAACTGTGAAAAAAATTGTCAAAATGTAAAAAAGAGGAATAATATGGACTGTATTTGCTGAGCATAATCCTTTAAAACTAGATAATAATAAAGTTAAAACTGAATAAATAATCAAGCATCTGGGAATTAGAGAGCCCTCATCAAAATATGTGGGTCAAAATGGAAGTGATCTTGTAGATATGGAATGATAGTAAAAAACATAGAATGTGGCCCATGTTGGGCTTGTAAACTAATTCAAAGCCAGAATCCTTTTATTATTTAAAAACATGAAAAAAAAGAAAACTAATCATTTAACTCGAGACGTTAGATATGGAAAAATAGTCAACTTATCATGAAGATGATAAAGTAATTAATGAGTAAAAATAAATGACTGAGTTAAGTAAAATTGTTAAGTGCATCTTAGAGAGGCGTTTAAAGATGTCAGTAAATAGGCCGCCCTTCAGTGAGTGGGGCTGAGGTAAGCGGGTGAAAGCAGTGTTCCTCCTCCACGCTGGGAAGGAGGGACATACTGTAGATTTTGGGAGAATAGAAAATTCCAAAATTGCCTCAAGATGAGATTGAAAAACCTGAATGGACCCATAATTTGGGGATAAATTCCAACATTGTCAAAAGTTTTACTTTTAAATAGGGTTCTAAGGCCAGAAAATGTCTTAACCAGTGAGTTCTTTCAAACTTTCAAAAAACCTTTACCTGTGTAACCTACCCAACTGTAGAGAGAAATGGAAAACTTGGCCTTCTCTTTCCTGAGCTAGACACCTGGGCACTTACTTTACGTGGGCCTGTCTCTGTCTGTCTGTCTCTCTTTTTTTTTTTCTTTTGCTGAGGAAGATTCACCCTGAGCTAACATCCATGCCTATCTTCCTCTACTTTATATGTGGAATGCCACCACAGCATGGCTGATGAGTGATGTGCGTCTGCGCCCGGGATCTGAAGCCGTGAACCTGGGCTGCTGAAGCAGAGCATGCCAAACTCAACCAGTAGGCCACGGGGCCAGCCCCTGTCTCAGTCTTAGTGAATGACTTTTATGTGAGTAGTGTCTGTGTCTGTCTGTCTGCTTGTCCTTCCGCATGGAGAGAGAGACGTGTGTATGAAGCACCGTGTGGTCAGGGACACTGGTGTGCTCACCAGGCTCGCTCAGCCCCTGGCGCTGCGCCTGACCCGGGATAGAGGAGGTAACTACTTAGTAATATGAAAGGCAGCACCTATAAAACCGAATTTCACTTACAGTATAAATAAGATATCTTCAATAAAGTACCACCAAATTTAATCCATTAATATATTAAATAAAAATACTCCATAAAAATATATTCTACCCCAAGAATTTTGAATCGGTTTACTGTTTACAAAATCTGTTCGTGTTGGAGGTTCCACTTGTGCAGGGCTTCATTAGAGGGGCTCACGGGCCTCAGCATATGGTCCTCACAGCTAAGATTCGTCACCACAACACAGCAGGAGTCCATAGCCAGGCCAGTGAGGGGAAGGTGCCCGTGGAGCAGTGTGGAGGAATCCGGGCCCAGGCTCCTTATACCCCCCACAGGAGGCAGGCAGAGCACGCCCTCCCTCCAGCAGTGGATGTGACACCTCGTTTCTGCCCAGGAAGCCTGGTAGATACCTGGAGCCCAAGGTTTTTATTGAGGAAAGGTCACGGAGATACCCTCTGCCCTTCAGAATTCCAGATCCCAGAAGGAAAGCAGGTGTTCACCGTGAGTCATGAATCTGAGCAGGCTGGCGTGGAAGCACAATGTTATCACTTAGGGGACACTTCAAGAGCCAGGTTCCAGATGCCAGCCAGGGTCAGCCCTGCAGTCAGGCCCCTGGAAAGTCACGTCTGCTGTGTTAACTCTTCCCTGCTCACTGTTGCTGTGACAGCCTTGCAATAAACTATCGGCATTGCAGCACATGATATCTTAAGAGATTCAGTAGCTTTCCCTGAGTTTAATAGAAAGAAAAATCATCCCTACTTTTATTAAAGTAGAAATAATGCTTATCTTGACATGCTGACAAATACCTCAAATCAACCACCACCAGTACCTAGGGAAGCACTAGGGATGGTCCCATTTAAACCCACAACATGCTTCTCTTTCTGCAGTAAATGCTCCCTCGTCCTCCCGCATACAGTACACTCGCACGGGTTCACGCACGCACGTGCACACACACACACATACCCCGCGGACATTAAAAGTAGATTTGCTAAGCACGTGGACTCTGCAGCAGGTAAAGTAGCACCAGAGCTGGTGTTTGCCCTGCAGCGTCTGCTAGTTCCCGCCAAGGAGCCCAGCCACGTGTAAACAGCCTGGCGCCGCGCGGAGGAGAAAAGCCAGAGCCTGAGCAGGTGGAGGCTGAGTCAGAAACCCTTTGCCTAAGTCGGGACCCCTGAACCCAAGCAAGCCGACTGAAGCAGATAGACCTGGGTGCGCGGGTCCTTGCTGGTCTGAGATGTGGCTCTGAGTGGAACAAGAATGAAGGAAAGTCTCCCCTGAGAATTCAATTCCCAACCACACACTCACCCTCCCACTCATTTGGCGCTAGAGTTTATATTACTTTTGTTACTGGAATACTCCACACTAAAACAGTAATTTAAAATGGCCACAGCCCAGGTGCCTAACCCGAGAAAACATCAGCTGTCTCCAGAGTGACTCATTTTAAGCACAACCTTCAAGTTGTAAGTGTCTCTATGTCTGAAACTATATAAACAAAATTAACGGTCAGGTGAAAAACAGAAAAAGAATTCTCTCTCACAGACCGGATCAAAGCATATGTCTTTAGTATACAAAGAACTCACACAAATAACTAATGAAAAGAAAATGCCCTCGTGGAAAACGGACAGTCAGAGCAGACAATCCACAGAAGGATTTATGCAGCTGTCCAGTAAACGTAAATGTATCTTCCAATCATTAATAACGAACTGAACATTAAAACAGATACTCTCTGTTACATCAGCAATGCTCTTAAAAATGCACTTCCTTGAAATTGACTACATTGGCATAAAACAAGCATGCTCCTCCATTCCTACAGGGGGTATAATCTTTCTGGAAAGCTCTTAGTAATTGATGTTAAGAACCTCACCTTTGATCCAGTAGTTCCCATTGTTTATAATTGTGGGAAAGCCAGTTGTCAACAGCCTAAATATCCCATGTTAGGAGAACAGTTCCCTAGGTTCTGGTGCCTTGCTTGCTGGAATATTTTCTAACCACCAAAATCATATCTTCAAATAATAGTTCCTGATGTGGGAAAATGCTCTCAGTATATTTTTATGTGGGGGAAAAGCATGATCTGAAATTACATGCATCTTTACACATACATACACCAAAATACGTTATACATCTATATATGTGTATATATAAACAACACATCTACATACATGTGTATGTATAACATGCTCATGTGTATTACATATAAAATGCTCACATGTCTACATACGTACATGCAGATAAAATGCATACGTCGTCTACACATACACACAAAATACCCATGCTCTATCTGCATATGTACGTGCATGTAAAATACATCTACATATGTACATGACACATCTGCATATGTACATATGCATAAAATACATTTATGTGCTTATATACATGTAAAATGATCTGGATTTTGATTGTGTTATATGCACAGAAAAAATTTATATGGACCGAAGCAAATCCCAGTGTTAGCATTATTTAGTTTTGGTTACTAGAATTATGGATATTTTTATTTTCTTGTTTGAGCATTTTTTAAATTTGCCACGTCCTCTCAACATGTGGTCCACGTGGTTTTTCACTTGGGTGAATTCCCACGTTAAGGAGGTGAGATCCTGACCTGCATCTGGACGCCGCAGCAGCCCACTGTGCTGGGATTCCCGTGTATTCGCCTCTGTCCCTCCGCTCACTCACATGTTCGCCTGCAGACACACACACGCACACCATGTGGTCCTCAGAGGTGAGAAGCACGTCCTGCTCGTCTGAGGACCCTCAGTGCCCACAGGTGCCTGTGAGCAGTGGAGACTGTTAATAAATTCTTGCTGGTGGAGGGATGACGGTTGGGAGTCGGAAGGAGAAGTGGAGGGTTATTAAAAGCTTGCATGAAGAAGGAGGTGAGTGGACTCTGGAGTCCCCGCCCGCCCCGTGACAGCCCAGAAGGCGCACACAGTTCTGTTGAGACTGCCTCTTCCCTTTGGCCAAGCTGCCATGACGGAAGTTTCTTGAACCACTTGGTCCAGCTTATAGGTCACTCTCAAAGTTTCCTTTTTGTTAATTGAACCAAGCTTCTTTCTGTCATGTCATCAGTTTCCCCATCTGTGGAGGAGGGGTTGGATAAGGTCATTTCTAAGTTACTGAGCAGGATCTCTGTGCACACTGGGCTGGATTCCACTACGTGACTTCGAGCCCCTTTTCAGCTGGCCGCTGCATCACTGGGCCCAGCCTTACACTAGCAGACCTCCCTAAATGTGCCTCACCGCAGACTTCAGTGATCTTTGGTAAAGAGGCAACTAGCAAAGACATTGAAGAATCTCTTGGACATCTGTGATTTACAAAGACAGAAAGAAAGACACTACCACCATCCAAAGCCAAGCTTTGCAGAGACCGAGCTGGGCTCAGTGTGTAGAAGCAGAGCGAGGTGGCCTCAGATGCTCGTGCTCAGCCTCTGGCCACAGCCCCTGGTTCCTTCCTCTTCATGAGAGGCCTCAGCAAATGCCCTTCGCTAAGGCCTTTGTCGTGTTGGACGTCTGGGCCTCTGTAGATCCGTTGCAGCTTCAGAATTCCGAGTGGAAGATGTGGAGAGAAGACAGCACTCGCTCACATGGGTGGGGGGGGTGTGTATTTCCAGTGCTCCCTCCCTCAGGAGAGCCATGGTATTGATGACCACGGGGTCGCAGACCCTCCAGGAGGCCGAGGAGCGTCCTCATGGCAGTTGCGGGCCAGGACCTGCAGGAGGATGCGGGAAGCACCCTAGCTTTTCTTTGGCCATGCGGCCCTTCTCTGGAGCCAGAGAGCGTCAGAGTCAGTGGAGACTTCCCAGAGGTTTTTCTCCACTCTGTCCAGCAGCCTGCAGACCCTCATCCATGAAGCCCCTCAACCATGAGTCCTCAAGCATGGGGCACAGCCTCCTATCGCCACCATGCCTGGTTTCAGGTAGACGTGGCTGGGCCCTCTGTGCCTGACGAGATGTTTGTACGTGTCGGCTGTGATTGGTGTGTGTCTCTGCATGACCATGTTTGGATTCCGGGCAGGGCTTCATGTCGTTGTCAAAATAGACTGATTTTGCAACGCTGAGTGGCCTTCGATGGGTTAATGGTTCTGTATAGTTTGTATCTCATCCTGTGTGCATTTGAAGCAGCAAATGTCACGAAATGCCAAAGTAAAGATCAATTGTCTCTTTCTTTATCATTTCAAGACATTTTAGAAACAAAATTGGATCAATTGAAAGCTAATCTTTAAGTGGATTATTGTACCTTTGTGTGTTCCTGTGGGTTGCTGCGAGCGTTTAAGTGTGGGGTCTGAGTGACCATGTGTGGCATGGTGTAGGGTTTCTGTGGTTGTGTATGGTGTGGTGTAGGGTTTGTGTGTGGTGTGGGGTTTGTGTGGTTTGTGGTGTAGTGTGGGGTTTGTGTGCTTGTGTGTAGTGTAATGTGGGGTCTGTGTGGTTGTGTGTGGTATGGGCTTTGTGTGGTT
>NC_060285.1:3241489-3344677 GCF_021613505.1 Equus quagga | reverse complement strand
TAATGTGGGGTCTGTGTGGTTGTGTGTGGTATGGGCTTTGTGTGGTTGTGTGTTTGGTGGGGTGTGGGGTTTACATGACCATGTGTGGCTTGGTGTAGGGTTTGCATGGCCATGTGTGGTGTGGTGTGTGGAGTTTGCATGGCCGTGTGTGGTGTGGTGTGGGGTTTGCGTGGCCGCGGGTGGTGCCGTCTGGGGTTTGCGTGGCCACGTGTGGTGTGGTGTGGGGTTTGCGTGGCTGAGTGTGGTATGTTAGCTGCTGGAACCTTTCTTGAACAGGCGCTCTGGGGCCCGGTCCCCTTGCCTCCCTTGGTCTAACATAACATCATGAGGCCCTTTGGAGAGAGCACTGAGCAGTGGCTGGGTGGGTGGCAGGTTGATGGCTGGATATGCTCAGGGCCGGATAAGACAGGCAGGACGAGGACTCCTTGCTGGGAAAAGCCGCTCAGCAGGACATTTTAAGGCTCAGGGCAGACTCTAGCCCTGGAGTCCTGGCGGCTTTTGTACCGCCAGGCCCTGTCTGCCGTCTCCCAGAGTTTTGACAGAGAGCCGCAGGGTCAATAAACTAAAAGAAAGATTGGGGATGGCGTCCAGGCTGCAGAAGGAAGGGCTTGGGGGGAACGTGGGTCTCAGGCTCAGCTTTGAGGGGCACGGAGCTTTCCTGTGATGTGTGGCTGCAGAGAACAGCCAGACCTCTGTATGCCTAGCAAGCGGTAGGACGTGAGCGCTGGGTACCCACCACTCGGCTGAGGAACAGCAGTGCCCGGTCCTCGGAAGCCCCTCTGTCTGTCTCCAAGGCCACTCTTCCCACAGTGGAGGGCAGCGTGACTTGGGGTGGGACCCATGCAGGAAGGATGCCCGAGAGCCTTGGGCGTCCCCGGCCAAGCGTCCCCAGCCGAGCGTCCTGGGAGGCACCTGGATCCAGTCTGTGGGGCCTGCAGCCTGAGCATGGCTGGAGAAGAGGCAGCGCGCAATCCAGGCTCTGCCCCGCAGCCTTGTTCTGGTGCTGAGATGTGCCTGGTGTGGGCTGGGCCCTGAGGCCGGGCGATGAGCCTGCAGGGCCAGGGTGGACATCCCACAGGTGAAGGAGCTGTTCAGTCTATAGTTGGAGAAGCTGTGGTCTTTCATGGCGCCTGGGGCCTGTGGGGAGAATGCTGTGAGCCGGGGTTCGTGGCACGTGGGGCCCATGGGGAGAAGGCCATGAGCCAGGTTTAGACACGGGTGGGTAGTCTGTGTACAGCTGGCCTGCAGGACACAGACTGACCAGTGCTGGGCCTCCTGGTGGTTAGCAGGGTGCGGGTGGAGGCCTAGGGACAGAGAAGGCCAGAGCCTGCACCTGGGGGAGTCCAGCTGACCTGGGTTGCTCTCCCTGCGGGTCCCGGCACAGCAGGGCCTCCTCCTCACACTGCAGAGCCGTGGCCCAAGGGCCTGCTCTCTCGATCCCCTCTGGGTGGGCATCTGCAGACAGCCCCAGGGCCAGGAGGCCTCTCTGAGTCGCAAGGCTGTGAGACATCATGGGCAGACCCAGGAGAGGGAGGGAGGCCCGTCAAATTACGAGCATTTTCTCCTCCTTGTCCCCACACACGTACAGCAGGTAATTTCCTTTCCAGACTTCGGGAAATGGGCCCTCCTTATTAAATTATACCCCTCATTATGATAATGGCAGTGGAGTTTGAAGGTTCAAGTCGTTTCTGACTAAAGTGGGGCGTACGCTGCAAAGTTTAATAGCAACTTTCTTATTGGAATTAATGAATAAAGGTTAAGAAAATGGCTCATGAGGAAAGATGAAAGGAATGAGCCTGTTGAAAGGGGCTCTGGGTGGCTTACAAGCGTCTTTAAGTCCAAGAAGAGTAATGAGATCTTTTTCTCTGTGGCCCAATTAAAGCAGGAGAAATTTGGGCTACACCAAAGAGGAACTTCCCACGCCTCCGTGAAGTGACTTGTCAAGGACATCCGCTGGCGGCTTTGCAGAGTGACTGGAATGTGGCAGGCCAGCCCCAGTCTGAGCTCAGCCCAGGCTCCTAGAGAGCAGTGAGGGCCCGTGGCTGGTGGCGACTGCTTCTCGGTCCCGGGAGGTGGGGTGTAAGTGACCCTAGCTGGTCATACCTTGCTAGTGTCAGGAGTGCCATCCGAGCAGGACCTACTTACACACTTGAGAGCACTGGACGAAGGTGCTGACTTTTTTCAGGGAAGAGGGAGGGAGGCCGTTTCAGGAGAGCGGAATCCAGGGGTACAGTGAGGCCCTTCCCACCATTTCTTGGCTCACTAGATATGGCGCACACTTTCTTCTTGTAACTGACCCGAGGCAGCCGTGGGGCCAGCAGGACGTCTGCTGAGTGCACACTGCGTGGCAGGGCCTGGGTGGTGTGGAGCCTGCACTGTTCTATCTATCTGTGGCCCGGTGGGAGGTGCCCTCCCCATCCATCCGTCTGTCTGTCCACCCATGCACCATCTACTCACTGAGCGCCTTTTGTGCTCCAGCACTGTGCTGGCCCTGACTGTGAGCTCAGGTGGTCTGGTGAGGGAGAGAGGGAATACCCTGCAGGTCTCTGTCTCAGGAAAACACGGGCACAAGCCCAGAGAAAGTGCTAGGAAGTGGCAGACCGGGGCCACATCCAGGCCCACTTCTTCCCCACCTACCCGGAAGGCCTGGGAACGGAGCCCACCTCCCAGGAGGGAATGACCAGGGCCGGGTGGCCCAAGGCAGCTGTATCAAGGGCGGGGTGGCCCATTGCCCTGCCTAGGCTGAGGGGGTGCCCAAGGCATCCACCCACGGACCCAAAAGAGCAGGCAGGACAGTGTTGGGGGGAGTTCCAGAACATCTGAGCTCGGTTTCCTCATTGGAAGGGGAGATGGTGGCTTCCAGCTGTCTGCACCCACAGCACTGCTGGGAGGGATGGATGAGGTTATGGACAGGGGCCGCTCAGAGCTGCTTCACATATGCACACACATGCACGCACGTGCACACACCCTCAGAATCTTTTATCAAACAAGGCAGGGGCAAGAATTGATTCTGTTCTTTTTAGACTCTGAAAAAACAAACTCTTTTTCTCTTTGCAAATGGGGAATTCTACCTTAAATAGCCATAAAGAAGACTCCCCCTTTGCCGCATATAGGACGTTTGGATTTCTTTCCGCACAATGACCCCTTGTGTGTTCATTATTGCAGCAGAGGTCTCCCTCCAAGTGGCATTTGGCTTTCATGCATGGCCAAGCTGCCCTTTCAGTGTCGTTAGGGAGGTTGGCACTGTTAGTGTTCGGAGAGAGAGCACATCTGCCTTGTGGTCCTCCTCTGAAATAACGTGGGTGGCAGTGGCCACATGTTGTCAGTGTTGCAGGAGGACCTGGGGCTGTGGAGGGAGCGGACCGTCCACATCCCAGTTGCTGATGAGGCATCCAGGTGCTTGGTCTCCCAGGGAGTGCCTGGCGTGCATTCTCTTTGGGGCAGGTGGTCTTCACTGTACCCCCTGAGCTGTGCAGGCCCAGATCCAGGAGGCCCACTGATTTGCGGAATTCAGGCCTCTCCTTGCCCACCTGCCTGCCATGCCCACCACCCCACCATCAGCTCCACATTTCCCCAATGCCTGTCTGTCCCTGCCTATCCCAGAGGGAGCTTCTGAGGGGGTGGCCATGGGCTTTGTAGATGGAGAGTGGTAGAGGAGGCAGGAGGAGCTGACCACCTCGTTCCTGAGTTCCTGCCCGCCCTGACACAGGTCCTCCCGCAGTGGGCTGTTTCCCGTAATCATTTTCCTTTTGAGAGCTGAACTCCCCAGGCGGCTTTTGAAGAAAAATGGGAGTCTGGACAAGGCTGCAGAAAATCGATTTTGTCCCATGACTATCCTCAGACACATCTATGTTTCTGTTAAGTCATCTCTCTCTGTGATGGTTTTCACTTTCTCTGGGGGACAAGCAGCTGGAACCCAAGCCCGCGTGGCCCTGCGAGGGCTGCTGGCCATGCGGCTGCACCCTGGCTGCTAACAGTCACCTCAGCCTCCGAGAAAGCGAGTGTGTGCCTAGCCAGTGTGCTTCTCTGTGTTCAGGGCACTTGCACAGTCCCATGGAAACACCTAGCGCTTCACCAGGTCACCAGGTCAGTAGGAGTGACAGGCAAAGGAATGTGGCTATCAGCCTGAGTGCAAATGCACATCCCTTTATTGACAGCTTGCTGTGAGCGCCGTGCCCCTGCGTGTGGAGCAGAGCGGGGCTGTGTCCAGACCTGCTTCCCTGGATGTCCGGGTGGAAGGGTTCCCCTTTTTTCTTTCTTTTCTTTGAAATTATACCACACGGAATACTTTGACCTCGGAGTGAGTGATTCTGAGCCTTTTTGTTTTGCTGGGTCCTGTCGTTGATGGGTTTCGACATGCTTCCTGAGAGCCATGCCTTGTGTTAGTGATTTGCTGTGAATGTTAACGAAAGCTAAGAGAGTGTTAACAAAGATGCCAAGACCCTGAGGATTGTTGTTTATTAATCCAGCAATTTCCCTTTATGATGGCGTTTCCATAAATTCGTGGAGAATCACTTGGCAGAGAGGTTTCAGACTGAACGGGGAGAGGAGTGGGGCCGGGACTGTCCCTAGTATTCTTGCCCCAGCCCATTCCTGAAAATAATTGTTTTTTTGTTTATTAAAGCTATTCGTATGTATATTTTTTAAAAGACAGGAAGTTTTCAAAGGCTTTTTATCAAAAAAGAGTTGTTCTTTCTCCCCACCTTCCTCCCACCTCAAGGGGCAACCACTTTCAACCTTTTAAGTTGTCTTTAGTTCTTGCTTTTCGTATTTATCTCTGTCTTTCTGAGTAGCTGTTTCTTGATTTTTCAGCTTTAGGTAATGACTTTCTGCAGCAGAAAAGGAAGATGAGAATTGTGTTCTCACCCTCCTCTGCCCCCCACACTGTCTGCCCTCTATAATCTCCGAGGCTCCCCACTTATTGGGAGCAGCTGACTGACCTGGTGGGGTTTGTTCCTCATGGCCATGTGTGCATCCTTCACATGGAGTCACCTCATGTGCTGTGGTCATGTTCCATTCTTGGGCACGTTTTGTTTCCTTGGTCTTAGTTTCCCATGAACTATTCACTAACTCATCCCAAGCAGTTTATCAGAAGAGACAGTCTTTCCAGGAATCCAGCACAACAAGCATTCTGCATGTGGCATTCCCTTGGACTGTTGCTCCCTGCGTCCTTCCCTCCGCGTCCTTCCCTCTGCACGGGGCCGGCTCTTGGGTGCCCGATCCCGCGCCCTCTTGCTCCGTCTCCTCCTTTGACAGAGCGCGCCGTTCAGGGCCTCCCTGCGTCCGGAGCTCCAAGTGGGTGTGAGATGCTGGATGCTGGGTGTCTGAGGCTCAGCATGTCTCGCCCTCTCTCGGGGGAAGCGCAGAGGCTGGAGACAGCTCCCTTGGGCCTTTGACAGTGTTGCTCCACTCTCTTCTGCGTCCAGTGCTGCCGCTGAACATACGGTGCCATCCGACTCCAGTCCTTCACGTCTACCTTTCTGTCCCCTCCCCTGGCATCCAGGAGCTTTTCTTTGTCCCCCCTGCTTGAAGAGGCTGGCGGGTCTTTTCATCATCCTGCTGGAGCAGTCACTGGGCCTGTTCCATCTGGAAAACTCCAGGTGTTCATCTCTGGAAGTTTCTACGTTATGAACTGCTATCCTGTCTCTCTCTGAGACACCTGTTAGAAGGGGGGCTTCAGTTTGGCTCCTCATTTCTGATCTTTTCAATCTCTTCTGATCTGTGTTCGATCTGTTCTGTTGCCATCTTTTCCTTCATCTCAGGGGATTCAAATGAACTGGGAGCTTTGAAAGCCCAGGTCCCCAGCCCTCAGCCCCAGAAGTCCTGGTCCAGTGAGCCTAGAGTGGCCTGCCAGCTGACACAGAGGCTCTGCCACATGAAGCCACTGAGCAGATGCCCACTCAGCTCCCTCTGGCTCTGATATTCTGATCCTACTTATCTGAGTGCACAGAAAGGGACGTGTGTGTGTAAGATCTTGCTGTACCCTCATACATCCCTGAAGGGAGAGTCCTTGGCAGGTGGAATCTTCTAGAAGTGCAGGGCTGCTGAGTCTGCCTGCAGGACCCGTGCCTGTTGACCAGTGAGGGAGCCGGCCAGAAGTAAACTCTCACCTCCTGCTTCAGCATGACAGTGCGCGAGATGCAGGACAGCTGTGAGCTTCGCCTGCTGGGCCAGCCCCAGGAGAAGCCCTCTTCCCAGGTGTGTTCCATAGGCTCCACGGCCAGAGAGCAGATGAGACCCCCCCAGTCTCTATCTCTGCCTCTCTCCCTGAGGAGCGAGGAGAGTGGGTGGCATGTGCCCATGATTGGAGCCCCAGTCACCCGGGGAAGCCAGAGGCATTGATGCTGACAGGCACGGCGGGGCCATCTCCTCTGATGGAGGAGGTCAGAGCTTGGCCCTTGTCCCCCACCTCACCTGGGGCTGACATGCCTTTTTTCTGAGCAGGAGGGAATGTTTGGCAGGGTGACTGGGAGCTGGCCCTCGCAGCGCTCCCGGGGGTCTGCACCTCCTTGAGAGTTGTCCACCTGGGAGTCGGAAGTCAGCTCAGAGCCCAGCATGTCCACCCCTGTCCTTAGTCTCTGTCCCATCTGCATGTGGGACAAGGCCTAGCTGAGTTTTGGGGTCACTTGGGCACTTGGCAGGGCTTCTCAGGCTCTCTGTGGTGAAAGGCCAGTTTTGGTTTTCTCCTAATTCATTTCAGACCAATACTTTAGTAAGATACAATAAAAATGCCACGGCAGTGCTGTGTTGCTCTAAAAGTTTAAGCCTTTACTCTCAGTTTCTGCCTCATGTCCTCATGGACCTCTGACACACGACCCTGGTGGCTCTTGTGCGGTGCTCTGTAGGGGTGTCGCTCCCCTTCTGGAACAGCCTAGTCAGGAGGTCCGGGGTTCCCACCCCGCAGCCACATTGGATGGAAGCACAGTGCTGATCTGTTCTGTTTGTCAGGGATGCAGGAGAATGTTCAGTGTCTGTGCAAACACCACATTATCTCAGGGACATGTTTTAAGATACCTTGAACCAAGTAATTTTGCATCAGTTTGACCCCATGCCTTGCCCTCCTGGGGTGGGCACTGAGCTCCCAGGGAGATCTGGGCCTCACTCAAGGCCCAGTTTGGATGTGAACTGGGGGCAGGGTGGCCACTACCGTCTCCAGAAGCTGTATCTGCTCTCTGAGACTTGGAAAAATGGGCTCCACAAAGTGAAATTAGCAAATGTGTAGGTGATGTCCATAAAAAGTAACATCTTATCCACTTCATTAACTCTTCAACTTCGTATTCGTGTAATTTTGATGATATTTGAGCATAAATTGTGAGTTAGAATTTGTCGCTTCATAACAGATCCCAAGCATGCGTGAGAACTTCTTAGAAATCATGTCGGTTTTACATTAAGCAAATTCCTTGCAGCTAAATAATTTCAAAACAAAATTATAAAAGTCTTTCCATGTTTTTATAAGAAAAAAGATATTTGCTGTGAAGTACAGCTGCATCTTAAAATGCTTGTTATGTGGGATGGAGCCTCTGAAAGTACTTGGGACAGACAGACAGAGTGCGAGACTGTGATTCCCAGAATTCCCCTGGCGGGCTGGAAAGGCTGCCTGCACCCCTGGTTTTGACTCTCTTGGGCGCCTCTGTGCAATCCAGGTAATTGCTGCTGAGAAGCACAGTTGGAATACTGCCGGGGAAGTGCTGTGGTTCTGCAGGGCTGCTTTGTAGGCCTCTCCTCCATCTCTGTGCAGGAACTCGGCAGGTTCCTGCAGGCCGTGCCTTGCAGGCTGCTCCTGGGGCTGTCGTCCAGAGCTCCCCTCTTGCTGCTGGCAGGAAACTCAAGGGGAGTGTGAGCTGAGACGGGGACATCTGTGGCAGGGCCTCTGTGTCTACACTCATGTCAGCTTTACCATGCTGATATTTCATTGATCAGGTGGCAGCTTTAGGCCGGCGATGCAATAAATGGCTCCTGTGCGCCATCGTAAACTCCAGATGTCCTTCCCTGAGTCGTCTTGTCAACCTAAGAACACTGCCCATTTTCCCCTCCCTCCATGCCCCCTCTTCCTCCTTTCCTTTCGTAAAAGAAGAATTTCTCTTGCCAGTGGAAGGTTGACATTTCAACCCCTTCCCTCTGGGCCTGGAACACACCCTCTGGTGCACAGCTCCAGTTGTTCCAGAGGTTTCTCAGCCTGAGCCTCCGTCAGAATGAACCTGCGTGCAGGTGAGATGGAGGGCAGCCGAAAGCTGTGGATTTTGCCAGCGTCTCTCTCTTGCTCATTTCTGCCTGTGAATTAGTTTTGCCATTAGAGAAAAAATTATACCCACTATTCAAATCATTAATTGAAAGGCCCTTATTATCTCATTAATGGTGTTTGATATCTAAGGCAGATAAACTTGGAGAAGCTCATCTGTTCAGTCCCTGAAGAAATATAATTACATCTTGGGTCTTATTAAAATGTCTCCCTCTCAGCTCCCTCTCAGCTGTCACACGTTCCGTTTTGCAGCCTTTTGTGGTGGACACCCAAATGAATCTAGTATGGAAATAAGATTACACCAGCCTGAGGGGCGCGCCAGCGCCCATGAAATGCATTTGGCCAGGGGTCATAAGAGAAGTGAGCTTGGCGTTGATGCTGGCTGGTAAACAGGCCCTGGACTTCCGAATGATGGTTCCCGCACTCCATAGACACCTCCCTCCTTGTGGGCAGATCTAATTCGGGACAAGACCTGCTGGTGGTTTCACGTGGGAAACTTCGAGGGGTGGAGTCAGCCCAGATAGGCTGATAGTCACTTACATGGGCTGCGGATGCTGAGAGCGCCTGAGACTTTTTATGTAAACCCGTGGAACCAAATGGGGACTGCTGGCCCCAGGAGAACCTCGACCCCAAGGCTGTGTCCTCCTGCTAACCCGGGATTGGCTGGATTAGGTGCTGGGCTCTGGGGCCTTCTTTGTGGAGAGAACCCCTTATGCCCCACAGTTGTTCCGTCCACTCTCTCTCCTGTGTGTCTCTGCTCATTTAACTGTGTCCTGGGTTTCTGATGTGACATTGCTCATCCCTAAGCCCCCAGGGCTCTCTGTTGGGGAAGGGCGTGCTGCATGCAGGGTCTCTGCAATCTCTTTGTCCTTCATTGAGTGGTCAGTGGTCATTGAGCATGGGCTCTGTGCCAGCTTCTTTTAGGCCTGAGTAGATTGACCAAGAAGACCCCTTTAGGAGACAGTGCTGGTCACCCAGGTAGGAGTGGGCAGAGCCAGGGGCCCAGGCGGTCAAGAGGAAGGATGGAGGAGTGGCTTTGAGGTTGTCCGATCCCCACTTCAGGCAGAGTGAGACTCGGCAAAGTGAAAGCACCGTAAGACACAGGTACCAGCTGGGGTCCAGCAGGGCTGGCGCTCCTTCCGGTTTCCAGCAGCCTCCCACTGCCTGCCCTCCCCTCTTCAGCCCTACTCTGGGCCACAGCCCCCGCCCTGGGTCCCCTTAACCCCACCCCGCATCCCCATGGCCTCGCCCCACGGTCCTTCCTGGGGAGACCTGGTGCAGTGTCAGGAGAGCTCTGGGGTGAGGCTGTCAACATGCCTCCTCCCACCCAGAGCCTTGGGCCTCAGACACAAGGAGCCCAGGCCACTTGAGAGTCCTGCGTTGGAAGCCCCGGCCACCGCCCCCTATGTGACCCTGAGTGGCCACTTAGCCTGCTCCCAACCCCCTCGGGCCTGGGACTCACATGGAGCTCTGAGAGGTGCCGGTGAGTGGGCCTTTGTGGGAATTGCTGCTGGTGTCCGGCACAGCTTGGGCCCTTGGCAGTGGGAGCTGCCCTTGTCTAGATGAGGCGGCAGCAGAGGACACGCTAGCCCCTCCCACCCGAGCCCCCAGACCTGGCTCACCCGCCAGGGTGCCCCAGCTGGCCCAGTGTGGCCACAGGTGACCTTTTAACATGGCCTGTGCCCATGCAGGGGTCCAGCATGAAGTAAGCAGACTCCTCCACGGGGTTCTCACCGAGCCTTCCCTCTCGTGCTGGCATAAAAAAATAAAATTACGATAAAATGAAATGAGATGCAAGCGCTTGAGGAAATCTTAGGGTTGCCTTACTATCCACTTTCAATCCTAAAAGCCCTTGATCTGTGCAGAATGTTCATTTTGTTACCCTAATTAGTTTGAGGATTTTCAGGGCAAACACGATAGGATTTCACAATTCCGTTTTGGGGTGTTTGTTTTTTGAGATAAAGCACACGGAGAACTTGCGTTGATCTTTTAATTCCTCATGCAAAGAAAAAATATTTGCTCTTCTCTTATTTAGTGTGTCTGATTCTCTGCTGGGCTGGCAGGGGTGGCGGGGCCAGCCAGCCAGGCCGCTGGAGCACTGCGGACATCCCTGCCCGCACTGGCTGCTGCTGAGCCTCCATGCCCATCGTCACCACGCCGCCCCTTACAGCACGCAGACGGACCCTTGCTGCCCCTAAACAGGGAGCTGAGGACCCCCACTGCACCTCCATCTTTCCTTCTCCACTGAGGTAGCCTTTCCTGGGGCTCCTTCTGACTGTGGGGGAGCTGGGCTGCCTCTGGCCCGAGCCTTATGCTCTGTGCCCTGAAGCTGGGCATCCCCCCGCCCCGCCCCCACTGAGCACCTCCAGCCCTCAGCAAACTTCGCAGCCAGGACCAGGTTGCTTCCTCTCTGGGGCTCAGTGTCTCCAGCTGTAGGCTGGGGTACCAGCACCACCTCTCAGGGTTATTGTGGATGTGGGGGGAATACAAGTGCTCCGTGGAATGTCGTCATAAATGTCACTGTCACCTAATTGGATTCCTAGTCCCCTGTAATTCAGAGGCTTGGGAACTCTGGAGGTATCGCACATGAACCCACTGTCCTAGTCAAGGAATCGTGAAGGTGGAGCATCTCAGGGTCATCTCCCAGCCCCCTCGATTACTGAGAAAGAATTTCTCACAGTTATAGCTTGTGAGAGCGGCAGTGACTGTACCTAACCCAGTCCACTGCTTGCTGTGTGCTTTGTGTGTTCTGGCTAAGGACACAGAGTCTCACCCCCAGGCACGTGCAGCCTCGTAGGGAAACGGGTCAGGCAGTGGACAGTGGTTACCCACAGCTGGGGTGTGGTGTTAGCATGTTTTCCTGGAGAAGCTGTGGGCACCATGTGTCTGCGGCTGTCCAGGCCCCTACCTGGCACACTGTCCCTTTGAGGATCTCCAGGTGCCAATTCCCCTTGTCTGGGTCAGCACGTCCTTGAGAAGCTTCTTCAGGGGGCCATCAGGTGTTAGTGGACAGCTCTGTGCTTCCCAGCTGCCTTGTTTGGAGGAAGCCTAGGACACATACGTGTTAGCTCCTCAGTCTGTGGCCATCCACCTGGTGGCCTACCCTGGCCTCGGGCCTTTTCACCTAGCCAGGGCCCTCAGAGTCAGCAGCAAGCCTTTGCCAGAAGTTGACCTCATGTGTTTTATTGCTGTGTGTGCATACTTGAGCCACCCCTGGGCTCATGCAGTGACCAGTTGGGTCCCAGGACTCTGAGGCCTCCAAAGCTGGGTCCCCCCAGTTCTGCACTCCCCCATGTAACTGTCGGGCAGTGTGTTGGGGCAGAGGTGGCCGCGGGAAACATTTCAGAGGATGCCATTGGCACAAGCCTCGGTACCATGTGTGGCTGTACCTGCCACATGCCTTCTCCGGGGTGTGTGCCTCTTGGCAGAAGTTTACCAAACATGGATCCTGGAGTGCCCCCCGGCTGGGTGGGCCCAGCTCCTGCATCCCCTCTCACAGGTGGATGCCGCCCCTTGTGCCTTACATGGGAGCTTTGAGACCTGTAGTTTCATGGTGTTCAGATGGGAGGCTGCGCAGAGGGTGACCCGCTGTAACAGGAGTGAAACCTTCTTTCCGGGGTCTCAGGGTGACGAGCCACCCCCTAAGTCTGCAAGACTGCCTCACCTGCTCTCCAGCCACTCTGGAGGAGGCTGGCTACCCGTGGGATCAGTGTCCTCTTGCTGTGTCCACGTTGGTGCTGCCTTCGCCATGTGCATGTTTGTGTCCAAGCGTAGCTGTGGGAGGAGAAGCCCTGCTCTCCAAGCCATGTTTCATGTCTCCAAATAATCCTGTTGTAATAAACATAATTCCTGCAGGAACATGCATACCAGCCCGTGAACCTGTCACAAAGTCAAATATTGTGACATCTCCTGTTACATTATCACTTCTGATTAGAACCTCACTCTTAAATACCAATCTGTGATTCTGTCTGCACTCCCTGCCGCATTAGTATCTTTCTATAATCATTATCAGATGACACCTCTGTCACTTTGGAGACGGGTAGCTGGGAGCCATGACGACGCCCCAAATGAAGCCCAGCAATTTTTAATGCCATTTCTCCTCATTGGGAGCAGTGGACATAATTTGGAGCAGAAATCGAGCTGTATGTATTTAGAAATCAATTGAAACAATCATATCGCTCTGGCTCTGAGTGGTGTGTGTGAAGTGCCCCCTCTTTCCTGGGCAGCCCAGTTGGCTCCGCTGTTTGAAGATGGCCCTCCACTTGTGAGAAGTGCCACCGTGTGGGGCCAGCGCAGGGAGGGCTGTTGCCTGGAAGCTGCTGTGGCTCGGCTGCCCGCCTGGCCGGGGAGGGTACTCCTGCCCGGCTCGCCCTCCACCTGCAGCCCAGCAGCTTGTTAGTGGTGGCTCTGCCCTGGGTGGTGGTCCTGGCAGCTCTCCGTGCAGCTCTGGGTACAGCTGGGTGGCACCACTTGCCATTTGGTTCCCTGTGCTGGGGCGGCTCATCGGCACGGTGAAAACTTGACCCCCCTGAGAAAGGTGTCCCCCACAACTGCTGGCCAGCAGGCAGCCTTGAGCGGATGCTGTGTTGGAGGGGGCCGGGGATTCAGACTCCAGTGCCCAGGTTAGTGCCATCGTTAGCCTGTGGCTTTGGTGAAATCACTGTGTCCTCACCGTCCCATTTTCCAGAATGAGGAGTTTGGGTCTCAGTCCCCCAAGAGATGCCCGTGGTTGAGTGTCGTCGTTTGTGGAGTTCATGGCGCTCTTTACACGCACACCTTTAATCCTTGAAACAGCTCCACCAGAGTGTGGGGTTGTCCCCAAATCTAGGGTTCAAAGAGATGGAGCTGGCCGGGGTTACACAGGTGAGCCTGACCCCAGGTCAGTCCAGCTCCATACCTGGGCTCTCGGCCCCACCCCTGGCCCAGCTGTCTAGACAAATGCCTCCGGAAGTCCCCCCAGCTGCCCTAGTCGGCAGCGGGTGCCACAATTCTGCAGGAAGGAATGGGGCCAAATGAGAGTTCTTTACCAAAGGCCTGTTTCAAGGGGCTTGATTTTGCCTTTGTTCTTTGTGTTTAGTAGTGGGGGTTTCTTTGAAAAGTTGGTTTTTTTGTGATGTTTTCCTAGGAAAGAAGGGAGGGAAGGAGGGAAAGGAATGACTTAGCTAGTATCTTAGTTAAAGACTGCAGTTTTATGTGTCAGATTCCACCAGTTCCCGAATAGAACTCAACTGGATAATATTCTGTGACTGAAATTTCTGTTCTACGAACTGGTTATCTGGCGTGTCATATCTGGCATGTTTAAATTTTTATGCATCAGCTTCATAATTGAACACAGGGACATAAGCCTCCTGTGTGCTAGGCCCTCTGCTAGGCCTTGGGGGTATATACCTGACTCTGCCACAGCTGTGGCCCCACAGACCTCCTGCTGAGGTTGGCTGTTCATGGAAGTAGCTAGCCTCCAGGTTCCCAGTGGGAAGAACAGAGCCACAGGGCCTACTTTTAGGGCCACCGCAGAAGTTATTTTGTTTACTTTCTCATCTATCCACCCATATACCTGCCCATCCACCCATCTACCCATCCATCCATCTGCCCGTCCACCTATCCATTGCCCGTCTACCTATCCACGCACCTGCCCACACATCCATCCACTCACCCACACTCCCACCCATCCACACCTCCACCCACCCACCCCACCCATCTGTCCATCCACAGCTCAACGTGGACACATGCCTGCTGCTCTCAGTTGGGCACTGTGAAGTTCCAGAGGCCTGTCAGGCCTAGTGTGTCAGAGCCTTTGCCCTCAGGGATCTCAGAGGCAGGTGACAAGGCCCATGGTTGAGTCCTGCACAGGCCCTGAGGGTGACCACCCTGTGGAAACCTTGTAAGGAACCACACAGCTCCCCAGAAGCAGGTGCAGGAAGAGAGCACCCTGACCTTGGCCTTCAGAAGGACCTCTTCTCCAGAAACCCTGGCTCTGTCTCTCCGGGGGGGCACTATGCAGGTGGATCAGGACGTGGGAGCCACTTCTGTCCCCATTGCCACCCCCTGCCAGCTGGTCAGCGTGAGCCCAGCAGAGTGCCCTCTGTCGCTGAGGACCTTGGTGGAACAGAGGAAGGTGTTGAGGCTGGGGAGAATCTCCTCGTTAACCTCCGTGAATTGATGGAGACTGAAAAGAAACTTTTGCCCCTGAAAGTCCATAAATCTCAGGTCCAGAGTACTTGGCAGTGACCCTATAACATTCGTGAAAACCAAAGGAAAGTGTCCTAAGAGCAGACGATTTACAGCTGGGGTGTCACTGGAAGCAGGAGGTAAAAGGCCTGTGTGCGGGCTAGTTGATTAGTTTTGAACAGTGTCCAGGAATGCTTGCATTTTAAATATCACCATAGGTGCACTCATCCTACAGCTTTAGTGGAACCATTTTCCACCCGGAATGATGCGTATGCAGTGCCTCCTGCATGGGCAGCAAGGGACTTGAATAACAGAGCTGGGCCCTGGGGAACATGGAGTCCCCTCCGGCTGCTCAACCACGTGTTCTCTGTATAGTCCTCGTGGACCTACATGTGCAGCACGGGTCCGTCTGAGCTGCTGAAGCGTGAAAGGCCCAGCCAGGAGGAACCTGCCCAGGGTGCTGGCCCCTGGAGGCCTGGCAGAGACTGGGGAGGAAGTGTTGTAGCTGCAGTGTCCTAGAAATGCGGGAGGCCTCCACAACACCCGCCTCCTTTCACTAGGTGTCCTGACCACACCTCGTTCTGGCCTCACACTAGAGTCAGTCATTTAGTCAGAGATGTCCCAAGCTCCCTACCCCTGCCCCATCACTCCTGGTAAGGCCACATACCCCTGGATGGATGGCATCATGGCGCCATTACTTGGAGAGATGGGAGGCATAAAACCTTCCCAAATACTCAGGTTAAAGATATTCCAAAATATCACTGCCTTTGGCTTCTTCTGTAGAGGAGCCTGAACCACCCCCACGGGCCTCCCTGAGCCGGGTCTTCTTTCTCTCTGCCTTTCATAGCCGTCAGAGTGTTTCACCAGCCCTTCCAAAGGCCTTCCAAAGGCCCTCAGTGTGGCTGCACATTTTAAGCGGGCTGTAACGGGACACATGCATTCCCAGAGTATGTCTCTCTATCCTAAAGGTTCTTTGTGTTTGGGCGGGGCCAGCTCTCACCAATGGGAAGGGAGGCCTTTTCTGGCACAGGCCACAGCATAGAGATGAAGGGCGAGGTGGCTTCTACGCCGCAGCCAGAACCCACCAGCCCCACCTTCTGGGCGCTGCTGAGGGCCTTAGAAACAATGCCTCTGAGAGAGGACCCCGGCAAGATGAGCCGCAGATGCTGGGGAACCTCATGCCTGTAGGCAGACGCTCCCTCACTGGTCCTGTGGGCAGTGACCAACCCCAGGACAATGTCCCACTTGGCATGTCCACATGCATGAACACTCAGGCACATGCTGAGCACCCTGGACTTGGCGCCCGCAGCCTCGGGGCATGCAGGTGTCACTGTCACCCAGGTCACTGCAGGGGATGGGGTGCAGGCCCATGAAGGGCCTTGCCGGACACTACTTCAGTGGCTGAGAGCCCAGGTCTTGGAGTCAGGGGAGGCTAAGCAGCTTGGTGCAGCTGAAGCCCACCGTGTAGACAGGTGTTGTAACCAGAAGTGCGTGGCAGGGTAGACCGTGCCCGCCTGTGGGTTTGTGTATTTTGCTGTATTCTCACAGCAGCACCATGTAGTGGGCACTGTTGTTATGCGTATTTACAGCTGGGACAGCTGAGGCACCACACTTACTCTGTAGTGAGGGGCAGAGCTAGCAGTCAGCGTGAGCAGCCTGGCCCCAGAGCCCCCACCTGTGTCCCCTGCTTTGGGGGCCCGGTAGACTGGTGAGACACTGCTCCCTCTGCTGAGGGGGTCAGCAGCGTCTTTTATGTCCCCCATGACCACTGGGGGCTTTGCTCGGGGACTGACCCGGGAAGACAGGAGGGCCGCCTTTGTGGAAGCAGGACCCGAGCAAGGGGACCCTCAGCCCTGAGTCTCAGCCAGCACCGTTGGCCTCTTAGGACCGCCCTGCTTGTCACAGGTGATGTGGCAACCAGAAGCACCCAGTGTGTTTCCAGATGCTTTCCTGGGGGTCGATGCCCCAGGTGGGAACTGCTGGTTTGGGGTCGCCGGCATGAGAAGCTGATCTTCTTAGTCTCTCCTTAAAGCATGGTATTACGAAAGCATTGTCCTGAGAAGAGGCGATCAAAGAGCATGCAGCTAAAATTTGGAGAAAGGCATCCAATAGAGGTGTGTTACAGAATTAGATAACAAATATGTTATTTTTCTGGAATTTTTGTTGTTTCTTGTATTTGCCAGCTTTAAAGATTTTGTAATTTGTTCTAATTTCTTTCTTTGTAACTAAGCATCTACTTTCTCTCCTGATTTTGGATTCATATTTTATATTCTTTTTCTTTCTTAAAAAACTTCCCCCCGACCTTGCCAAATTGTATAACCTTCAGGGCCTGCAACCCGGGTCCATGTCAACCCCACTTGATATTCATCTGAGGGGAGAGTCCATGAAGCTGACCAGGAGGCAGAGGGAACTTTCTAGTGGAGGCTTGGAGAAGCTCTCGGGGTGACTGTCCTGTGGTAGCTCTCGCATCCAGGAATCCGGTCTTGTGCTTGCCTGCTTGAAACAGTGAAACCCTTCACTCCAGTCCGTGGGGTGGAATTGTAAGAAGGAGCGATCGACTCTGCGTCTCTCCAGCTCCGAGTCCTGGCAGTCGCGCTGAGGCCTTTGATTACGGTTGCTGGAGAGAGGTGATGAAGAGACAGCCAAAGTGCCATTAGAACAAACCTGTGAGATCCCTTCCCAGAGTTAGAAAGAGCCCGGGCCCGCGGCTCTTTGGGCCCGGCTGAGACAGGGAAGGTAGCTTCCGTGTCTTCCACCAGCAGATGTTCCTAGTCTGCAGCTGCGGCAGCTGACACCCACGCCCTTCCATAGTCCTTTGGAGAGAGTCCGATCGGCGGAGGTGCCAGACTGGGCTGCAGGGTCGTGAGCCCGTGGCTAGAAGAGGCGGCGAGACGTTTCTTCCTGATATGTGGCCCTTGACTCAGGGGCCTGTTCTGGATCGAGGTGGGGCGGGGTCTTCCCACAGACCCCGTTGCCTGCTGCTGTCCTCTTGGGGAAGGCCTCGGCCCCCTTGAGAGGCCTTCAGCCTCAGATGGACACACATGCGTTCACTCACGCATTCATTCACAAATACCACAGACCAGCCTGAGAAAGTGAAATGGCCGCTTTTCTCCAGGCTGTCCTCAAACTAGATGGAAAGGGAATTGGTCAGAAAGGAGTTTCAGAGCAACAGGAAGAGCGAGCCAGTTGAAAGAAAAAAGGATCAGGAGGGAGGAAAGTGCTGGGGTGAAAGCAAGCGGCGTGAGTCGTGCAGTGAGGACAGGACGGGAGGTCCCTGCCGGCCAGATGGGGTGGGCAGGTGGGATGCCCTGAGGGCTGGGAGGGCACCAGGGGGACCGCCGTGGGCCTGGGCAGGCAGCGGGAGCGGTCCCCACCATGTGGCCAAGAAGGCCCGTGGTCTGAGGGCCTGGGACGTAGTGACTAAACAGGTCCGCGCGGCTGCTTTCGCCACACCACGGGCTGCTGGGGATAAAGGGCCACAGAGAAAACACCGTTCCCTAAAAATGATTGTGTCCTTTTAAAATCTGTTTCTGTGATGATTATTACGTTCCAGTAATATATTTGTAGGCTTCAAGGAAACAATTGATTACTTGTTCTTTAATGGACGTTGCCTTCTACCGAGCACGTAGCACCTGGAGGTCAGTCCGAGAACTGCCTGGCGTGCTGTTGGCCTCCCACACGGGCACCCGCCACACCCGCTCTGGCGACTGTGTGAGGCCCCGGGGGGTCTTGGCCTTGGGAGGCCTTGGGACACGCGCCCACCTAGTTCAACAGGCAGGGCCGCACCTTGCCTTTTGTCATCTGGTCTGTCAGTAGACACTGAGCATTTTCTCTTCTCAGCAGTACTGATGTGGTGGGACAGGACCAGCCATGCTAGAAGTGTGCCCCTTGCCGGGCATCTGCCGTCTGTCCTTAACTGGCAGGAGTGGGCTGAGCTGCAGACTCAGAGAGCCAGGCTCAAATAACTGCCCAGCTCTAACCAGGTCAGCGGGAAAGCTGTGCTCAAGCGGCAGGAAAGGTCAGGGACCCAGAGCCAGCAGGGCGAGCAAGGCCTGGAGTCCGTGGCCCAGGGGCATGGAGGACCTGGACATAGGCCTGAGGACCTGTGCTGGGCTGATAAGGCCTGGCCTGGGACCAGAGTGGAGGCCAAAGCCTCTGAGGGGTTGGCGTGAAGCTGGGGCCTTGGTGGCTCCCCAACCCTGCCCAGTAGGCTGGCCCTGCAGCCTACAGCTTCCTTCCTCCTGGGGCCGTGGCAGGGAAGAGGTCCCCCGGGACCTGGCTCCCCAGCGAGCCCTCGGGGTATGCCGAGGCCAGGTGCAAGGCCGGCAGATAAAAGTGGGTCCACACTGGTGAAACTTAGATGTCTCAACAGAGACAGACAAAAGCTGCCCTGAGTTGCCTCGGCACGCTTGGCCTAGTGGGATTCCCGTGGGAGAAGGCGCCCCTGGAGATGAGCCCCAGCCGAGATGACAACCCTCTGCTAAGAGCCTGCTGGGAGGAGAGCGGCGCCCCACATGGAGACCTTTGCAGCACCAGCGAGCGGATCACTCCGAAAGATGTTTACAAACACACGAGAAAGAAGCCATGTGGCCTGAAGAAGGACAGTTGCATTAAGAATGGTGAAACTTAAAAAGGAAAATGTCCCCGAAGTCGTTGGGTGGTCCTGGGAGCACCTAGCCCAGTTGAGAACAGATGCCTGCTCAGAGCCTGAGGGCCGACGGGGTGGAGCACCGGCCTGGTCGGGGGCCTGCATGGAGCCTGGGGACTGGGACAGGCAGGGCAGGGTGCCTCTGGTCTCCATGCTGAGGGTCTCTCAGGCTCGTTGCCGGTCTCGCTCTCCTCCCAGTCAGCTTTCTTGCTCTGCTCATGCTATAGGGACCCCACAGCCTGACTCAACTGTGCTCCCTCCGACTGTGCTCAGCCACCTGCGGCTCCGTGTGCATCCCGTAGAATCAGGGCAGGCTCCTAGGGACGGAGTAAGTGAGGGGTGGTGAGACAAGTAACAAGCAAGTGAGTGGACAAGTGGATGGAGGTGTCACCTGTTGCTGGCCAGCAGAGGAGCAGTGTCCATCCCTCACCCAGTCATCTGGAGGGGTGGGGTCACGCGGCACAGAGGGGATCCCTCTCTTGGAGGGCTGTAGGAGAGCTGATGATAATAGATATGTCCAGTGAGGGTCAGCCACACTGAATGACACACCACTGACCTGAGGGGGACAGGCTCTACCTAACTGGCTCTTGTGACATGAAACTCAGTCTGGGAGCCCGTGGGAGTGTGTTCACGGCCTGGACCTCATTGCCCCTGCTTAATGGCATCACACGGCCCACTATTTCCCTCAGAAGGTTTTCAAAAAGTTCTAAAATTAGGAACTTAATTGGATTTTTAGCAAAGTGCCACAGAGTCTTTATCCCTGCACTTGGCTACAGTGTTAACTCTACAGGGCTCTTCTCCCATGGCACAGTCCTGTCTGGTTCATGAGACCTGCCGGAAATGGGCAGGGCTGGGGAAAGAACCTTGGGTCAGGGCTGCTCTGCCACCAGGTGGAAAGCTTTGTGCTAGCCTGTTCGTAGGTGGCTCCTTCATTCAGCAGGTGAGCTGGGCAGGGGAGGGGTGCACAGGGAAGGCTGCCCAGTCCTGCCCCTAGAGCTTGCAGCTGCCGGCAGCAAAGGCAGAGCTGGCACAGACAATGAAAGGCTGCGGTGTGCATGGGACAGTCGAGAAGGAGGGTTCTGGAAGGGGTGACGCTGGAGCTGAGGCAGCTGAGGAGGTCTGTGTGGCTAAGGGCACTCGGGCTTTTAGACATTTGTTCTTTAAGGATTTGATGACTTTCCCGGGAAAGTTTCTAGATGCTGCAGCTTGCCCATTGTGGACCTTGGGTGATCATAAGCTCCAAGTTCAAGGGAAATCGCGAGCCCTTTGGCCCAGCCTGTCCCTGTCCACTCCATGGTGTGAATCTCCTCACCAGCCTCAGATGAACTGCCTTGGGGGTGGGACCCCACCTCCGCAGGCCCCATGCATTCGTACGACTCCTGTTTCCGCTGCCTGCCTCATTCACAAAGGCGCTGAGGCCTGGGTCTGTGCACAGGAGCAGAGGAGCAGCCTCCTCTGGCCTGCTGGGCACTCTGAGCCCCGGGCCTCAAGCCTGGGCTGTTTGGGCTGCCGCCTGCACCCAGCGGCACTACTGACTCTGCCCCCGGCACAGCGTGGACACAGCCAGGTGGGCCCAGCCCACCACCGACCCTTCGCTCCATACCTGAGCGAGCACTTTGACGCCATGTCTGTCCTAAGAACTTTGTAGCTTGGGGCCTGTGGACTTCGTCGGGAGCTGAGCCCATGGGTAAGGCGTGCTTCTGCCGGCTGGCTGGGTCATTCGCTGGCTCTAGCATGCCTGCGAACAAGCCATTTAACCTCTCTGGTCTCAGGTTCTCATCTGTAAAGTGGACATAATGAGTTTCTCTAAGCCTGTTAGATTAAATGAGAAAAAGATAGGGGTCACAGAGTGGGCAGTCTGTGAACACCTGAGATCACAGGCAGAAGCAGCATCACTGTAGCCCCATCATCCCCACCATCCAGACAGAGCAGGAAACGAAAGGGATCGAGTGGCCCAGTCAGATGTGAGGGTGCTGGGGCATCTGGGCGGAGGGCTCCCAGTCCTCCTCGCCTCGTCTCCTGCAGCCCAGCACTGCCTCGGGCCACCTCAGGCTCAGAGCAGGGCCTGCCGCTCCCAGGAGGATGATGGAGGAGCGTGAGTGCTCAGAGCAGTCGGGCCTGGCCTCCAGGCTCCGGGAGCTCACCTTTTCAAAAGATAGACATTCTAGTAAGTAATTGGATATCAGCAAACGGATTCTAACGTTTATAGGGAGAGGCCAAAGAGCCAGAACAGCCAGTGCGACATTGAAGGAGAGCAAAGTTGGAGGACTGACTGCACAGCGTCAAGACTTCCTGCAAGTACAGTAAGCGAGACAGTATGGCGTTGTGGACAGAACAGCGTCAGGACTTCCTGCAAGTACAGTAAGCGAGACAGTGTGGTGTTATGGACAGAACAGCATCAGGACTTACTGCAAGTACAATAAGCGAGACGGTGTGGCGTTGTGGACAGAACAGCGTCAAGACTTACTGCAGGTACAGTAAGCGAGACGGTGTGGCGTTGTGGACAGAACAGACCAACAGGTCAACGGAACAGCAGAGAGAACCCCAAAACAGACCCCCACGAGCACAGTCACTGCTCCTTGACAAAGGAGCGAAGGCAATGCAGTGGAGCAAAGACAGTCTCTTCAGCACGTGGAGCTGGGACCACCGGACACCCACATGCAAAAAGATGAATCTAGACCCAGAGCTTATGCCCTTCCCCAAAATTAACTCAAAATGGATTATAGACCTAAATGTAAAATGCAAAGTTATAAAACTCCTAGAAGATAACACAGGAGAAAGCCTAGGTGACCTGGGTATGATGATGACTTTTTAGGTACGACACCATAGGCACAATCTGTGAAAGAAAGAATTGACAGGCTGGACTTCATTGAAATTAAACACTTCTGCTCCATGAAAGATAGTGTCAAGAGAATGAGAAGACAAACCACAAACTGGGAGAAAACATTTGTAAAATATATCTGATATAGGACTGGTAAATACAACAAACTCTTAAAACTCAACAATAAGAAATCAAACAATCCAATTTAAAAAGTGGCAAAAGATCTGAACAGACACCTCATCAAAGAAGATATACAGTTGGCAAATAAACATGAAAAGATGCCCCACATCTTGTGTCATCAGGGAAATACAAATTAAGACAACAATGAGATGCCACTACACACCTATTAGAATGCTCAAAATCGGGAACACTAACAACACGAAATGCTGGAGAGGGTATGGAGCAACAGGAACTCTCATCCATTACTGGCGGGAATGCGCAATGGTCTAGCCACTTTGGAAGACAGTTTGGTGGTTTCTTATAAAACTAAACATCTTCTTACTACATAATATAGCAATCACACTCCTCAGTATTTACCCAAAGGAGCTGAAAACTTATTTCCACACAAAAACCTGCATATGGATGTTTACAGCAGCTTTGTTCATAATTGCCAAAACCTGGAAGCAACCAAGATGTCCTTCAGTAGGTGTAATAGGTAAACTGCGGTCCATCCAGACAAAGGAATATTACTCAGCACTAAAATGAGCTCTCAAACCATGAGAAAACGTGGAGGAACCTCTATGCACATTACTAAGTGAAAGAAGCCAGTCTGAAAAGGCCACACACTGTATGATTCCAGCTATAGGACATTCTGGAAAAGACAAAACTATGGAGACAGTGCAGGATCCATGGTAGTCAGGGGTCAGAGGAGGGGGCTGAACAGGCAGAGCACGGAGGACTTTTAGGGCGGTGAAACTTCTCTGCAGGATCCTGTACTGGTGGACACATGTCATTACATTTGTCCAAACCCATGGAGTGTCCAACACCAAGAGTGAACCCTGATGTGAACCATGGACTCTGGGTGATCATGAGGTGTCAATGTAGGTTCATCGATTGTGACGAATGTCCCTCTCTAGGGGGATGTTGATAATGGGGGAGGCTTTGCTTGTACAGGGTAGAGGGTATATGGGAAATCTCTGTACCTTGTGCTTAGTTTTGCAGTGAACCTAAAACTGCTCTTAAAGTGTTTTGTTAAAAAGTTGATAAACATGGCCTAGGATTTTCCCTGTGCTCTGGTCTCTGTTCAGTGAGCGTGCCAGGTCCAGCCACCACATCCACTGGGCCCTGGAGCCTTCTGGTCTGGTTCAGTCTGGGTGGTGGGATCTGGAAGGCTCCCTGTGCCTCGGCCCTTCTGCTCCTGCATTACTGGCACCTCCTCATCTAGCCCTTCACTTCTTGGCCTGGCCATCTCTGGATCCCTCCTGTATTCAGCAAGCACGCGGGCCAGACCCATGCTGACCACTGGCGCACGCACGAGTGAGCTGTGATGCTGACTCGTAGGTCCCAGGTCCAGTGCCACAGCCTCCACCAGCCTCCCAACCTCCTTGCCTCTCTTCTCCTGAGCAGGCCCTTCTCTCCTAGATCACCAGCCTAGGGTGCTGTGTGCCCTCTGCGTAGTCCCTGCATCCACAGGAGAACGGCCCCGCGCCACGCACCTCTTTAATGGAGGGGCGTCTGTGATAGTGGTGGCCATGTGACACGTGCCAGGAATTGCATGGTCAGTACGGAGTCCCTTCAGTTCCACAGTCTTGCATTAGACCTCGCTGTACCCAGCAAGACAGACAAGCCTATTCCCCCAATTTCATGCTGAGGGAACTGGGGCCCAGGATACAGAATCTCCCATGGTCGCACAGTGTGTAGAGTATCCACACCGAGTCCACATCGTGGGGGTCAGTGCACTTCCCACGGCCTCTGAGGGGCCTGTGAGCAGCTGGGGGACCACTATGGTCAGGTAGTGAATGCCTGCCTTGCTCGTACAGATTCCTCACCAGGACCCCTATCGTGAGGACCTGGGACCTCACTAGTGCATCACTTTGAATCCACTTTTAACACTTTGAGGCAATCCTGTGTGATGTGTGGTGCTCCCTGGTGTTTTTGTGATTCTGTGCACAGTCTGCACGTCTCCCCAGCACAGCAGGTCAGCATCCCCCAGTATGCGGCAGCGCAGAAGCTGGCCTTGGCAGAGCCGAGCCACACTGCAGCTTTCCTCCTGGCCTCCCAGGCAGCGGGAAAATCAATGTGGGAGCACACGCCCCAACAGCTCAGGAACTGTAGCAGTTTTTACAATGTATATCACGAGGAAGATACCATTTTGCTATTGAGGGTATGAACTCAGCTCTGCTGACAGTCAGTATTACCACCGTGTGGATGTAGCCTTTGAATCATGGTCCTTTGCTGTGGAGTGTCCTGGTGCCTAGTGGCCCCTCTCCCTGGTGGCCCATCTCCCTTGTGGGTGAAAGCTTCATGTCTCTGCTGCACTTGGGCTGAGAGCTTTCCTCTGGGAGCTTTGGAGATCAAATGACCTTGGGGAGGTGATGCGCCGGCGGAGTTGGGGTCTTTATAGTCCTTGTGGGCTTACTCTGAAGACCCCCCTCCCTGCCTGCCCTGGGGTTGAGGACGAACCCCGAGCCAGTGAGAGTCATAAAGCCACCATGTGGGCCTTTCCTGTTGGAGAGAGGGCTGAGGAGTAGGTGGGACCCCGAGGGTCCTCATCAGGCTGGCCAGGGAACCTTCTGAGGCAGCCCCACCTCATTGGGAACCCTTGTCTGCCTGTTCCCCCGAACCCAGGCCCAGGCAGGCCTGGCATGGTGACCGCAAGTGGCGTTTTCCTGTCTCTTCCACTGGGTAATGGTTTTTATTGTATACTGGGTATTGTGGAGGATGTCTTGTCACACCCTGGATTCTGTTATCTTCCTCTGCAGAGTGGTAATTTTGTTCCAGTGGCTCTGCTAAAACTCGGTAATTCATCATGTGTAAATCTTAGAGATGAACTTCTTGTTTGGGGTCTTTCTCCAGAAGGGAGATAAGCTCTCTGAGGGAGCGAGAGGACTTTGTCTGGTTTACAGCACATCCTGTGCTCAGGCCAGCTGGTAGGATAGGTTCTCTGAGGTGGCACTCAAGATCTGAAGGAGTAAAAGTGACAAGGCAGGGGACCACTCTCTGGGCCCGGGTGGGAGGAGGAACTAAGTGTTTATTAAGGGAAGAGGGAGACTCAGCTCGCGGGTTTGGGTTCCAGTCCTCGCGCAAGAGGAGACCGTTAGGTGGCTTTAGTGGGCAGAGTAAGTGAGATGGGGGATGCTGCTCCTTTAAGAGGAAGCCAGCATTCCTGCCTTGTGGGTGATGGGCTGTGGGGGCTGGGCAGGACACCAGTGAGGGCTGTGGGGTCGTCCACTAGAGGATGGCAGTGGGCTGAGGGGTGCGTGCTGGCAAGGTGAGGAGTGTCGTTTTGGACCCAGTTGGAGTCAGCACTGATAGGACGGGCTGGGCTGGGCTGCGTGTCGGAGAGGGAGGAGCAGTGGGGGAGCACACACCCTTTCATGATGTCTTCACTGGAGCACAGGTGATGTGTGCCCCGAAGAGAGGAGGGCTGAGGGACAGCCCAGTAGGGACATGTTTAGTTTGAGATGCCTGTAGGTACTCGTGTGGAGGTGAGGAGTGAGGAGGTAAGGGGCATGCAAGTGTGCAGGTAGCTGTGGGACGTGCCAGCCTGGAGTTCAGGGACAGGTTGTTGAGGGTGAGGACATAGGGAGGGTGACCCTGGCCCCAGAGGACACCCCTGGGGAGGGCTGCAGGGGCCAAGAGGGCCTGGCAGTCAGTGTTGAGAGGCCTGGCAGAAGGGAGGGTTGCCAGGGAGGCTGGAAGGGTGGCCCCGGCAATTGGCGGTGAGCTCCAGGCAAGCTGGGATGAGGGGCCTCAGGAAGGGGGAGGGTCAGCAGGGAGGGCTGCGCTGGGGCATTGGGGCATTGGACGCCAGAGACCGGCTGTCCCTGGGCCTGTGCCTGTCCCGCCAGCCCACCCGTGGCTTGGGAGCTGCTGCTGGCTTGTGTGGGCAGTGCCCCCAGAGCTGTGGGGCAGGTGCAGACTGTAGCCCCTTTAGACGGGGAGTGAGGACTGCTGCTCTGACAGGTCCCCAGGGTCCAGGCTGCCGGGACCACCGCCCACAGCAGCCATTAGTGCTCCCTTCCCGCCCGGCTCTGTGCCCCTCCCACTGATGTCTCTGAGCTGGTGAGCTGGCGTGGCCTCCAGACGCCCGGCCTGCCCCACGGCGCCTTCACTGAGGCAGCTCTGCTGCCTTGTAGATAAGTGCGGGGGCTGGGGCCTCCCCGCTGTACGTGGGCGTCCTTCTCACCAGGCCCTTCTCGAGGGCACCTCCAGACGACATCTCCATGGCCCCGTCTGACCAGCTGCCTGGTTCCGAGTCCCCAAAGCAGGAAGGTCTTCACAGGATGAAGCCGACTAATTGCTGTGCCAGGATTTCACATACTCTGGGTGCCCATCAAATGTCTCTCAGCCGTGTACGGAGACATGAAACGGAAAGGCCAGCTCAACTGGGCGCTCACGCCAGACTCGTGGTTTCAGTACCCAAAAGTGTTTTTCTCTTTAGAATTCTTTTTTTGGAAAAGAAATATGAAATTAATTACAAGGATGGTGTACCTCCCTGAGCCATCAGAGGCTCCTCCGAAGATCGCTTCATTTCCATGTCGCCTTCTATTTTCCGCCTTCCAGAGGGCTGTCACCAGCCAGTCGGCCAGCCCAGCAGCTGCCTGTCCGTCCCAGCCGGCTGTCACCATCCTTCTATTTTTAGCCCTGGTTTGGTCCAGAACTTGACAAGATTTTCAAACTAATAACTGGATTGTCAAAGAAATCAGCTGTCACAGGATGGTCTGGGAGGAGAGGGGAGGGAGGGAGGCAGGAAGCAGCCTCGGGGACGGCCCGGTGCCGGGACCAGGGCCAGACTGAGGCAAGTGGGGTGCCGCCCAGCCACTCGCCCCTTCCGGGAACGTAGCGTGCCTCGCCTGCAACCATCAGGTCACAGCAGCGCAGCCACCACACTTGAGAGAGCAGAGCGTCTCTCTTCTTGGGCGCGGGGTTGTTCTGATGAGGATGCAGGAATGGACTGGGTGAGTCAGATCCCCGAGTGAGCGTCTGCCTGGGAGGGAGCAGTGGGTGGTGTGGAGTGACCTTCATGTGTGGTTACTTTGTGTGTCTACTGTGCATCAGGTTGTGTTCTGTGTTCTTTGATCTACTAGCTAAAAGGGCGTCGAGTATGATAGAAAGGTTAAAATAAGATGGACAAGGATGAACTTTTCATAGGCAATTTTCTTCCCGGGCCTCTGCACGCCTCCCGCAGCTGTGGCTGGTGCCTGGGCCCTGAGGGCGGGAGTGGGACGGAGATGCGGTTTCTTGTGTGTGCCCCCGACACACCTCCCTCAGGTAGCATTCAGCCCTGCTCCTGCCCACCCCACGGAGCTTCCCACAGTCTTATCCTCTGGTCAGCTCTGGAAGGGAGGCTGACGGGCAGTGGCTTTGCTGGGATGAGGTCAGAGCCTTGGCTGCTCTGATCACCAGTCCAGAGCTGCAGGATTCCAATGAGACGGCCCTCTAGGTTCCAGGCGGAGAATGGGGACTTATCTGAGGGGGGCAGTCCCCTCTGAGCGCTTGGCCTCTCAGAGAGGCAGGGTCATGTGGTGGTCAGATTCAGATCTTTGGAGGGCAGCCCTGGGGGGGGGTGGTCTTAGCCCTCCCCTGCCCGACCTGCTTGACTCTGAGTGATCCCTTAGCTTCCTGGAGTCTTGGTCTCCTCTTTTAGACACAGGAGTGTGGGAGCCCCCAGGCTTGGTTGTAGACACAGTGGGTGATGGAAGCTGCCTAGGATTCATTGTAGACATGGGCGGGTGTGGGAGCCCCCAGGATTGGTTGTAAGGGTCAACATGCAACACGGTGCTAGGCACAAAGGGAACACTAGAAGACAGGGCAGCATCCTTGTTGACCACCAACACGCAGGATGGCCCTGGGACATTCATGGACCCAGCAGCCTGGGTGCTGCCCTCACCTGAGGAGGTGGGCTGGGCGGCATGGGAGAGGTGGAGGTGGGCCTGCAAATCTTCTCCCGCTCCACTCCTGCTGGGAGGGGTCCTTCTCTGCCCTCGTCTCATGTGTGTGCTGCCTCAGTGTCACCCAGTAAATCGGCATGAGTGCCCTCACCAGTTGGCCAGCGGCCCTCCCTGCAGCCTCCTGGGAGCCGCCACCTCGCTTCCAGCCCCCAGGTCCTCACTCCTAGTGCTGGTGGCTCCATGTTCCATCCATCTGCCCTCCTTCCCGTTTTCCTGGTCACAGGCCCTCGGACCTCAGGGGTGTCCATGGCATGACTGCTCTTGCAGAGTTGAGGGCTGTGTTCAGTGCCTTCCTGTGGGATGGATCGTGGGGCTGGACCTGAGCAAGGACGGTTGAGGGGGGCAGTGACCCAGCTGTGCAGGGGACCAAGGTGGCCTGTGAGGGTGTGTCCTGCTGGGGGCACCCACTTCCCATGGGAGATCCTGTCTCCTCCCAGGGCTTCTGTTGGCTCTCTCCATTATGCGTTATCATACCCCCTGGGACAGCAGCACACTGAGTGGGCCCCACTCCCAGCGCTCCCAGATCCTAGCGTTTGCCACGTTGCCCTCCTCTCAGAGCCCCGCCTTCTTGATTTCTTGGCTTTGGTGTTCATTTTTCACACACGTGGCTTTAGACCCCCCATGCAGCATGTGGATGTAGTTTGCATATTGTCACGGGGCTTGCCCCCTTGGTCTGCTGTGAGGTCTCTGAGCTGACTGCCACCCTCACTGCTGCATAGTGGCCCTTGTGTGACACTGCCATTCCTTTCCGTTCTCTGGACCCGGCTCATGGGCTGGTCCTGGTTTTCAGGACCACAGACAGTGCACAGTGACCTTCTCACGCGTTTCTCCTGGCACCTGAAGGAGAGCGTCTCCTGTACACACTGTGTCCACCGGCCGGCGGTGTGGGTGGACCACGCCATTTTTCCTTACTGACCGCCCAGCACTGCTTGCTGACCCTCGGACCAATATGCTTTTCAGCCGCCACAGGTCTGTGAGTGAGGTGCTGCAGCTGTCATCTCTTTTCCTGAGTCCCCATTACCTTCCGTGCATGGGGCCGGCCAGGGCCAGGGCTCGGGCTCTTGCGGGGCGGCAGCTTGTCCTAGCGAGGTAGAGCATGCACTCCAGATGCAGAGTACACGTGGGGTGTCCCGCTGTGGGTGGGAGGCGACCTCTCAGCCCTGGTCCCGCTTTTGTGGGGTGAGGACGGTTCTGCTGTGCTCCTGTGATGGGCCTGGACTTCCAAGCCAGGTGCTTGACCCAGAGGTGAGCGCTGCCCACCTCTGTGCCCCTGCCAGGACAGCTCCCCCGGAGGTTTTGTGGTCCACCCCCAGCCCCTTACTGACCCGGTGCCCTGTGCACCAGGTGCTCAGTGTTTGCTGACTTCTGTTGTTAACATCATTAGAATTGCAGAGAGACTGGCTCTACACATCACACACACACACCCCCTGCACTGCACACATCACACCTGCAAACACACACACACCCCACACACTGCAAACATACACACACACCCCCAGGCTGAGGAGGGTCATCCCCTTGACGTGGTTTTCATTTTCCATCTGCTCCTTGCCCTCCCGTAGGCCTGGGTTCTCCTCCACTCGCACACTTGGGCCTTGAAACCTGACATGCAGGAGAAGGTGGGCTCCGAGTGCCACTGTGAGCAGGAGCAGTGCTGCCTGAGTACAGAGACTGGGGCCCCAGGAGGCTCAAGTCAGGAACCAGTGTGAGCACTGGGCAAGTGCTCGATTTCCTGTTGACTCTGTCCCCAGCACAGAGCTTTATGGAGGACACACTTGTTGTTTCCTGGGGCATGATTCCAGACCAGCATCCAGTGGGGCCTCAGGGCCAGGCCTGTGCTTTGTTGTCCTTATGGGAGTCTCGCAGCCCGGCTGCACAGGCGTGTGCTGGAGAAGGGGACTCTGTTGTTAGGTCGGTGGGGTAGGTATGCCCTGGACTGCCGGCCCACAAGCTGATGCCCTCAGCAACCCTGAGCTGCTGGCTTGTTTTTAAGTATCAAAATACAGAAATTTTTGTTGCAGTCATCCCATTGCTTCATGACTTTGAGATGTCCGAAGTCTGAATTGTTTAGTCATTTGTGTCTTGACAGGTTCACTTCCTAACTCTTCCATGCCCCCACCTCCCTGTGGCTGAGCCACAGAGCTTGGAAGTGCAAAGGGGAGGAATGTCTCACAGAAGAATCAGGACTGTGGCCCCAAGAATGGCTGCAACGTTCCAGGCAGAAAATCCCCCAGCTGCCCAGTCCCCTCTCCTCAAGGACGCCCCTGGCCGTGGGAGTTCAACACAGCCCCAAGAGTAGCCTGGTCAGTCGTCGTGCTCGTCTGCATTCGAGGACAGGCCATGGCTGCTCTCTGAGGCATTTTAAAATTAATTCCTGTTCACACAGTCAGTCTCTAAACCTTTAAAAAATCGTTCTTAGGAGACTGAAAAAGAAAAAGGCCTCAGGTTTCAACATCAGTGATGAGCAGGGGTCATTCGTGCTGCGTCTAGAGGTGTGGGCTTGATAAGTATTAGTCAATTCTCACTGGCTCTTCAAAGATGAATTGGAGATACCCAGAAGGAGGAGCAGTTGGCAACAGAAAAGACCCAGCCCATAGTCACTAGGGGAGTCTGAGACAGCACAAGGGACAGGATAGAGGGGGAACACGGGAGAGGAGGGCAGGGGCCAGCCATGGACTCTGCTGACTGCCACGCCAGTGTCCTGAGCCCAGCGGAGCCTACACCCTGCCGGAGCGCATGGAATCTTGACCTCAGGACTCCTTCCCGGCTCTGAAATGGCAGGATTGCTGCTGCACCCGTCCTGACACCAGATTCTTTTCCTGACACATATCTTGTACCTCTGGACATGGAGCGCAGGAGGGCAGGATATGGACATGCCTTCCTATGTCCTCCTACCCAGCCGCACAGCATCAGAACCACGTCCATAACAGTAAATAACAGCCCAGTCTACTTCGAGAAGACATTCTCGCTTCTCTTGAGCGCTAACACCCCAGGGTTCATGCTTTTCCTTGTCATTAGCAGCCACAGCCGTGCCAGGTGACAGAACTTGGCCTGTTGCTGCATACCATGCTCTGTGGCTCTGGGGCACTTGGGCAGGGCATGTGCCGTCCCCAGGGTAAAGTCTCCCCCGGGGCCCAGTGGGCTGAACACTGACTGAAAAGCTCTGACAGAGGGAGCAGACAATAGCAGGGGAGGTCCAGAAACAAGAGACCATGGGCAGGGGGCGAACAGCACAGTTCGAGGAAAAACTGCAAACGCATCCCAGCTTCCACGCTCATCACACCGTGCCTGCTTCAGCACCCCTGTAACCCCCACCAGGGGTGCCCAGCGAGGCCCGGCCAGGAGCACCGGATCATTAGAATTCCCCATGCCGTCAGTGCTGCCGGCAGACACCGCAGACCTTTCTGGTATAATTTAATCTCGGCTGCTTTTTTATCTTCCATTTTACACATGTACTTTCCAAGAACAGATATTTTATGTTGAATATGGATTCAAACCCCAGCAGATCCTGCACAGGCAGGAATGCAAATGACGGCTCCCTCCACCGGCTCTCAGGGGTGATGAGTTTTGGCTGAGACCATGACCTTTGACCTGTGGAGCATGTGGTCCATGGTAACTTCCCAGGTGGGCAGATTGGACGATAGCCGAGGAGCTGCCCACAGGCAGAGGAGGCTGGGAGCCCGAGAAGGGTGGGAGTGGGCCCAGACCAGCACTTCCGCTCATGGAGGGTGAGCGTCAGCGCCCAGTAGAGCTCAGGGCAGGTCTGGGCGCAGGAGCTGTTTAGATTCTGGTGCGGCCACTGTGAAGTGTGACCACCTCACTCAGTTGTCTGAGGTTCCTGGCAGCCGGGCCACGGCCATGACAAGGACAGTGGTGGGGACCGTGGTAGTAGTGGGGACGGCAGTGGTGGTGGGGACCACGGTGGTGGGGATGGTGGCGGTGGTGGTGGGGATGGCAGCAGTGGTGGTCCCAGTGGTGGTGGGGATGGTGGCAGTGATGGGGACAGTGGTGGCGGTGGAGACCACAGTTGTGGTGATGGGGACAGAAGTGGTAAGGATGGCCGTGGTGGTGGGGACGGCAGTGGTGGTGGGGGATGGCGGTGGTGGTGGGGACCACAGTGGTGGGGATGGCGGCAGTGGTGGGGACGACAGCGGTGGTGGGGATGGTGGCGGTGGTAGAGACAGCGGTAGTGGGGACCACAGTGGTCGGGATGGCAGCAGTGGTGGGGATGGCGGTGGTGGTGGGGACAGTGGTGGTGGGGATGGCGGTGGTGGTGGAGACAGTGGCAGTGGGGATGGTGGCAGTGGTAGAGACGGCAGTCCTGGTAGAGGTGGTGAGCTCCCATGTGCCAGGCATCGTGCCGAGCATATGTGTACCCACTCCTTCAGTCCTCACCACAGCCCTGGAAGGAGCTGCCCTGTCGCCTCTGGGGAGGTGTTGGTACGGTGCCCAGGGCCCCACAGGTGTGAATAGGATGATGGTGATGACAGTGAGGATGAAACAATAGGGCGCCTTCCGGGAGCACTTTCTCTGCGTCAAGCACGGCTCCGAGTCACTTATTCTCTGACCCTCCCAGCCTGGAGGTGGCTCCTATCATTGTCCCCACCTCACAGGCAAGGCACTTGACTTCCAGGGTTTCCAGCCGCCTATGCTCTGACCTCGCCTGTCTGTCTGCTGCATGGTGCTGAGCCGTGCGGGGCCCAGGGGCAGGGCTTCCGGCGTCTCCGCACCTTGGTCTCCTCTCCTAAAAGACTGATGAGTTGGGAGAACTGCCTGAGCCTGTCCACCAAGAGCGCTGTGCAGCTGCCACGCTCCCCCAGACGTGAGGGTCCCCGTGGCCTGCCAGGTAGCACCAGGACCTCCTTTCCACGGTTGGCCGGGACGCCCCTAGCAACTGAGTTTTCTAGCCAAGCTGCACAAATTGAGCATCAGAACGCAATGGAAAAGTGAATTAAAGCAATTAGGCCTGCTCCCTGACTTGTATGTCAGCGAAGTGGCGCCTGTTTCTTCTTTCTCAGTTAAGGGGAGAAAATAATAAGAGTCGGTAAATGGGCCGCTTAGCCCGTCATGATTAATTTATTCCTCGCTGCGCTCTGGCAATTTGTAAACTCCTGACTTGAGCAGCTTTTACGCTGACCTCTGTGCCGTCTGCTGGGGAGCCTTCCAGTGCTTTCTCTCTGCCAGAAGGAAGGAGGGGAAGCACAGACCGGCCACCCAGGTGGGGCAGGCGGAGCGAGAGGCAGTGTTCTCAGTGTCCCTTGGAGCAGTGCCTTCCAGGAGAGTGTGACACCTGCCACGTGGGAAATCTTACATTTCCTGGTAGCCTCACAGAAATGGGAAAAACTGGTGAAATTGACATCAGTATTTTATTTCACCCAGTACATCCAAAATATTATCTTTCAACCTGTAATCAATATAAAATTAGTAAGAAACATTTGACATACTTTTGCTCAGACTCAGTGTGTGACATCCGGAGCGTGTGGTACGAGGACACACATCTCCATGGAGACCCCCGTCGTGGACAGGCAGACCGGGAGGCTGCGTCCAGAGCAACCAGCCACTCACACGCCCCACTGTAACTCTGCGTAGGACGAAATATTGTCTGTTTCATCTTTGTGTGTCTGAGTCTGTTGCCTGACACTCAGCTCCACGCACACACTGGCACATGCACACCCTGAAGGTGAGCCCCAGAGGGCAGGCTGCCTGACACCCAGCTCCATACGCACACTGGCACATGCACACCCTGAAGGTGAGCCCCGGAGGGCAGGCTGCCTGACACCCAGCTCCAGACATACACTGGCACATGCACACCCTGAAGGTGAGCCCCAGAGGGCAGGCTGCCTGGCTTCTGCTGCGTCGTGCCCAGGGTGCGGAACAAGGCCTGCCATCCTTGGTGTGTCCTCACCGAGTGAATGGATGGACAGTGAAGAGCAGGACCATTTGTCCTCACCGGGTTCTCTTCTCTCTGCTTCTGTCCCAGCGTGTCCTGAGCCACCGTTGCGGCGGGATGAGCCTGATCGCACCATGGTCAGGCGCTGTCCAGTCCTTCATTTCTGTGGCAGGCGGACTGGCTGTCTGTGGTCCAGGGAGGGTGTCTGACTTTCACTTAGGAGGAAGCGTGTTCTCAGAGCTGGGAGCTCAGCCCTGTGGACATGGGCAGGCTGTCACCGGCACCTGGGGTTGTAGGGCTGTCACAAGGTTTGGAGGAGGCCGTGTGCTTTGCAGAGGACTGCTCAGGCAGTCAAGTGTGCCCCCAGACGCCGCGTGTGACAGGAGTAGGTGCCCTGATGCCCCTCCATGAGGTCATCCTGGCGCAGGAAGCTAAAATGCTTGGTGGGCCGTTCTCTTTTATGCACCAAGCAGCTCATGCTCCCGTCAACTCTTTAGGAATGTTTTAAGTTAAACACAGTTCATTTTGTGTCTGATGTTAGAATTTGAAGATCCATTCCAAGGAGGTTAGAAGCAGGGTCCTCCCTGGTACCTTGGCAGACTCTCAAAATGACCAGATGCGCACAGGCAGGTGCGCTGGGGTACTCCCTGGGTTGGGATCCCACCCACAGCCCGTGGGTTGATGCATGTGGTGCATTTCCTTCCTTGGACATTTTCCTGAACCCACCAGGTAGCTCGGCAGGAGAGTAAGATGTCATTGCTGCCTCCCGGGCGTGCTGCTCAGGAATGTGATTTTCTTGTTAAACTTGTTTGCTAAACTGTCTGGCGTTTCCCACAGATGACAGTTTATCTAGCAACAAGTGCTACTGCTATTACTGTGATTATTACTACTGTCAGTGGCAGTAATTACACTAATAATAATTGAACAATGGCAGCAGCAGGTGACACTTGCCTTGTGCTCTTTATATTCTGGCACTGTTGGGGACATTTTGCACATAGTAACAATCCAGTGAGGGAGGGATGTTATTACCCCATTTACAGATGAGGAAACTGTGGTACAGAGTGTTATGAGACTTGTGCAGGGCTGCACAGCTGATTGATGCAGGACTGGGGTTTCAACCTTGGCGGTTTAACGTCGTTTAAAAGTGTGCACGTGCTATTAGTTGACCCACTGTGCTGTTTGAGCAACTGTTCACTGATCGCCACCACATGCTGTACAATTTATCTTGAGGACATGTGGACCTGTTGGTGTCGCAGAGAAGATGGATAACCCCGTGACGTAGGTGGGAATGCCCAGGATGCACCTGCCGAGTTCTTTGGGGTCAGGAAGGTGGTGGGGCCTGGGCTTGGACCCAGGTCCTCTGACTTCTGAGCTGTGGTCTTTTCTGCCCCACCTCACTGGTGCCCAAGCTCACTTGAATCTCTGCAAGGGGCCAACCAAACAGAGAACTGTGGGGCCCCGGGAGGGGACCCGCTGGCCACTTTCCTGGATCCCAAGGACACTGATGTCTCACCGCTTCGTCCTTCGTGGGAGAGTGTCCGCATACAGATAGTCATACTTGGCAGATGGCGATGTAGCTCCTCTGACTCTCCGGAAAAGTGGAACCTTTTGGGCAAGGAGGACTCAGAGCCGTAACTTTGTTTGCTCTTTAACATCAGAAGACTCACCTCTTGCAACCTCCCCAAGAGGCAACAATCAGCAGCAGGAAGATTTCTCCCTAAAAGATGTCCCCGCAGCATTATGGTATAAACTGTTGGGAAGAGCCCGGCTCAGAGGCCCCCACCTGCCTTCTGCACCCCACTCACCTGGGAGCTTTAAACAGTACCTTCGCTTGCCCCGAGGCTGTGTGAGTCCAGGTGCCACTGTTGCCGAGGTGGCGTCGACAGGGCCTCTGTACGGTGTGGAAGACCAGCTGCCCTCCACACACTCGTGATGTCACATCCAGAGTGTCCAGAGGGCAGTCGAAACTGCCCGTCGTACCGAGAGTTGGACAGTAACGTCTGCCCAGGCCCCCCCCCCCCGAGACTGTGGGCTGCTGCCCTGCCGTGTGCCGGGCCCCTAGAAGGTCCAGAGCTCCCTGGGGGATTCTGATGTGTGGGCACGGCTGAGAACTGCTGACCTCCAGGCCGTGCAGGCGGGGAGGGGTTCCATCGCCCACAGTCCTTCGCTGACCATTGTGGACCGTATGTGGCAGCATGGGAGAACGCGAGTAACTCAAGGCTGATTGTGACAGGCAGGAGGCAGGAGACCAAGGTGCGCCCTTGCTGTGGCTTTGTTGACCTGGTGGCCTGTCTCTTGGACGAGGGGATCTGGGGCCAATTGTAGGGACTTCACTCATCTTTGATTTCTTACCATGTCAGTGTTGTGAACAAACCTTCCTTTAATTTTTATATCCTCTAACGTGGCCATAGCATTGTTTATGGGAAAGTTAAGATTGAAAACTTAATTGCCCTCTACAGTTTGCTGACTTGACCTCTGATGGGCCTGGTCTCAGCCCCTCCCTCCTGTCATCTTATCGCCGACAGACTCATCCTGGGGAGAGCTGGTCCCCTGTGACGTGACCCAGTGACGGCTTCATGAGCGACGGCCCGTTACCCGACTGATGTGTATAATGCAGAACAGCTCAGGCTAATAAATGTGCCGTGCGTCCAGATCGGAGACAGCTCTGCCCAGTGCATAAATAAGACAGGCCTTTTTAAAAAAGAAATCTGTATTTAAGGACGTGTTTGGCTGTGTCTTTGCCTCCCGTAAAGGTCACCCGCATAGATTCTCCTTCTTTAGCATTGCAGGCTGTGAAGCGCTGGGCATTTCTATTCTCCCTCCATCCAGTGAACCTGGGGACTAAATTAGATTCTGAAATTGAGTGTGCAGTGGAGTTGGTGAGCTGCCGTAATGGGAGGGTATTGCTTCTCACCTTGCAAGTAGCGAGGTCATGATAATATGAAGCGAAGTGGATTAAAAATAAAACCAAAGGTATTTATTTACGACCTGCTCAGAATTGGATTGGCATCCGTGTAAGTTGCAGCTAATGGTGAAAGACAGCAGATTGATGTTGATATGTCCCCTGGGACATTCTGCCAGTGAAATTTGCTCTGTGAATTCAATTTAAAGGCCCCCAGAAAGTATCCAAAATGCAAAAGGAAATGGGATGGAGGAAGGGGAAAAGCAGCGACAGCGTCACAGCGTTGGAAGAGAGTCCCAGTGTGTGCCTAATGATTCGGGAGTGCGGGGAGGACCCTGGGATGGTGGGAGGCAAGTGTGGGGACACAGACCTGACACAGGGCTGCGTACCAGGCACTGACACCCCCAGGTGGGACCTGGGACCCCCAGATGAGGACCCCAAGGCCCTGAGACAGTCTGTGGCCGGTGCAGCCCACACAGCCAGGCGGCAGAACAGCCAGGATCTGAGCCCAAGCCTGGCTTCCAAGTCCGTGCCCTTAGTGCCCCCTGTGGCCGAACTCTGTGCCTAATGGCTCAGCATCCCCCACCACAGATAAAGGGGGTCAGGGCTCAGAGAGGGGAGGTCAGTTCCCCAAGGCCACACAGTAAGAGAGCCAGGGGTATGAACGCAGAGCCCCACTCCTCCTGCGGTGCCCACGTGCCAGCCTTGCCAGAGTGGGGAGCTCGGTGGACAGAGGCTGTGAGCTGCTGCAGGTGGGGACGGAGCCCCTCAGTCTCTCTGGGCCGCTCCTTTTCCAGATGGGCAGCTCGGGCAGCCTGAGTCTGATGCCCTCCGCCACTTGTCGCCTGCTGGGAGCTGGGTGGGAGCAGCACCAGCTCCCTCAGAGCCCCAGCCACCCTCCTGACTTCCCCTGATCCAGTTTCTGCATGGGATGAGGCAGGAGGAGGGCCCTGGGGCCAAGTTCTACAGGACCAGAGCCCGCAGGGCCATCGGAGCAGTGTGGGCCCCTCCCTAGACTTCTCTCTGCTGCCCGAGTGGCCCTGGTCCAGTCCCCCGTTCTCCTTCTTGAGACTCCGTCCCAGGAAGCCATCCTGGCCACACAGCCCTTGAGCCTACCCGACTCCTGCCAAACCCCTTTGGGGGCTGGGCCCTGCACTCTGCGAAGCCTACCCCGTCTGTGGTGGGGTTGCCGGCTGCTCTGGCCACGGCCGTGATCTGTCGGGAGGGGCTGGGCTGCGGGCCCGAAGGTCGGTGTACCTGGCTGAGTCTCACACGTGCTCTTTTTCCCAAGCTTCCTCAGCTGCGGTTTAGTCAGTCACTGTCTCTTCAGTGTCCCTCACCCTGGCTTTCACACCATGCGCTCCCCAGGCAGTCCTTCTGTCCTGTGAGGGTGGGCTAAGTGCCCAGCCCACCAAGACTTGGCCCAGCTGCAGGGAGGGTGGGCTGGGGCAGGAGAGTGGCTCCAGCCTGGTCTTTCCTGGAAATACCGAGAATCGAATGAGTGACACTAATGAGGGCTGTCTGGTGTCCACCTGCCCTGTGTCCCCACCCAGCGTGTGCCTGGTGTGCACCCGCCTGGATTTCCCCCCCGCGTTCCTGTTGAAGGAGCTGGTGCTGGAGGAGCGTCACCAGATGCCCAGACATCTGTGCCTAAAGATGCCAGGGGGGCGGTGCTTTACTTCCGATTCTGGGGTGATCCTGGAGTGGGTTGGAGGCTCCTGGGCCAAGGGACACACCTGCAGCCAGGCCCACAGGACCAGGGCCTGGACGCTGTGGTGCTGGGGAGAGTCAGCGAGATGAGGTCACAGATGTGGAGTGCCGGGGCCACGCAGCCTCAGTGTCCTAGCAGGTGTCGTCTCCAAAGTCTGAGGCCTTTCCTGGCTGCTGGGCCTGTCCTGGTCGAGTGCGGAGGGGACACGATTCCTGGCCACTGAGGGTGGGGGCTTGGAAACTGCGGAGCCCCCTGCTGGCTCACCCCCACTGCTGGCCGGGTGTGTTTCCTCAGGGTTCCCACGTACCCACTGCTGGTCACCTCCTCTGACCTGGGCTTGTCTCTCTCCCGCCAGGAGCTGCTGCTCTTCCTCCAGAACCTGCCCACAGCCCAGTGGGGCGATGAAGACATCAGCCTGCTGCTGGCCGAGGCCTACCGCCTGAAGTTTGCCTTTGCAGACGCCCCCAATCACTACAAGAAATGAGCTCGGGGCCCACTACAGCAGGCCTGCCCCCGCTGGCTGGCTGCAGGCCCGCCAGAGAGGCCTCGCCGGAGCAGCCCTGCCCTCTGGGGAGGTGCCAGGACTGGGTGCCGGACACTGCCCGAGGCCTGACTGGGGCGGGGCTGCCTCTGTTTTCCAAGATACCAAAGAGAGCCAGGGGAGGGTCTCGGCCATGCTGGGGGCCAGCGAGGGGTCAGGCGCCTTCCTCCCCCAGCCCCTGGAGCGTCCTTGCCAAATGACCACCTCCTGGGGCCTCCAGCCTGCGGCAGCCTGAGAGGCAGACCCTCTGGGAGAGGCCTGCTGCCTGGGTGCCAGGGACGAGGGAGGTGGCAGCCATCTCGTCCCTCCTTTGAAATGCAGAGTCTATTCTGTTGAGTGAAAGAGAATAAAATATAGACAAAGTCAGTGAATGTTGCACTAACCCACGGCCTCCCTGGGCTCTCTCGGGGCCTGTCCCAGCCAGCCATATTCCTGTAAGTGTTCGTCACTTTAGTGTTGGTGTGTACTTGCTCTCCTGGTCTAAACCCGGCTAGAAAGCGATGGCAGAGCCCGACGTGTGAGCCACCGAGGGCCTGGGGAGCCTCTGGCTGCGGCAGGCTGGGAGCAGAGAGGGCTCAAAATTGCCTCACTTGCTGTCTCCATTCTCTTAAAAGAGACTCCTGCCCCACCTGGTCCGTGTCAGGCACCTGGCTGTGGGCGGCAGCTGCTCTGCTGGGTGCTGAGGAGCACACAGGAGCCTGCAGCCCTGGGGACAAGCCACGCAGCTCAGGCTGAGGACACTGCTCCCTCCAGGGGGCCCCCAGACAGGCAGGGTTTAGTCACTCTGATGGAGCCGTGAACATACACGGTGGGGCGGGAGTGGACAAGCTTCTGGGAGACGCCCCCAGGCCTCCCCCTGGCCTCACCCCTTTTCCGGGTCTCCAGTGCAGCAGAGACTTGACTGCTTGCTGCTGTTTACCGGTCACTGGGGTGGTGAGCCCAAGTGGGGGGGGTCCCTGACTGGCCCTGCCTGGGGCTTCCCACGCCCTCCCTGCCCATGCAGAGAAGCACCTGTCAGACGAGTGGCCAGCGGTGACATGGACACCCCTGTGGGGCTGTGAGCTGCTCTGGGCCGCAGCCACAGCCTCTGACCCCTGAGCCCAGGAAGGCTCCTGTCCTCAGCGCCTGCTTCTGCTCTCAGACTCTCATCTGTTTACAGGCATCTCTTCCTGCCATGTGCCCGACCTCCTGGAGCAGCCACACCACCGCCCGTCTTTGCACAGCTCAGGCGCTAGGACACTGCCGTTGTAGGACAAAGCAGAGGATAGGAATATATATATATACACACACACACACACACACACACGCGTGCGCGTATGTGTGATATGTGTGTTCCTTTTTTTATTAAAAAGATTCTTGGGTCATTACATGTGCGTTGAAATCAGTACAAAATATGTGCAAATGTCAGATGTTCCTAAATCAGCAGAGGGACCTGCTTGCCTTAGTCCAGATGGAGAGGGCACCCCGCACTGGTCCCTGCCCACACCCAGGATCAGGGGTTCCTCCGACCAGCACGCAGCAGCCTCCAGGCTACCAATCTTTTACTAGCGGGGGCATCCAGGTCCAGAATTGCTGCGTGGCTGTGAGCAGGGAGCCTCCGCCTGCTTAGCCAAGACCCCGCCTGGGACCTGCCCGTCAGAGCTCAGATCGCTCTGCGTAGCCAATACGTTGGGGACACAAAAGGTCTGCCCCTTGGGGCAGTTTATTTTGCAAATAGGAATGATCTACACAGTTAAGTGAGGTTCCGCGCATATTTTCACGTGTATGTAAATCTGGAACTAAATGTGAGGGATGTTGACGGGGTCCTTGGAGCAGGTCCATCTGAAGTGGTTAAAGGGCCCTCTGTCTGGAATACAGTGTGCTGAAACAAGGAATAAAGACGCAGTGAAAGCCCGAGCCTTGGCCCTTGATTCAAGGACTCTTCTGCGGGGATGGGGTGCCCTGGCCCAGGCGGCCTCAGTCCTTGGCCCTCTGGTCTGAGGCAGGTGACAGTGGGGAACTTAGGTGCTTGCCCAGCCCTACGGGAGCTGCTGGGCAGTTTGAGTTCTGGGCTTTTCCATACAGGCCATCGGCAGTGTGCCAGGCCTGGCTTTGGGCAGAGCACCCACAGTCTGGCCGAAGCCCACGAGGACCTCGCAGGGAGATGGAGGGAGAGGGCAGGACTCAGACCCTGGCGGAACCCAAACCCAGACTGTACTGGCTAGGGGTCGGGATCTAGGCCGGCCCCTCGGTTGACCCTCTGCCAGGCCTGGGACAAGAGGGGCCTCCTCATCAGGCCACACCCTGTCAAGCACCTGCCTAGGGCCGGCACTGGGGACCAGGACCCACTCCCCCTCGCTCCTAGGACCCGGGGCACACTTGTTCTTATCTCCCAGCCCTGGGTGTCCAGCCCCCCACCTCCTCCCAGGGTTTCTCAGGGCTGCTTTCATGGTACCCCATGCCCCTTGGACACCCCACATCTGCACTTCCCCCACACTGGGGATCCTCCAGGGCGGCACTTTGCTCTCTGCCATCTTGGGCTGTCGGCTGATGGGAGGGGTGAGGTGCCGTCCCCATGGATGGGCTGGAGACCCCACAGGTAGGGCCTGTTCCCCTCTCTTCCCCGTGATCCAGCCTGCGCGCACCTGAGGCCAACTCTCACAGACCTCGCCGGTGCCGGCTTGTGATCACAGGATGGGCTGCGCAGTCCCTCCGGCTGTCAGGGGACCCCAGTGGTCCTGAGACAAACCCCTGACTTTTGGTGGCACTGTCCCCGTGTATCTCTGCTTGCCTGGCTACGAGGAGAGACCCTGTCTGCTGACATCTCTACTGAGTGGGAAGTGCCAGAGACTTCCCTGTCTGTCAATCCTGTGGGGCAGCAGGCCCCAGGAAGGTCAGACGCGTGGGGGTGTGGGGTCCTGGTGTGGGAGGCAGGGAGAGGTCTGTGTGATTTGTGCTTTTGAACAGACTAGCAGGTGGAAAGTGCTTTTGTGCTGCTGTTAACTGTGGATCTTAAACAAGAGAATGCCATCTGTGTTTGGACACCCTGATTCCATTTACACCATGGGGCCTGCTGCCCAGAGACAGGTCCTGGCTCAGGCTGCACCGAGCCTGGGCCTCTTGGCACTGCCCACCCTGAGCTGGAGGTTTCTTGCCAGACTGTGGCCCAGTGGTCTGCTCTCGGGGCTGCTCAAAGCGTCAGCCAGCTGGGGCCCTCCGTGAACCTCCCCAGTCCTGACCCACTCTTCTCTCATCCCCTTCCCTCAAGTGTTCCATGTAGCCCCAGGGCGTCATGGCTGCTCAGCGGTCTGCCCCCCTCAGCTGTGAGGCCTTGTCCTGTAGCCTCACCCCAGCCAGTCCCTGGCATGGAGATGATCCCCAACAAGGATGCCTGAGGGAGTACTCACAGCCGCTATGTGACCATGTGACTGGGTGAAGGATCTAATCCCTGAGCCCATTTCATTGATAAATTGAGGCTGACTATTCATGTAGGAAAAAAAGTGGTATACCGAAATAAACTCCAGATGAATGGATTTAAATATAAAAATTAAAATAACCCCCACCACCCCATGCGGCCAGCCCCAGGGCCGAGTGGTTAAAGTTCCGTGTGCTCCGCTTTGGTGGCCTGGGTTAGGATCCCAGGCGCAGGCCTGCTCCACTTACTAGCCATGCTGTGGAGGAGTCCCACATGCAAAATAGAGGAAGACTGGCACAGATGTTAGCTCAGGGCTAATCTTCCTCAGCAAAAAATAAAATAAGATCCCCAAAATACTCAAAATAGCAATAGACATTTTTATAACTGGGGGTGGTGAAAGGCTTTCTGAGCATGATGCCAGTGACCAACACGATGTAGGAAAGACTGAAGATAAACACCTATAGCATGCGCTACAGAACTAACTCCACCGACCACCCGGTCTCAAGAACCTCAGTAAACGACGAGAAATGACAACAAGCTCGGCTAACGGATTTGTAGCCCAGGTGAGACATTTCAATTCCTGAATACATACAGAGTTCTTGGAAATAACTCTGGAAATGAAACCACTCTTGGACGTAAAAATGGGCACAGCCCAGGAAATAGGCCAATCACAAGAAGAACAAATACAAGTGACCGATAAGATGTTCTCGTCATCAATAGTTAAAACAGTGAAAAAAAAGTCATGAGAAGTCTGACTAGCTGCGTGACCTTGGCCTAAGTGTGATAATTTGTTCCCTGGCCAAAGAAAACCAATACTCCAGAGTCTTGTAGTCTTTATGTTTTTTTCTGAAGATTTATCAGTGATTTCTGTTGTTGTTTTTACTTTTAAACTGTGGAGTATCATACTAACAGAATAACCCACGACACAAATCTGGCACTTGGTGAATTGTCACAAAGCAAACACCCAGGTCACCACAGCCTGTGTCAAGAAATAGAACACAGCCTGCCCCCTGGAATCTCCCTAGGCGCCCCTCTCCCCAAGCGTGACGCCACCGTGACATCGGACACTGTTGCTTGGTTTTACTTCTTTCTGACCTGTGCTGTCTAGAGGGATCACGCAGGATGTGCTCTTTCGTGAGCAGTCTTCCGCTGTGAGAACATCTGTGTGGCTGGGGGGCTGGGGTTCATTCTGTCCTGTTGCTGTAGTCTCTCTTCTGTGGTTGCATCACAGTTTATCCATTCTCCTGTAGGTGGACATTGGGGTTGTTTGCAGTTGGTCTGTTATAAATAGTGCTTCTCTGAACATCTGTGTGCACGTCCCTGGGTGGATGTGTGCCCATGGTTCTGCTGGGTGTTCACGTAGGAGTGGATTAGAGGGCCATATGGTGTGTGCATTTTCCACTTAAACAGATGATGACAAACTATTTGCCAAAGGGGTTTTCTGATTACGTTTCCACCGCAGGGTTTGAGGGTCCTGCTCCTCCCGTGTCCTCATCGCTTACACTTGGATTGGTCAGCCTTAGCCATTCTTGTGGGGGTGTCATGTTATTACCCTTGGCCTGGTGCGCCCTCCTTCTCAGAGGTTTGCCGCAGCCTCTCTCACAACCCCCAGTCTGGGGCAGCATCTGTTTCCTTCCTGCCACCAAAACTGACAGACAGAGACCTGCTTGGGACATCTTGTTAAGCTAACATCATAAGCATTTTCTCATATCATTAAAATTCTTCAGAAACATGATTTTAATGACTACATAATATTCTGTTGCATGGATTAACATAATTTGTTTATTCCCTTACTGTACATCAAGTTGCTTCCATTTTTTCCTCTTGCAAATGAGGCGGGGATCAACGTTTCTATTGGTCTGCATTTCTGCATACTTTTCCATCATAGATTTCTAGAAGTGGGATTCTTCAGTCATTATTGCTGATGGATGAGTTGGAAAAATGGCCATAGCCCGCCCATCCTCATGGGTTTGCAGCAAGTGGCTGCAGATCTGCTCATTTGGTTTCCTTGGGAATGTCTTGGAAAATACAATTTTAACGAATTATTTAAAAATTTAAGGATAACTTTTTTTGGTGTGTGTGAGGAATATGAGCCCTGAGCTAACATCTGTGCCAATCTTCCTCTATTTTGTACCTGGGACGCCACCACAGCATGGCTTGATGAGTGGTGTGTAGGTCCACACCTGAGATCTGAACCAGTGAACCCCAGGCCATTGAAGTGGAATGCACAAACTTAACCACTGTGACACCAGGCCGGCCCCTTAAGGAAAACTTTTAAAAGAACAGAAATAAGACTGTGTAACTTCCAAGAGAGGGGAAAAAGAAAGTGAATCAACAAAACTGATCAAGTTAAGAGACGATAGGAAAGGAGATGAAGAAGCAGCAAAGAGAAAATACAGTAACTCAGAACTATTAATTAACACATCCCATGCGTTCAGATACAAGTGATCATGAGAAGTGAATCACTTAAACTCACCTCTTCAAAGAGACTCACACTTTAAAAAACCCCTATAGGGGCTGGCCCCGTGGCCGAGTGGTTAAGTTCTCGCGCTCCGCTGCAGGCGGCCCAGTGTTTCGTTGGTTCGAATCCTGGGCGCGGACATGGCACTGCTCATCAAACCACGCTGAGGCGGCATCCCACATGCCACAACTAGAAGGACCCACAACGAAGAATATACAACTATGTACCAGGGGGCTTTGGGGAGAAAAAGGAAAAAAAAACCCTATAAAATCTGACAACCTACTATTTATAAGAGAGCCACCTAGGACAAAACAGCACAAGGTTTGAAATAAAAGGATGAAAAAAATAAATGTGAGGGAAATACTAACCAAGAGAAAGCATGGCTGGGAATATCAGTTTTCCCATAAAAGATATTTGAAGAGCCTTCACAAGGACAAAGGGTATGTCCTGTGATCAAAGGGCACCTGAGTAAGTCATGGTCATGCATGATAGACGACGTAACCCAACAGAAAGCAAAGAGTGGCACAATTACAGGCAAAGACCAGCCTTTCCACAGATCATGGGGCAGGTTAACACGTCTCTTGCAGAAAATGTGGACCAAGGGGGGAACACGTTTTAAAAAGATATAAATAAAAATGATTAGGTTTGATCTAATAGAAAGAACTGCCTTCCACAAACAGAATATGCATTTATTTCCAGCACACAAGAAACATTTACATGTTTGACCTGTTGTAAGAGAAATTTCGGTAAGCCCAAAGCCTTGACAGTAGACAGAACTATATTTTCTGTCCACAATGCAATAATGTTAGAAATCAGAACCAAAAAGGGAAGATTTAAATGCCAAAGCTCCATATACATATAAATAATTGAAGTAGAAATAGAATCATTAGAAATTGCAGAATGACAGGAAGAGACTAAAATATCAAAACTCGTGGGCTGCGGCTAAAGCAGTAGTCAGAGGAGAATTTATAGCCTTAAATATATATTAGAAGATAAATATTTTTAAAAATTTAGCTGAATATTTGACTTAAGAAGCTGGAAAAAGAAGAAGAGAGCAGAAGTGGGGGAAAAAAACCCATTGGGATTAAAATAATAACTACAGAAGCAGAAGTTAATGGGTAGAAAAGAAGCACAAGTAATGGAAATGACTGAGAAACCAGAGTTAAGTTTTAGTGTTGTCTAATGTAAGCTTCCGGAGGGCAGGGGCCTTTGTTGTGTAGCTGGTGTATTCCCAGCACTCAGAAAGAGCACTTGTGCATACTAGGGGCTGAATAAATGTTTGTTGAGTGAAAAAGAAATTGCTAAGGGATAAAATTCAACCATACTAAGGGGAAAAAAAGGAACCAAACTGCAGATACTGAAAAGATTTTTAAAATCTTATGCATCAAGAGAGTGAGAAGACAAGCCACAGACTAGGAGAAAATATTTGCAAAAGATATATCTGATACAGGACTGTTACCTGAAATATACAAAGAACTCTTAAAACTCAACTATAAGAAAATGAACAACCTGATTAAAAATTGGGCAAAAGACCTGAACAGACACCTCACCAAAGAAGATATACAAATGGCAAATAAGCATATGAAAAGATGCACCCCATCCTATGTCATCAGGGAAATGCAAATTAAAACAACAATGAGACATCATTACCCACCTATTAGAATGGCCAAAATCTGAACACTGACGACACCAAATGCTGGCAAGGATGTGGAACGACAGGACCTCTCATTCATTGCAGGTGGGAACCCAAGATGGTACAGCCACTTTGGAAGACAGTTTGGGGTGTCTTACGAACCTGAACATACTCTTACCCTAGGATCCAGGGAGAAAATGTGCTCCCTGCTATTTACCCAAAAAAGTTGAAAGTTCATGTCCACACAGAAACCTACAGACACATGCGTATTCATAATTGTCAAAACTTGGAAGCAACCAAAGTGTCCTTCAGTAGGCGAATGGATAAATAAGCTGTGGTCCATCCAGACAGTGGAATATTGTTCAGTGCTAAAAAGAAATGAGCTATCTAGCCATGAAAAGACACAGAGGAATCTTAAATGCACATTACCAAGTGAAAGAAGCCATTCTGAAGAGGCTACGTCCTGTATGGTTCCAGCTCCATGACGCTCTGGGAAAGGCAGGACAGTGGAGACGCTACAAAGAGCAGTAGTTGCCAGAGGTTAGGAGAGGGAGAGAGGACGAGGCAGACCACAGAGGATTTGGGGGGCAGTGAAACTCATCCCTGTGATGCTGTCATGATGGGTACGTGTCATCATACTTTTGTCCAAACCCACAGAATGAACACCACCAAGAGTGAACCGCAATGTAAACTCTGGACTCTGGGTGAAAAGGACGTGTCAGCGTGGGTTCATCAGCTGTAACCCGTGCACCACTCTGGTGGGGACGTTGATGCCGGGAGGCTGTGCGTGTGGGGAGTAGGGCCTATGGGAAATCTCTGTACTTTCCATTTAATTTTACTATGACTCTAAACTTCTCTAAAAATTACAGTCTATTAATTTTTCAAAAATCACTAGTGCATCCTATGAGTAGCTTTGTACCTATAAATTTGAAAACCTGAATGAAACGGACAATTTTCTAGAAAGAATACAAATTACTAAAATTGACTCAAGAAGGAAATAAGTACTGAGTAGATCAATAACCACTAAATACCTTGAACAGATGGTCACAGGTCCCCTTTGCAAAGGCAGCGTGCCAGATGGTTTTACAGCACGTTTTACCAACCCCAGTGATCAGCATTTAGAGAGCGCGATACTGCGTGAGCTGGGGCTCCTGGCACAGCCAGAGTGGGGCCTGAAGCCTTGGCTGTACCTTATCAGCCTCAGGCCATGCCCAGTCTTGCCTTCGAGGCTTGCTGGGCCTACATTTTTACAGTTGTGTGCTGGCTTGTAAATTCTTTGGCTCCTCGAGGACCTGAAGAGGCTAGCTTTGGGGGCTTTAACCGAGGCATGGTCCTTTGGTCCACCAAAAGTGGGGTCCGGGCCTTGGGGAGCAGCTGCTGGCTGCAGCCTGATCTTGGTGCACACCCAGCGGGGACGTGGCTGGGGGAACTGAAGACAGAGCACACCACAGAGGGGCTCATCTGCTGCTTTTACGGTTTTATTTACTTTTTCCATCAAGTCTGCAGGCTGAGAGCCCACAGGCCCCCTGGCCCCCTACGTGCTTTGTGGCTAATGCAGCTTTTACGTATAAATCATTAGGGCCGGGCTGCCCACCTTCCTGTCCGTGTGGTTTTGACTGGATTCAGGCTCATGGAAGAAAACGTGGGGAGACTGACCTCAACTTCAGATTGTTCTGGTTAATTACAATCCATGACCAGTGACCCAAACTGGGGGAAGATTTTTATCTTAAAAACAAGTAAAAGGAAGGGAGTGGGGGGCTTACTGTCAAGAGAACCTGGCCTCTTCTTGGAGGGAGGCAGAGCTGTCACCAACTCCCAGGCCAGGAGGCGCCTCAGCTGCTCTGGAAATCGGAGCTGGGTGTGGCCAGAGCCGTGGAAGCAGGAGACGAAGGGAGCAGGAGGAGACGTTTCCACGGAGACTAGTTCAACCTGGAGGCCAACATGGAAACGTGAAACGGAGATGCACCCAGATTGCACATCTGAGAGGGGGTGTCAGATCAGGGCCAAAGAGACCTAACAAGGCCGAGGATCAGAGAGACACTCTCCTCTGAGGGCAGTGGACAGGTGTGCCCCCTCAGGGCCACCACAGTGTCCACCCGGGGAGCAATGGAGCAAGTCCAGAGAGAGACCTCGTCGGTGTGGGTGTGCACGAGGAGCTGCGCTGGGACGGCGGTGCCGGCTGAAACAGAGGGAGGCTGGGGACGCCTAAGTCATTCTGCAGAGAAAGTAAGGCCACAGCGGATATTCATGCGGCGGGTGGCTGTGCCCAGCTAAGATGGATAAGTAGATGGATACCCACCGCATGGGGAGACCTGGGGAACAGGCTGCGTGGACCAGCAGATGGCACAGAGCGCAGGAGCACAGGCCTCGGCAAGGGTGCGTGGTGGGCGCTGGTCTCAGAGCGCCACCCGCCTGCTCTTGTCATCATCCTTCTCTCATCCCTGGAGGCAGGCGCAGGTCTTGTTCCCACCCGAGGCTCTGAGAAATAACAAACGTGGCCGAAGATACACAGCTCCCGTGGTGGGGCTGCGAGGGGCTCTGGAGCCCACAGGCTCATCCCTACCCGAAACTGCTCTGCCGGCCGCGAGTCAGACCCAATGCAGGCTCTCGCGGGCACACGGAGCGTGAGCGTGTGCATGTGCACATGTGCGATGTATGGAGACACGTGTGAAAACATCAGGCACACCGGGAAGGATGTATCTGCCTCTCACTATTGTAGCCATGTGGTTTTTAAATTATTTTACATTGTGTATTTATATAACTTATGTTTATGTGTAGTTATATTTGTTTATAAATGTCTCATATATTTACATATTTTATATATTTTTAAATAAAACGTATTTATATATAATTATATTTACTATAATTTATATTTGTGTTCTATTTTATTTCTTAAAACATGATGATTTAGATATAACCAAATGTTAACAGGTGTTAATCCTGGATTGTGGATAAGAGAGTGTTAAACTATTCATTTTTCTTTTCTGTAATTTTCAAATTTATTATAAAAAAGCCTTGGTCCTGGCCCTTAGAGCTCTAGCTGATAGCTTTGGAAGGCCGGTGACCCAGGGAGCAGGGTGAGGCTGGCGGGGTGACAGACCGCATGCATCTCCCTCCTGGAGGGATGACGCTGGCACCGAGATGGGCGCCTGACCCCCTCTCCCAAGGGATGGACCAGGGAGAAGGGATGCAGGGATGTACCAGGGACGGCGGGGAGCGCGTGTCCTCCCATCTGGGGAACAGTGGACACCCGCACCAGCTGCCCTCCATCCATCCCTCTCTCTGAGGTGCTCTCTGCAGCCAGCCAACCTGCCCTTGCTCACTCTCTGTCCGCCTCCCCCTCCCTCTCCCGCTCTGTCCTCCCTCCCTCCCTCCCTCCCTCTCTCTCCCCTTCCCCCTCTATCTCTCCCCCTCCCCCCCCACCCGCCCCGCCCTGGCCCCCTTCAGAGCCCGTCACCACCTGCAGTGATCCAGCTGTTTATTAGGTCGTCTCTCCCTAGGCCTCTGACTGGCCCTTGATAATATTTGAGGAGCGAATGAATGGAGCCCAGAGAGACAAAGGGACATGGTCAGGGCCCTTCAGTCAGTGAGTCCTGGATCCCAGGGCAACCCCGCAGTAACCCCTGTGCTTTGGGCACACCCTTCCTGTCTGTGGACACCTGACCAGCTTTTGCTGTGGTGGTGACCCAGGGAAGAGGGGTTTTACCCAGCAGGTGGCGGGGGGGAGGCTGGCCTGGCCACCTGGGGTTCAGAGTTTGGTCATTCACTCGGTGAGCATTTACTGAGCACCCACAGACTCCCAGGCACTCTGGTCTATGGAGAGGCCGACAGGCCTGCGGGCAGGCATCGGGAGTCCACTCCAAAGGTCAGCACCTGAGGGTCAGAGAGCAGAAAGGATGTCCAAGGTCACTCCCAGTAAGAAAGGACAGCGGTGCCTGAGTCCAGGGAGACCTGACCCCAGAGCCTGAGCCTCTGTCATCCAGCAGACCGGGCTGAAGGGCGGAGATGGCCACAGGCTGCCTTGGTCTCCCCCGTGACCAGTGGCAGGAAGCACATCCCTGCCCCCCACGCCAGGCTGGATTCTCTTAATAAACTCTCAGTGGCCTCTGTCTCATGCGGCTGCTGCTGGGGATGCTAATGGGGAGAGGGGACCCAGGGACAGCCGCCCTGACCTGGCTATTAAAAATAATTGACCACCCACAACGGGAGGGGAAATGTTCTCCTTCAGTTTGGCTGGGAAATGTGAATTATTCTCATGTTGCCATAGAAACCAAGATAAGTTCCCAACATCTTTGAGACATTTAATTTTGTGAACCCAGTGATGACCCTCTGAGCTCTGCAGAGAAGCAGAAGACTGAGGGAGAGGGAGACAGAGAAGGAGAGCGAGATGGAGAGAGAGAGAGGGAGGGAAAGGGAGAGAGGAGGGGGGGGGAGAAGGAGGCGGCGGGAGGGGGAGAGACCACCTTGTGGGTGGCTGGTGGACACTGAGCCCCTGCCGGACGAGTGCTCGCTGGGTGGTGACGACAGACCGGTGCCCTGAGCTCTGGATGGGAGGCCACCTCCTGTGGGGAAGCTGGAGTCCTGGGCGGCAGGGGCACTGGGCCAGGCTTGCTGGGCACTGGACCCCGGCCGGCTCCGCCTCCTTCAGAACAGCTTCTTCTGGGTCTCAGCTGGAGCCCCACGCGCCCTCCGAGGGCAGCCTGCAGCTGCTCTGCTCGCCTGCCCTGGCCTGTCCCTGCACTCCGGTGCTCCCAGCCCTGCCTTTGCCAGGACCCTCCGTCTGCCCAGCATGTCTTTCTCCAGCTGGGAATCCCCGTCAGTCTTGAAGGCCCTCTGGACAGTCTCCATCCCACCCCTGGAGAGCCACCACCCCTCCCCCAGACGCCCAATGCAGCCCGGGCCCCCACACTTGCCTTAGGTGCCAGGCGAGGACCTGCAGCCTCTGTCCCCTCCTCCTGGCAGGGACTGGCCTCAGGCTTGGCCGCCCCCAGGCCCAGGCGGCCTCCGAGAGCTAAGGAAACCCTCAGGTGCGATGACTTCTGCCAGCGCAGGCGGTGCTGTGCCCAGAGTCCTGGGCCTGGGGAGCCCGGATGGAGCCCAGACGTGCTCTGGTGCCCCCCGAGAGGACATGCACTTCATTTGGGGGGTGTGGAGGGAGGGTCTGGGTCCCGCGTGGGGGCGGGGGTGGGCGTGGTGGGCGTGGCAGGGACGCCAGGCGGTGGGCTTGGCTGGCACTCCTGCTGGCCCTGTGGCCGCCCCGCCGCCTCCCTGTTCTCTCCTCACAGTTCTCTGAAGACCATTTACTGCTTTTATTCCAATTTCAAAGAATTTGCTTAGAAATGCCTCTGGCATTCTGCTAATAGTGGTGGAAAGAGGGGAAAAATGATCAGCTCGAAAATGACAACTTTAAATTGAGCTGTTTAAACAGCAAAATTTCTACGTTAGAGGCCGGTGTGAAGATATAAGAAACACATCAATCACTGAATTTCAGAGGGAGGGAGAGGGGTGGCCTGCCCTGCTGCCCCAGACAAGGACCGGTCCTGCCGGGAGGCCTTGCAGGCTGAGAAGGGCCCAAATGCGTGTTTTGCACGTGACTTCATGTCCCCTCTCTCTCTCTCCTTTTGTGTGTTTCCATGAGGAAAGCCGTGGAGACCCTTAAAGAATCCTAAAGTAGAGGAAGTGGGAGGAGGAGGCGGGGCGGGGGGGAGAGTCTCCCCCGGGGATCCCTCTGGGTTTGAGCTTCACCCTCCTTGTCCTTGCAACATGTCCCGGCTGCCTGCGCCACCCTCTCCGCTCAGGTCGGACTGTCCGCCGCTGCCCCAGCCGGCCCTGTCTGTTCCCCAAGACGGGGTCCCTGCGTGCGGCCGCTGGTCCCCTCCCTCCCTCATCTTTTCCTGGACCCAGCGCGGTGCTGGAGAGCTGCAGCATGGCCCTTTTGTGCTAACTCCTCTGCTCTGCACAGCAGCCCATTTTACAGACCAGGAAACCGAGGCACAGGGAGGTCAGACAGCTCGCCGGAGCTCACAGAGCTCGTCCAGAGTCATGCTCTTACCCACAACCCTCTTCTTCATCAGTTTGTCCTCACAACAGCCTAGTGGGGGCTACCCGCATTGTCCCTGAATTAAAGATGTGGGGAGGGATGTCCCACAACTTACCCAAGGTCGCCCAGCCAGCGCTGGCTTGAAGGATCACCGAGGGCGGGGCAGGTGGGAGTGGCCGGCTAGCTGTGGCCTGGGCCTCGGGGGGCCACCGTGGGTAGCTCTCTCCAGGTGCCTGGTCCCCAAGTGCTGAGTGAGTCCTCCCCGGGGTATCCACGCAGAGGGTCCCGCCTGGGGGGAAGCTGCGGTGCCAGACTCTGAGGTCTGGTTTGGCCCCAGGCCCCGGCCCTGCATAGTCTCCAGGCCACGGGCCGGAGCTGGGATCCGTGCTGCTGAAAGATTTCCATCATTTGCCAAATTAATGTTCCAGTTCTCCATGTCGCGGGAGCGGTAATGAAGTGTCCATGGGATGAGAGGACTGAGCGAATGAATAAAATGGCTTTTATAGTGTCATTACACTTTGTGCTAAGATTTACTCGTCAGCTTAAAATGTAATCCTGCAATAATTTATCTGGTGGCCTCATGAAGACGTGCGGGTCAAGGTTCCGGGTGGAGTAATTACCCTGCGCAGGTGAGAGCACTTTCTCCTGTCCCACCCACCCACCCCTCGGCGCTGCCCGAGCCCTGCAGGAGGGCGCTGGGCAGGCTCGTCTCCATCTGACCCAAGGGCTCAGTGGTTTGGATACAGCCGGGAGTGCAGGGCTGGGGCAGAGCCCACCCTTGGTTCCTCTCGCCCTCTTGATCAAAGCCTCGCTCTTGCACACCTTGCGCCCAGCCTCACGACTTGGTCTCTGTCCAGCTCTCAGGCTGGGTGGGAGAACGAGTGCTGATAGAGGGGTTCAGGGCTGGACATGGGTGCCCACAGGGCTCATCCAACCTGGGAGGGTCAGGGACGTCTTCACAGAGAATGGGACATTTTAGCTGGGCCTTGAAGGATGAGTAGGAGTTTGTTGGATAGAAGAGGACATTCTGGGAAGAGAGAAGAACACAATCAAAGGTGGAGGAGGGACCCACTGGAGGTCCATCCTGGGGCAGAGTGTGGGGCAGAGAGTGGAGGGCGTAGGTTGGGAGGAGCAGTAGAAAAGGCTGGGAAGCTAGGTTGGGACCAGCCCCTGGGGGCCTTAGACACCATGCTCAGAAATTCACCCTGTAGCGACAGTGCAAACAGGGGAGCAACACAGTCCTCCTGGCATGTTCAAGGCATCTCTCTGGCTGATGGGAGGGGCTGCCCTTGCCATGACCTGAGATGGGGACACCTTGGGAGGAACTGCTGTCAGGTGAGGTGGGATCAAGGCGAGGTGCTGGACACATGGTGACCTTGGAGATAGGTGACCGTTGGGTGAAGGTGATGGGGAGGTGTTGGATAAAGTGACCTGGAGTCTGAGCAGCATCTGTCCGGAGAGAGAGCCTCATTTGGGGGTCCCAGTGCCTATACAGTATTCACACCACAGGCCTGGGTGAGAGCTCCTGGGGAGGAAGGGACCAAGACCTCTGAGCTTAACGTTCAAGGATGGGACCTGGGGCATCCGCAGGGCCGATGGGGCAACTTGTCGAGAGGCGGGCCCTGGGCCTCTGTTCAAGGACTCGTGGCTGCTCCTCTCTGAGCATGAGTCCATGAGTCCGTGCAGAGGCTGTTCCGGCTCCATCCGTAAGTGCAGGGCGCTGGCCTGTGCTTCTGCTCCTGCATCCTGGGAGCTGGGGGCCGGGAGCCAAGCCAGCCAGAAGTGTGGGCCCTGCCTCCCCCCCCCCCCCCCCCCCCCCCCCCCCCCCAGCCCTCCCCCCCCCCCCAGCCCCCCGCCCCCCGGGGCCCGGGGCCCGCCCCCCCCCCTGGTGCTTCCCCCCTCCCCCCCGGCCCCCCCGGGGGGGGGGGGGGGGGGGTGGGGGAAGTGGGGAGGGTGGGGGGGGTCTGTGTTCCCAGGACAGAGGCAGGGCCGACTGTGGCAGCAATGGCCCCTTTGGGTCACTGCTCCCGGAGCCCATGCCCTGGGCCCTTTCCTCGCACCCTAGCTGGGTCGGCTCTGGGTGCTTCTGCAGCTGGTGGGCGTAGGGAAGGGGGCAGGAGGCTGGCGGTGCTCCTGCATTCACTGCAGGGGCTCCCCATCTTGCTGCTGGACCCCTTTGCCACCACGTGGGCAGGGCCCTGCCAGCCCCCCCAGGTGAGAGAGCACGTCCGGAAAGGTCAGCCTCCTGGAAGAGGCGCCAGGCCTGGGAGGGACCCCCTAGACCCTCCAGCCCTGCCAGCACGGCCCTAACCTCAGATCCTCTCAGCAGCCCACAGAGTCGAGGGAAATACTCATGCTTGTTTCCAGCTGCTAAGTGTGGTGTGGTTTGCCACGCAGCAGATGCTAACCGATAAATGAGGTCACCAGGCCACTGGCTCTGATGGCCCAGGGAAAGCTAGCTGGGCATCTGTGGAGGACCAGGGGGGAGCTGAGCAGAGTGGACGTGCATTGAGCTGAACTTGGGTGGTGTCTGAGCTGGGCCTCAGCGAGGAGCAAGAGTTCCCTGGGAGGTGGAGGGAAAGTCATTCCAGGCAGGGGAACAGCCCATGCAAATCACTGGGAGGGGACTCCATCATGAGGCTGTCGTCGGACTCAGGTTCCCGGCATCGGGGCCGGAGCGAGTCTCCATCTGTCTGCATTTCCATTTTGCCCCACGAAATCCCATGCGGTCCCCTCTCCTGGGGGCGTCTCCGCCTGCCCTTCGGATGGGTGGGCTCCCTGTGTCCCCCGAGCTCAGAGATGCTTTGCCACTGGCCTGGCAGGGACTCGGTCCTCTTGTTACGTGTCTGTGACGGTTGGTTCTCCTGAAAACTGAGCTCCTTGGCAACAGCTCAGAGGGCTTAAAGCATTGCCGTGAGGTCACAGCTGGTGGCGGTCGGTGTCTTCAGGCTGCTGGGCTCAGTTCCGACCCGTGTGCCCAGCCCCTGGGCTGCAGGGACACGGATTCCACTTGGCTCATTCCAACGACTCTGAACGAAATGACTCGGGTCGGGAGGCAGCAGGAGGGGAGGAGACTTGGCCCTGACCCCGTGTGGCAGAAAGGATTCTGTTCAACATGTTGGCTACCCCCCCCATGGGCCGACTACCCTTCCTGGCCCACATGGATGAGATGCCAGCTCACCGCACGCATTGGTCCCCTCCCCCGTGGACTCAGGAGCGGCTGAGTCCAGCTGCTGGGGAAACATGGGAAGAAGCTTTGAGCCAGCTCCCACTTGCTGCCTCTTCCCCCTCTGCCAGGGGACCGTGGATGGCCCTGACAGAGGCTGTGCCGTCAGGAGACGGCATGAGGCAGCGCCACCGTGGGCTCAGGGTGGAGGTGAGCGGGATCCAGGAGTAAACCCTTGTGTGTCAGCCACGCAGATAGTGAGGTCATTTGTCACTGCACCATAACCAGTCCCAGCTGACTGCCGCACACTGTGGGGCCTCGAGCCAGTGCCTGCCTGCTGGGCCTTAGCTTCTGCACCTGTCCACACAGAGCTTGGGCCTCGTGCTTCCTGAGGAATATTTCAGGTGGTTTCAGTGGCCTCCTCTTCGCCCCGTTGGTGAGGGCAGAGTCTGCCCTGGGTTACGGGACACATGACGCTGGGCAGAGGAAGGGGACGGCAGGTTATCAGTCTCACGTACACACAGCCCCAGGGAGGAGCACACTGCCCACCTCGCAGGGCCACACGGGGCTGCACATGGGGACAGAATGACCAGCCAGGGGCCGTGGGAGCTGGCTTTGTAGTGACGGGGGTGGCGGGCCCCTGGTCCCCCTGGGAGGATGTGATGGGTTTGTTGGAATAATTCCGTGGGCTGGCAGGGAAGTGAAGCCCGCTCCTTGGGGACAAGCGGGGACTGCGCCTGGTCCCTGTGGTGAGGAGGGTGGTTTGGCTGGGGACCTTGTCCCTGGGAGGGGCCTTGCGGTGGGGCCCTTTGAGGCCTCCTGGTGTCACCAGATGTCAAGGTAGCACAGAAGGAGGAGCAGCCAAGCCCTCCTCCACCGACCCCGGGCCCCCGGGAGCCCTGTGCTGTGGGAGTGGGTGGCTCTGCTCACAGTCCAGCGGCTGTGGTGACACTGAGGGTCCAGTGGAAGCACAGGCTGTCCACACTGGTCATCAAACTGGTGACTCCAGTGACCGTGTGTGGAGCATCAGCCGCAGACAGGGCCGCGTGGGGTCGCTCCAATTCCAGAATGGCTCTACAAAGCTGAGTCGTTACAGATGAAGACTCACACTCAGAGAGGTGCAGTGGCCCTCCCAAGGCCACACAGTGCAGCCCAGAGCCTGCCTCAGATTTCAGTCCTTGGACTCCACATGTGTTCTTTGCATTTAGAAGGCGCTTGTTTTGGAGATGAGGAAAGTCTAGTCCGGAGAGGAGCACTTGCCCAAGGTTGTGCCCAGGTTGCTGGCTCCCACCGTCCAGGCCAGCAGGCATTCTGACTTGGGAATCTGGAGTTGGTGGGCTGTAGGCATCCTGCCCTCACTTTGCACACGAGGAGACGGGCGCAGCCATGTCTGGCCTGAGGTCACACAGTGAGCGTGTCCCAGGCAGGACAACAGGGCCTTGGGCTGTACTCTGCCAAGTGTGACAGACCAGGACCCGGGCGTCCGGGAAGGGAGGCCTCAGCCTCCAGCCCTGTCCCCCATTTCCACTCCCCAGGAGCCCCATGGAGCAGTGGGGGTGCCCCAGCTTGTCCTCCTGGGCCTCTGCTGTGAGCCCTAATTTGGTGGGACCATCCTGGGCGCCTGGACAGGGGCTGGCTATGCTTTGGCTGTTGGAGACAGGTAGGGTCAGGTGGGGACAGATGGGCATGGCCCAAGCTGACCCCACTAGCCAGCCCAGCTCCGTGTGATGGCTGTGATCAGCCCCAGACAGGCTGGACCCCTCGGCGCTCTCCCAGTGTCTGGGAGGAAGGCAGGCAGACAGGCGCTCTCGCAGCATCATGGGCCGGGTGCTGGGCTGGTCCTGCATGTGGCCGCTGCCCCTCCACGAGGAAGTGACTTCTTTCCCCTCACCTGGCACCCGGGAATGCCGTGAAGAAGGAAGGAGCCCTCCATTGCTTCCTGTAAAGATAGAATCTGAGGCCTTGACCTGCATAACACCCGTGTGTGGTGTGTGTGTGTGTGTGTGTGTGTGTGATGTGTGTGGTGTGTGTAGATGTGTGTGTGGTATTTGTAGGGCTGTGTGTGGTGTGTGTGCGGTGTGTAGGTGTGTGTCAGGGCTGGTGGAGGGTGGGGGCAGCATCTCTGGGAATCAGGAGCGGCCCCAGGTGCCTGTTTCTGTCCCAGGAGGACAAAGCCAGGCCTTTGGGGCCGGAGAACAGAGGACAGGGCCCCATGGATGCAGCCCTGGCCCGTCCCTCCCCGCTCGCAACTGCTCAGAACCAGGGCTGGCGAAGCTGAAGGGCTGCAGCTTTGGGGGTTCTGGCTGGACTGGGCCCCAGGCAGGGGCCAGTGGTGGTGGCATTAACAGAGGCCCGGGCCCTTGAGCGCCGTCCAGTGAAGCCTAGAGGTGACCCCGTGCCCGACTTGGCCCCCGCCACCACCCATACCCCTCACCCTCAGGGTGCTCTGGGTACCCACAGCCGTGTGGGGCCAACCAGCTGGACACGGCCCCAGGGCTTGTCCTCGCCAGCTGCACGCCTGCTCTGCCCAAGCTTCCTGCCCGGCCTCTCGAGGGGGCGCCCGGCTCCAGGGTTCGGGCCCCGCGCCTGTGGACACCACCACGGGTGAGTCCTTCCCCCAGCTTGGTTCCCAGGGGGGCGGTTTTGCTGACTTTCCCACTGGGACAGAGCCGTGCTCCTCGGGATCCCACCCGAGGACACTAGTTTATGCACCCGGGAGCTTCATCAGAGAGGGCTGTTGTAGTGACATTGACACACTGTAACCCCTGCTGGGCCCAAGGAGGCGGCGACTCCATCCGTCCTCTGGGGAGGGAGGGCACCCGGTGCTGGGTTTCTCCTCTGTCGGCAGCCAGCGGGGCACGCGGCCCCCCTCACCCCTGGGGTCCGCGGGCTGCTGAACATCACAGACCCGAGGGACCTCTCAGAGCAGGGCAGGAGCCGCCCTTCTCCCGCTGGATCCCCGAGAGCTGAGGCCTGTCTCTAAGTCCTCGTCCCAGGGGCCGGGCTCGGCCTCCATGGGGGTCTCAACTGAGGGGAGGTGGGAGTAGCTCTGGGAACGGGGAGCCCGTTACTGGGCCCCAAGAGCTCCCAGCCCTGGGCCAGGCCCTATATTTCAAGGTGGACTCCAAGGCAGGCGTCCCCCTCCATCCTTTGACTCCAGTCACTAGAGTTGCCTTTCCTGTGACCCAAGTGCTCTCTCCCTTGGGAGTCGGGCACAGGGAGCACCAAGGCTCCTTCTAAGGAGGTGACTGGCCTCCATTTCCAAAGCACAGCTAATGCGCCCTCCGGCATTTTCTAAGTGCACCTCCCGCTGGGCACCAGCTCTGGCCTCTGCACTCAGTGCTCTGTGAGGCCCCTGAGCTCCTTCCTGGACGGGACCCACGCCTCGCTAACCCAGCCTGGCGGTCAAACCCTGTGGATGAGAGAGTGAGGTGCACCGTGGAGGGGCATGAGGGCACGGGGCCTCCCTCCCCTGTCCCTTCTCCTCTCCGCTCCCCTTGGCACCGGCCAGCACCGTGCAGGCCTGGGCTGCCTCCATGCTACGGCCAGCCCCCAGCTGGCTCACCTGCCAGTGGCCTTCCTTCCCTCCTGCGGAGCTGGGGCGAGCATCCCTCCCAGTGTGGCCCGCGGGATGCGGGGCGGAGGGCCTGATGCTCCCAGACCCTGGCGGAGGAGGCGAGGGGTCAGGGCGCTCGAGGCAGACAAGGCCTGGTGGCCGAGCTGCTGTGGACACGGGCTCCTCCAGCGGGCGGCGTCATCTCTCTTCCCCTGGGCCTGTACAGGCAGGCCCCGGGGCATCCCGTTCTTGAACCCCGAGGTCGGCCAGCGTGGGTCCCCAGCGTGCCCTGAAAAGTTCAGTGTCTGCCGTGAACCCAGACGCCCTGCTCCAAGACCACGGGAGCCCCGCACGAGGGTGCAGAGACCTCACCACCGGTTCCCTAACTGCCCGGTAATTGGAACGCAGTCAAACTGTAAGTTATAACAGGCTGAGATGACAATAAAATCGCAATTTCGGCTCTTTCTTAAAGGGCTACTCACTTCAGGGTGTTTTAATGCGTGTGAATTATGTCACTGGCCCGTGGATGGTTGGTGACAATTCATATTTGGCTCAGCGAATGATTCCTTTTAAAAAACATACAATAAATTGACCCTTATGTGTGAAAAGCCGCCTGGAGAACTTATTAGCGGCAGCCAGCATAACTCAGGGGCCGTTGACTCACTCACGCGGTCACCACGCGCCTGCGTCCACTCTGGAGGGCGGCCTGCTAGGTTCACCTTCCTCAGCCCCGGGCGCATCCTTGGTCACCTGGGAGGCTCGCTGGATCCTCAGGCCCCACAGGGTCACCAGGCCGTGCCCTGTCGTTGCTGGCTGTCCCTGGGCAGAGGTGTGCTCGTCAGGGTGCCCGTTTGTCAGAGGGCGTGGGCTCCTTGTGCAGGATACCGGGTGCTTCTGGCTGCTCTTGTCTGGGGTCCTGGGTCCCTCTCAGGCCCCCTTCCTGTTCCCAGTGGGTCTGGCCGGTGTGTTCTGATCCCCATGGGTGGGAGTGGGGAACCCGGCCTGCCCCTCCCACCACTGGCTCCGCTGGCTCCGGCCAGCTCTGGGCTCCAGGGGTCGAGCCGAGCCCCCCACCCCCCGCCTTCCCCATCATCTCACTGCTGCTGGCTCCCCAGGCCCCGTGGAGGCACCAGCAGGGAAGGAAGCTGGTGCCCACAGTTCCCAGGGGAGCGGGAGAGGAGGCCGGGCTCCTGGAGCAGTTAGCTGTCCAGACCCTGGGGCCTCCGCACCCCTCCCAGATGTGGGAACCAACGGCCGGCCCGGTGCCAGCACTGCCCCACCATCCAGTCACCAGCACACCCCTCGACTCGGCATCCAGAGCGTCTCTCCATTGTCCACTTCTCTCTGTCTCCAGGGACCTCACCCTGGCTACTGCCAACGGTCAACTTGGGTTTGAATCTTACTCACTGTGTGGCCTTGGGCAGCCTTCCTAACCACTCGGCGCCTCAGTGTCCCCGTCTGTAAACTGTGCTCGTGGAGGGGCTGCGAGGATGAGTGAGTTGCTGTGTAGACAGCACTGATAGCAGTGACTGGACGTGTGGGAGCCCAGACATGTCCCCACTGGGCCCACCCCACCCTGAAGAGGTCCTGCGCTCCCCGTCACTGTGGCCCTTCTCCCTGACGTCTCCCTGGAGCACTGACCGTCCATGGGAAGTTTTATCCGCCCCCCGGTTCGTTTGCTGGTGGTCTCCCACCCCGCCAGCTGACCTCACGCTCTCCGGGGCTCTGACTCCCTGGAGGCAGGGGGCTGATCAGGGTCCTTGGCAGAGGAGCCAGCTGCACCCGGACAACTGCTGAGCCCCCACCCCGGCCCCATCACGCTCTCTGGGGGCTCACCGAGGAATTACACCAACACGTGGGCCTCTGATCTCAGGGTGCCAGTGAGGACGCCGTCCACCAAGGACAAACAGTCACTAACACCTGGAAACAGCCGCTGGAATCGCTGGGCCGTGTTGAGAATTGCTGAGTCATCCTGGGTTTCCCAGACGCACGGGCCATCTGTCCACAGATGTTCCAGGGGTCGTGACTGACCTGCTCACGCTGCCGTAACCTGCCTGGGATGGGGACCTTGAGCCCCGTCGCTGACTCATTCAGCAGGACCTGGATGGTAGGCGGGCGTTCTCTCCCTGGCCTCTGCGTCCCATCCCACCTGCTCTTTCACTTCTGCAAAGACAGCCGTTTCCCTCGTGTGATGGTATGTGCTCAAGATCAGTGGTGTGGGGTTCAAGGCCACCAGCAGGGCATGCACAGTGGGATCCTGGGCTCCATCCAAGGCCAGGAGAATCTTCACTGCTTCAAAGCAGAAATCGGGGCCTTCTGAAGGAGCATTTCCCCTCCTTGTGCCCAAAAAAGGGCCAGCAGGAGAGAAAGCACATGAAGAGGGGTGATGGGCTGGCTTGCTCCTTAGCAAGTGGCGAGCTTGGGCCAGCCAGCGTGAGACCATGCCCCAAAAGAATGACACCACGCATCTTTGACAAGCAATACAGCCCCCCATAGGGGGTCCCGGGGAGCAAGTGTCCGGTCCCCCGTGCTCTGCTTTGACACGCCTTTGCCTTGCACTCTGGTTTGTGGACCGTTGTCTGGGGCTTATTCAGAAAAGCAGGAATGGCCTTTTGTGAGAGATTTCTGAAGAATGGTTGTATGGTAAGCTTTGGTTCTAAGAACCAGCTGGAGTCCACGTTGCACATCCTGCGCGCCACACGCAGGGGCCTGGTGGGGTAGCGACATCTGTATGCACGTCTGGATTTCAGGGTGGACGTTTGGGATCGGCAGGAGCAGGCGTCCTGTGCCTTCGTCTTTTCCTCTGCTGGCTCCACGCATTCCACATCGGACCCTGTCTGCATGCAGAGAGCACAGTGTCCCTGGAGGACCCCAGGCAGGGTGCTCAGGAGCAGAGTCGGGGGCCTAAGGTTCGTTGAGGCCCTCGCCTGGGATGTGGAAGACGTCTGTGTGCCCCCACATCTCACAGCCCAGCTGGAACCCTGGGATGATGGCAGAGCAGAGGAACCTGCACTCCCTGGAGGAGAGGCTCCTGGTGGGATGGTCGAGTTCACCACCCGGTGAATGAAGCTGGTAAGACGGAGGCAGGACCTGGCCAAGACAGCCATCCCAGGCAGCACACCTCTCGGTGGCATCGGGCAGCAGCTCTGCCCCCAGGGCCAGTGACAACTAGCCTTCTCCAGCAACGCATCCCCGACCCCCGTGTGTGCTCTGGGCTCCCCGCCCTGGCTGCTGTCACTGTGCACTGACTGTTCTATCGAGACGGCCCCCCTTGGGCACGGGACCCCAGCCCTTCCTGCCTCCTGACAAAGACGTCCTCCTTGCCAAACATTAGCTGGGCCCCTCCGACGTCTTAGAGATCTCTCGGTATCTAAGTCCTTGCTGCCTTCGGCGAGAATCCTGTGGGGCCCGAGCCTTGATGTCCCTCCTAATAGTTTCCCATCCCCGACCCTCACTCTGCTCTTGTCTGTAAACCCCGCATGTCCTTGTTGCATTAGGACTTGAGCTCAGTTCTACGCCGAAGTCTCGCTCCCCCGCTGCAGCGGCTCTAATGAAGTCTGTCTTGCCATTTTAGCAAGTGTCTGGTGAATAACTTTAACATGAGTCGAGGACTGCTTTCCAGCCGCTGTCCCCTCCCCGTCCTGCATCGTCAACATTTCTTCCTCTCCTGGACCCTTCCCAGCAGCATCCAGACAGAAGCAGCCCACCTTGGAAAGCCCTCCTTGGCCTCACCAGTTTCTAGCCCATTCTATCCCATGTCTCCGCCCCCCCATAGAAGCCCACTGACCACCTGCTGGTCCTCAAACACACCAAGCACTGCTGCCCCAGGGCCTTTGCTCTTCCCTCTGCCTGGAATGCTCCTTCCCAGTGGTCACCTTTCATCTCCTTGACTGTTTGCTCAGCATCACCTCTTCAGAGTTCTGTGGGTGACCCACCTCAGGGAGCCCCCATCTCTCTGCCCGGTACCCTTCGTTCTTCTCCACTGTGCACCTGCACTCACCTGACGCGTCATCTGTCTGCTCATGGTCTCTCCCTGCACTGGAGTGTTAGCCCCATCGTGTTCACTGTCACATCCCAGTGCCTGGCACACAGTAGGCACTCACATGTTTTTGGCTGGATTGGATTCTCTCCCCTGGGAACCTCAATGGGACGTGTGCGCACTGAGTCCGTTGGCAGCGGGGTCAGATGTGGAGCGACCTCGAGAGGAGGGGAGCTGGAGAGAGCAGTGACTCATCACTGTGGGCGACAGCTGAGGGAACGAGAACGCCTCTTTGGGGTGGGGGTCAGCCACAGTGTCCCGAGGGCTGGCCCGCGTCGCCAGGTCCCAAAGGTGCTCAAAATATTGCCATGTTCAGCCACGATCACCCCTGAACCGAGGATTCCTGACAGGGTCTCCATTCCTGGCAACCTCCAAGCCAACACGGGCTACACGCTCCCGACCCCGAGCAGACTTCCAGGGAGCCGGCTCCCACGCGGCTGGTATGCTCTTCCTGACGGCTGCTCCCAGCTGGTGTCCCCCGTGGTCCAGCTCTGCGGCTGGAGGCCCGAGAGGGTGCCCCCTTTCTGTCTTGCATGCTTGAAGGCTGGGGCCCCGCCACACAGGTCTCCGCTTTTCCAGGCTTGTCCTGCTCCATCTGCATGCCTGACTTAGGCCACCTCGTCCCTGCCTGTGGTCTTCATTCCAGACCTCCTGCCTCCTCCGTCCTGCCTGAGCTGGGCTGTGGGGACACCCCTTCTGTGTGCGTGTCACTCACGGATATTTGGCTCAGGCCTCCCCTGGGGCCTTTCAGGGTCACCGCGGTGGGGCAATGATGGGCTCCAGCACCTCCTTAATGATGCACGTACTTAGGGAGATGGTCTAATTGTCAGTCATTTACTGCTGAGTGGGGACTGCAGGAGGAGCTCCTTTCCCCCTGTTTATTTTATAGGCGCCCATTAGACTGAATTCTTCGCTCTGGAATTCATTAGGCATCTGGGCAGTTCTTTCGAGACTTGTCTTTGGGGAGGACTGTTTCTCGGTCATTAGCGCTTCGTCTGCAGGCTGCCAGTGTGTCATCCGGACAACCGGCGTTTCCTCGGGTGGTGGGGACACTGCTGACCCAGGGACAGTGGCCCCTGAGCGGGGGCAGGACGAGGCTCTGAGCCTCGCAGAGTTTGCGGGTTTATTCAAGTAAAGAATCTCACGAACATCTAAGAGAGAAATCACATTAATTATGCATGTAAGAATCCTCTTTCTTGGGGGGAAATCCCGTGAAATGTGGGCTGACTTGTGACTTTGGGGGCAGCTGCAGGATTAGAAGCTGGCAAAGGGCACGGGCTTTGGAGCCAGCCTGATAGAGGTTAAATTTGTGTTTCTGTGCTGACCAGCTGTGTGGCTTCAGGCCGGTCACTCCTCCTCTCTGGACCTCAACTTCCTCATCCAGAAAGTGGTGCAACGCTTGTGCTTGTTGGACTGTGGTGACGGTGAAACAGATAAGGTTTGTCAAATGGCAGCCTCTCCGAGCTGGTGGAGGTCACCACCTTTATCGGATAACTTGGTAATGTGGCTGGTCGCCAGGATTCAAGGTGAAGGAAACACTAATTAGGTAATTTGGTGGGTGCGCAGAGTGTGTGTGCGTGCGTTTGGGGGCCAGCTGCTTTTAGATTATCAATGAGGAAACCTTCCCGTAGGACCCACTTTGCGCTGTAAATGTCGGGCCAGCATGCTCTCCTAGGTCCTGGGCTCAGGACAGTTACGCGGCATCGCGTCTCAGCTCATCCTCGGAGGCCGGCCGTCACCATCCCCGGCTCCCGGGTGAGGAAATAAGGCCCAGGGAGGCAGGGTCACGCCGCGGTGGCGTGAAGGAGTCACGGCTGGAAGTCAGTCACCTGGCCCGGAGCGCGCACTTCTGTCCCCACGCTGGTGGCCTCCAAAGTCTGGGCCTGGATCACTCTTCCCTGAAAAAAGTGAAGTTTGAGTCAATGTGCCGCTATAGGTCTGTTTATTCACTTATAAATTACACACATGTAAGTGTACTATAAAATATTTGTAATAGAAGTGAGAAACGTTGCAATAAAGATGAAGTAACATATTGCTAAAGTAACTTTAAAATTTCCTTCTATTAGCAGTCCTAAAGCCATCTTGTTTTCACTAAAATATTATTAAACGTATTCCTTTCGCGAGCCGATCTGACGGTGCTCCTCCGTTTGGGGCTTCCTGGCTGAGACTGGTGATGCCGAGATTTGAAGGTCTGGTTCTACCTTTTGTTATCGCCGTCCTTGGCTTTGAGGATCGCTGATGATGAAGAGGATTCTGATGAAGACACTCGGAAGCACAGGAGGGGGCGTCGCTGGGGGGCTCGCGCTCCCACTCCTGTCTCCATCCCTCCACCGCGCACTCCGTCCGCGCTGGGACAGGGTCCTGCGCTTTCCACCACCCGCCAGATGCCCGTCCTTGTTCCTGTGAGCGAACGGCAAGATGTTACACACACACGAGTTCAAACACACGGAAACTTTTCATCTAACAGATTTTACACGGGTTAGAAAATATTTTCCCGAGTGTTTGAAGTGGGCAGATATGAATTTTTATAGACACAAAACACGAAACGATGCAGACATTTTCTGATGGCCAGCGCTGTTGTCGAAATACATCCCTGTAACTCGAAAGACTGGCGTCTCCCTCTGTCACCATCCAAACCGTCACCTCACCTGGAAGGGGGACCTTGAGAGAGTTCCCGATTTGTTTAAACGCCTGCTGGTTGGGGTGGTACGGCAGCCTCCTGCTGTCTCGGGATGGCCAGGCCCTTTCTTCTTGGAGGAGAAGCCGTGGCTTGTCTCCAAAGTGCTCCTTTAGCTCCAAGCCCGGACGGAGCTCCCCGCCGCCTCTGGGTGGCACAGACTGCCGTACTCGCTCCCCGTCTGATTACAGAGTATTAAAGATCCGCTGTGTTTGTGTTGTTTTTCCTGTTGTCTGGGCTGTGGACGAAGCAGATGACGCCTCCTATGGGCGACACCGTCCCTGTCACCCCGTCCCTGAGTCCCTCTGGAAACCCCTGTCAGACAGCCTTCCTGTCAGAGCTGACCTGTCCCCAGCTTTGGACGAAACATTGTTTTTCTTAAAAAAGCCCCCTCCTGCCCTTCTCCTCCTCTCCCTCTTCTTCCTCCCCTCTCGCCTCCCCCTGTTCCCCCTCCTCCCCTCTTCCTCCTCCCCCTCCTCCCCCTCCTCCCCCTCCTCCTCCTCCCCCACCTCCTCCCCCCTTCCTCCTCCCGTTTTCTTCTCCTCCTCCCCCTCCTTCCTTCCTTCCCTCCTCTCCCTCCTCCCCCTCCTTCCTCTGAGCCATCCTGAAGTGCTGGTGTGTGGTCATCCAAAACCCAGACCCCGACTGAGCTCAGGGGGGCTAGTCTCTCCTGGGAAAGGTTCGGGGTGACCTGGTTATGCAACCTCACAGGAAACCCAGGCCCACGGTCACCAGAGCAGTCAGAACCGGAGGGCCAGGAATGTTACCAGCTGCTTTTAGTTACTTTCTGGCTCTTTTGTGGGCCTTTCTAGATAATTTCCTTGCCTCGTCTCCCTCAAGATCTGGTCTTACTCCTCCAGCAATAACATGGCAGCTTTGAACTACGTCCACCAAATTCTTGCACCCTCCTCCCCTCAGAAGCAGGGCCTGCTCTCCTCCCGAGTGTGGCTGGACTTGGAGACTCACTTCTGATGAGTAGAATATGGCAGAGCTGCGGTGTAGACCACCGAGGCAGGTCATCAAAGGCACAGTGGTTTCCGTCTGTCCTCTCTCTTTGGGGGATGTCCTCATGACATGGCAGCCCCATGGAGAGGCCCACGTGGGGAGAAACTCAGGCCTCCTGCCAAAAGCCGTCCTTGGAGCAGATCCCCAGCCCCAGTCGGGCCTTCAGATGACAGTGACCCCGAGTGACATCTCGATGGCAGTCTCCTGAGAGACCCCGAGCCAGAACCCCCCAGCCAAGCTGCTCCTGAATTCCTGACTCGGACATAGCGAGATGACAAACGTTTGTTGTTGTTTTAAGCTGCTAAATTTGGGGACGATTTGTTACACAGCACCAGATAACTGGTACTCATAATCAGAGTTGAGGACTCTGGTTGAGCGTTTCCTACCTGCTGGGCACTGGGCTCAACTGCGCTATCTTGTTTGATGTTCCCCACGGCCCCACAAATGAGCAGATACTTTGATTATCACCTTTTCCAGATGAAGCAATTGATGCACAGAAAGGTTAAGAAACCTCTCCAGATCACACAGCCTATGAGCAGTGGGCCTGACAGTTGAACCCAGGTCTATACAATCCCAGAGCCCTTATTTGAAATGAAAATGTGATCCCACCTCTCGTTATCGACGCCTAACTCTGTGCCTCGCCAGTCCCCACTCCTCACCCCCAACCTCCCTCAAAACCCGGGCCTGCCTTCCATTTCCCAGGCAGCAGCTGGTCGATCACCTCTGCGAAGGCGTCAGTGATGGGCACAGATGGCGGTATTGCCCCTCCTAGGGCCATGTGCATGGGCCTCATAAGGGAAACGGTTACTGAGTTTGGAGCCAGAAGATGTGGCTTTGAGTCCCAGCTGTCAGCCAGTGGTTCCCTTGCTCAACCTTGCTGGGCCTCGGTTTTACCATCTCCAAGATGGGAATGACAGTCAGGGTGTCTCCTCCACGGGTGGCTCTGAAAACCAGATGGAACAATGAGGAGAACTGGGGATGCTGACATGAAGCTCTCCCAGCCGGGAGGCCTGAGCGCCTGGCCCGAGGCCACCTTGTCTTGGACTCTAAAGTGCCACCCTCAGAATAGATTCACTCCCCAAATGGACGTGCCGCGGCACGTGGGAAATACATAGCAGCTTGGTAGAAAACCAGCAGACCCTAACCGTCAGATTGTCTTAAAAACAAACGGCAGTGAGGTCTCCCCGGAGGAATGACCCCAAGATCATGGGAGACACTTGGAAGACAGAGCGACGCAGGAGGCAAGACCTCAGGCCAGCTCACGCCTGCTGACCGTCACCGTTCCAGGATTCACTCCAATCTATTTCAGGCTGGGCCACTTCATCTTGAGAGTTCCAGAGCTTAAGTATATATCAGCAAAGCACTTGCTTCTATTTGTTCTGTGTGATTTAATGTATTTATCACTGTGCTTTTAAAATGCCTCCTCGCTCCGTCTCCGAGATCTTTTCCTTGGATTCCCCATTAAATGGACCGGATGCTGCGCCCGCTCAGCCCTCCCTCTGCCGACGGCCGGGTGGTCTGGCATTCTGCAACGGAGCCATTCAGTTGTGATGCATTTTTCCTCCCGGAGAGGAAGGTGTTTGTGGAGGGGCCTGCGGTCCATGGGTGCTGGCTCCGGGAGCCGCACTGGTGCTGTGAGCCCGGGGTGGGCAGGGACATTCTCTGTCGTTCACTGGACTGACTCATCCTGCATCATCTCACCTGTTGACTGGTCTCCACAGCTTCAGTTCAGGAGGGGGGAGGGTTACAGTTGCTCTTCTGTGTGTTCTGGAACTCTCTGCAGCACGAGGGCAGAGGGGAGGGGAGAAGGGAGTGACAAAGCAAGAGAGGGATAAAAGGTGGGTGTTGGAATGGTGGGGAAGGTTCTGGGGGAAGAGCCTGCAGAAGAAGAGGTTGGGCTACTTGCGAGCCAAGCATGGAGGCCTCAAGTTTGGGGATAGTGGCCATGCTCCTCCTGGCTATCCTCTTCCGCGCCTGCTAGCCCTCATGGTGGTCTCGAGCCCCTTCCCCACAGAGTGGTTGCCTTTATGTGATTGAGACCGCCACGTGCCATGCTGGTCCTGGGGGCCCCACCTCAGGGGACTGAGTCCTGTGTGCACTTTCCTTTCCGGCCACCGTCCTACTGGCAGAGCTTTCCCAGGAGTGAAAAGGTTGAACTGTATATAGGAGAGAATTATATGTGAGTGTGTGTGGGAGGGCGCGCCTGTGTCCTGGGCCACCCTGGGTGGACTGCAGTGGTCCCCAAGGGGCTGGATGCTCCAGCACTCATTTTCTAGGATCTGACCTCCCTCCTTCATTGACCTCATTGTGCGTCTGGGTCAGCCATGTCAATGATGTCATCTTGCCCTGTGGCCCCAGCTGGTTGATCCTGGAGTGCGCACTTAACCCAAGCTCTGCCAATGAAAGTCTTTCTGAGTGGTTTTGGAACTGGAACTGAGAAAAAGAATTTAACATTTTGTCGAGTGCCTGTGGAAGAAACTGCAAAATGCAGGTGGTGTCAACGGCCGCGTTCTCCACTTGTGGGTCTTAGAAGCAAGGAAGCCGATCGACTCAGAGAGAAGGACCCACAGGTGCAGAGGTGAGAGAGGTGAGGGCTAGAGAGACACAGAGACAACAGCTGGCATTTGAATTCCCAGCCCCATTTGTTCCTGGAGTCCACCCGCCATCTTCTCTGTGGGTCCTACAAGAAAGTCCAGGGCCCTCTCAAGATTTTTTGAGTTGGGTTGAGTTGGGTTTTTCTTCCATGCAACCCAAAGGGTTCTAATCAATAAAATACTAAAACACATACTTCTATCAACTAGAAGAATCAATAGCCATAAATTACCACTTGAACATGACAAGACGTTCGACACAATTTTATTGCAATCATTCAGAATTTTAGTTCCAGAATGTTATTACTTTTCTTTCACATTATGTCAATTATTTAGGAATGTTATGTCCTATCTATTTGGGGAATTATTTTCTAACAACTGCATTAAACCTCATTTTCTCAGTAATTATTTGGACAGAACTGTAAATTTTAATTATCTCTTTGCTCCCCATTGTTTCTTATGCTCAGTGCCACCCCTTTCTTTCATGCTATTGAACTGTATCCACAATTATTTTTTCCAGGAGAGAAGAGTTTGCAGTGTACTCTCTGAGTCCTTGAAAATAGGTAAACACATTTATTGTCCCCTCACAATGAAACTATAATTAGTCTGGATATAGAATCCTAGTATTGAAGTTCTGTTTCCTCAGAACTTTGTAGCTGGTGCACAAACAGCTTCTAGCATTTTCATGTTCTAGATGAGAACGACCAGTGGGAGTGGACCTCCGTTCTTCCTTTAGGCTGTATATATATATGGCCAAACACATGTATTTTTGTCTTTACTCTGGAAGCTTACAGGTCTTTTTAATCCTTTGAGTCATGAATTCCGCGAGGATAGACGGATGTGTGTAGCGTGTGCCATTTCCCCGTTGTTTCTTCTTAGTGCACCCAGGATCCGAAGGCTTGAGTCTTTTCCATTTCAGAGGAAATTCTCTTCTCTTACTTCTTCAATTACATCTTCCTCCCACTCTCCTTTGGGACCCCAGTGGGGTGATATTTCTTCTCCGGGATTCTTACCATTTCCATCTCTCAGTCTCTTTTTGCTCCAAGACTCTTCCCCGGCTTGACCTTCTAATTCACCGGTGTGGGCCTCAGCCATGTTACCCACAGCTGCTTCTGACTTCTATCATTTTAGCAATCATGATCTTTCATTTCAAAGATCTCTTTCTTGTTCTTTAATCCGCCATTTAAAAACCCATGGCCAGTCCTGTCTCATGGGCGCGATGTCCTTTGGCGTCTCTGTGGATGCCAATTAGAAACGTAAGACTCTTCTCTTTCCTGCCTTGATCCTGTGTTGTCAGGGGTTTGTCGACCACCAGGCCGTTTTGGAAATGTCACTGAGAGGATTGAACTGCCCTGTGGGGCCACTTTTTCTGTGGAGAAGCGCATCTTTATCTGCGTCTGATGAAGGGGTCTCAAGTGGCCCTGGTGGCTGCTGCCCTGCTTTTCTCTCTAACTCAGGGGTTGACAATTTTCTCTGTCTATTTTCAGCCCACAAAGTCTCTGTCATATCCACGCAGCTCAGCCGTTGTGGCAGGAGAGCAGCCACAGACAGTGTGTCCGCCAGTGCGCGTGGCTGTGCACTCGTATAACTTTACACACACTGGCTGTGGGGTTTGGCCCCGGGGTCACAGCTTGGAATCTCGGCCCTCGCCCATGAGGGGAGCCCTTTGGGTGCATCCTCGCCTTTGCTGGAGTCACTGCTCTCACCTGCCATGTGGAGCCCCGACTAGAGGCTGCCCGGCGGTGGTGAAGGCCGCGGCCAGCTCCCACAGCACCCACCGTGTCCTCCTCTCTGCTGCCCACAGAAGCTTTCTCCTCCAACTGTTAAACGCCAAGTTCTCGGGGTCTGAGGATGACTTATGGGGGAATCAGTGCCTATTCCTTCAACGCTTGGCCGCCTGCTCCAACTTTTCTGAGCAGCACACTTTCTGCATGAGCCCATCTCATCCAGGTTTTGCATTTCAGAATTTTCTCAGAATTTCTGATTCACCAATTCATCTTTTTCTGTTTTCCAATGCTGCTGTTTATTTTTATATTTTAAAATCATTTATGTGGGATTTGGGGAGAAAAAAGAGCTAAGACTGTGAGTTCAGACCATCATGTTGACCTGGAAGTCTTCTGGAAGTCTTTTTTTTATGTTAAAAAAAATAGCTTTGGGCTGGCCCCGTGGCCGAGTGGTTAAGTTTGCACGCTCCGCTGCAGGCGGCCCAGTGTTTCGTTGGTTCCAATCCTGGGTGCGGACATGGCACTGCTTATCAAACCACGCTGAGGCAGCGTCCCACATGCCACAACTGGAACGACCCACAGCAAAGAATATACAACTATGTACCGGGGGGCTTTGGGGAGAAAAAGGAAAAAATAAAATCTTTAAAAAAAAATAGCTTTACTGAGGCATATTTTGCATATCATATAATCCACCCTTTTCAAGGGTACAATTCAATGATTTAAGCTGTTTTACCAAATTGTGCAACCGTCACCATAGATTGGCTTTAGAACACTTTCGTCCCCTCCTGAAATGACTTTTGGCAGTTGATCTGTTGTGAGGATATACTAAGGCCTGGGGCGGGTCCACATCTCTTGGTTCATCGATCTCCCCGTTGTTTTTGTGGTTGTACCACAGTGTCCTCACCACTGTTCTTTAAATACGTATTTCCACAGCTGGCAGGGAGAGCTGTCCCTCATTTTCCCTTCGTGTCCAAGTTTCGTTTGCATTATCTCCTGCCAGGATCCCAGGGTCGACTTTGGAACAATATTGTGGAGTTCCGTTGTTTTTAATCAGGACTTCAACTGGGATCGGGCGAAATGTTTGATGCATTTTGGGAGACCCGGCAGGTTCACAGTGTTCAGACTTCCCGTCAATGGAGCACGTCCTTCCAGGAACCTGAACATTTTCTCAGGAGAGCTTAGTTTTCTCTTCACACAAGTACTGAATATTTTGGGGGCAGTTATTTCTAAGTGTTACACGTCTTTTTTAATCTGTTGCCATTTTGAGTGGGATCTTTTTTCCCCATCGTAGGTACTAACTGGTCATTGCTATAGGAAAACTATAGATTTTAAAATATTCGTCTAGAATCCAGCCAATGTGCTAGACTGTCATCGGTCGTAGGCTGTTTTAGGCTTTTCTTTCTAGGCTGCTTCTCGCAGGTTCTCTGGTGTTTATCTGTGTGTCCTTGAAAGTGCTTCCACCTCGTTTCCAGCCATTATGCCTATTAGGTCTGTTTCATGCTTTGAAACATCCGCTAAAACTTCAGAAAATGGCAAGATGATAGTGCTGAGAGCAGCTTGCGTGGTTCGCGCCTGCCGCTAATGCCTCGGGCGCGTCTCTGGGGAGAAAGCCGTGCCGTGCTGGTCCCTCCAGAGAGTCCTAGTTTTGCAAGAGACTTCGTGGCCTTGTAGGGACTTCCTCCCGGGCATCCGTGGGGTGGGGGCGGCAGGCAGCCTGTCTGTGTGACTGTGTGTATCGAGGTGAGCCCCCTGGGTCGTGGCATCTGTCCGTGCCGGTGGCGGTTTGGTTCAGTCGGCTAAGAGTTCTTCCCTCAGGCTAGGAGGGTCCCATTTCCTTTCAGCTTCTCAGGGATTTCTGCGGATTATTGTTTCTCTCTCCTCAATCTTTGACCTCCTGTGCTGTCGCCTCCTCCCCTCACTCCCTCACGCTCTGGACCCGGCTCCCACCCCATGGCCCACACTCCCGTCACTTGGAAGTCCCCAGTGACCTCAGGTCTCCAAAGGCCATAGGCGTCCTCAGACACCACACTGGGCACTCAAATAACCAGTCTCATCCGCTTCTCGAAGCCTCTCTTTCCTCGTTCTGCTCTTCCTTGCGTTTCTCAGCCCTCCTCGGGCGTCTGCGCAGGCTCGTCTCCTTCCCCCTGGATGCTCACGCTGGAGTCTGTCAGGCCCCTGCCAGGGCCCCTCTTCTACTATCTCTCCACGCAGATCCCACTGATGCCGGGGGTCAGGAGCGTCCGCACGCGGGCGGGTCCGGGTTTGGATCTCCGACCAGCACTTCGCCTCTGAGCGTCTGTCCTGCATGTGCATCTGCCCAGCTGACCCCTCCACGTGCACCTGTCAAAGGTCCCTCACACTCGAACTCCCCAAAGCATCACAGGATCGCTCCCCCTCCTCACCTGCCACCGCCCACACCTGTCCCCCTGGGCTTGATTCCACACCCGGGAAACCCCACACTCACCCCACGCCACCTCTGCCTGCCCTCCGGCCCCGCCCCTCGGATCCTCACTCAGCATCCCTCACACCGTCCACACCCCCGCCCTCCTGCCTCGGCTCCTCCACGCCCTTCTGCTTAGAGAGATATTTGAGAATTCTTACGGTTTGTATTTTCCTAAGAAAATGTCCCATTTGATTGAGAGTTCAAAATATGTTAACACAGAAGTATGTATTGTACCCTTACAATTGATGCATTTTTGTTTGTCTTCTTTCTCGCTTTTTGAAATACATTCTCTAGAGATTTATCTATTTTCTCACAGAGAACAAAAACCACAGCAATCATCAGATTAACTTTTTAGTACTTTTTCTGCTTTTCTAATTGAGTAAGCTCTACTGTTTCCCTCGTTGGTTTTTCTTGGATTTGTCGTGTTTTATCCAGATAATTTGGGCCAATTTACATTCCCACTAACAATATATTTATTTAATTTTCTTTAGCATCGCATTTAAAACATACCAGGCACCCGACAAATTTTAACTCACTGAATCCTCAGAAAAACCTCATTTTATAGATGAGGAAATTGAGGCTTAGAGAGATCAAGCAAGTTTCCTAAGTTTGTTAATTGATGAACCTGAAATACACACCTACACATTCTGGTCCCAGAATCCGCGCTCTTCACCAGCACCCTGAGCTGCCTGTTTCCACACACCCTTATCACCACAGAGGTGACAAATGTCTTGATCTTTGAAAATCTGGTAGAAAAAAATCTCATTTTAGTTTAATTTTCATTTCCCTTACTATGAATAAAGTTGAGCATTTCTTCACATGTTTAAGAGACATGGTTTTCCATTTCTGTGAACTATTCATTCATAACTCTTATCTATTTTTTCATTTTGGCTGTTGACCTTCTTATTGATTTATAGAAGCTCTTTACGTATGAAAGTAACTAGTTCCTTTTGTGATAGGAAATGCATACATCTTCCCACTCCTTTACATCTTTCAACTTTTTAAATGTTTTTTACAGTATATAATTTAAGAAATATTTATGTAGTCAAAATTTTCAATTTTTTTTATGTGTGTGTATGTGTGCCTGTTTCAATATACTCAGAAGGCATGCCCATCCTGAGATTTAAATAATTCTCTTATGTTTTCTTCTAGTACTTTTATAGTTCCATTTTTCTCATTAAATCTTTGATCCATCTGAAATTTTTTTTCAGCAAGATATAAGGGAGGGATTCAACTTTTTCTCAGACACCGTTTATGGTGTAATTCACCTTTTCTTTTAATTAGATTTTCCTCCCTCATCATATAGTAAATTCCCACATGTCTTTGCGATTTTCTTTTTCTCCTGTTGATCTGTGTATGAATGTACTTGTGCCCCAATGTAAACATTATGATAATCTTAACGTATTCTACTATCTGGTAGGGTTCGTTACTCATTATTCTTTTTCATGACAGCTTTTCAAACAGTTTATTTGGTTCCTCAAAACATTCAGTTGATATTTTTTGTGAGGATAATTGACATCTTGATGTCATCTAGTCTTCCTATCCAAACACATGGGATGTGTATACATATATTTGTAATCTTTTCTGTTTAGTTATATCTTAAAGATTTCTTTTTTTGATAGAGCTTGCACATTTCTTATGTTTATTTGTGTTTTAATATTCCTTTCATTATAGCTTCTAATGAATTTTATTTTAATATGTAAAAGCTATTGACTTCTATATACCAATTTTATGTCAACACCTTTGGTGAATTCTATTTTTATTTTGAACAATTTTTTGTTCATTGTCTTGGAATTTCCAGATATATAATTCTGTCATCTGTAAACAGCAATAGTTTGATCTCTTCTCAATTTTTATATGTCTTATTTTTTATTCCTGTTTGATTGTGTTGGTGAGTATCTCTAGGATAATATTCAGTTATAATGACAATAGTAGATATCTTTGTCTTAACTTTAATGAGAGGATGGTCATAAGTATTTTTCTATTAAACATAATGCTGACCTTCGAGATGAGATAAATATATTTTATCACGTTAAGTGTCCGTGCAGTCATTTTTGAGAAGTTTTAAAAATAAAATGTGGATGTTGAGTTTTTTATCAACAATCTAGCATAAACAGATGATCATATAATTTGTCTTTTGATCTAATAATATGATGAATTATATTAATAAATTTCCTAATATTGAAGCATCCGTGCATTTCTGTACAGAGATGAATGATGTTTCTCTCTATTTTTCCTTGAATTTCCTAAAGATTTTGCTTTATGAATGTTGATGCTTTGTTTTTTGGTGCACAGGTGTTCACGGATGCTAGTCTTCAGTGTGATGGCATCCTTTATCATTATAATGGGCTCTGCTTTTCTCCCTTTAATGCTTTTTGTCCTGAACTCATCTAATATTAAGATTCTAAGATTGAGATCCCTGTTTTATTTTTTTCTTCATTTTAATTTTTACCTCAACCTTCCTGAGTCACTTTGTTTTAGATGTGTTTCTTGTATGTGGCACAGATACGGGTTTCATTTTGCGATCTAATCTTAGAGTCATTTTGTTTTCTTTTTATGAATGAAAAGCACACTCTTTGAGACAGGCCTTCAGTTATAAGCAGAGGGTTTGGGCAGACCCCCATCCCTGTCTGGCATGGGCAGTTCTCCAGGAGTGACCACCGTGGAATTTATAGCCAGTGTTTTTCATTTTCTTTTATTAGGTTTAGCTAATATTAGTATCATTATAGAGACATGTTAATAAAATAGGTTTGTTTTAATTCTGTCGTGAGTTTTTAGTTATGTTTTTTGTTCAAACTTTAAACATCTTTTACTACACAGTCTGTGTTTTCTTTGTTTTGTGTGTTCCTATTACTTTTGATAATTTAGAATGTGTATGTTTTGAGTAGTTACATTTCTTTTTACTACGTAAAATTCACACGACAAAGTTAACCATTTTAAAGTATATAATTCAGTAGTGGTTATGATTTTTGACTGCACGTTTATAGATTATTTATTGTCATTCTCCATTTGCTTTAGACCAGCAGTTCTCAAATTTTTGGGCCTGTTTACGTTTTTAAAAACCATCGAGGGCCCCAAAGAGCTGTGTTTCTGTGGACAGTGTCTATTGATACTTACTGTATTAGAAACAAAAACTGAGAAATTTTGAAAATATAAATTATTTCATTTAAAATCACAATGATAAACCCATTACATGTTAACATAAATAACATATTTTAATGAAATATAACTATATTTCTAAAACAAAGAAAAATTTAGTAAGAAGAATGGCATTGTTTTACATTTTTGCGAATCTCTTTAGAATTTGACTTAAGAAGACAGATGGATTCTCGTATCTGCTTCTGCATTCAATCTGTTGTAATTTGTCGTTTGTTTTGAATTTTGAAGAAAACCTGGCTTAACACAAATGTGTAATTGGAAAAGGGAGGAGTATTTTAATAGCCTTTCAGGTAATTGTGGGGTCTCTTCTTTGGCAAGTGGTGGTGTGTTCAAGGTTGGTTGCATTGTGGAATCTGAAACCATATCAAAGAGCTTTTCGTACTCTGTTTCATTATAATCTATTTGTCTGTTTTTCGTTTTGGTTGGATCTTTTATGTCTTTATGATTTTGTAACATCATGCATTGGTTATTTGGAAAATGACCCTGATTTATGCAGATAGTCCAAATGTAGACATATTACATTTACATGTTATCCAAAAATCACGTTTGTTAAACCAAACCAAGGAGATGAAGGACTTACACACTGAAGCTACAAAGCATTGCTGAAGCAAGTTAAAAAAGACACAAGTCAATGGCAAGACATCCCATGTTCGTGGGTTGGAAGACTGAATATTTTTGAGATGTCAGCACTACCCAGAGCAACCTACAGTTTCAGTGCAATTCCTATCAAAATCCCAATGGCTTTTTTTTTTTTTTCAGAAATAGAAAAATTCGTCTTAAAATCCATATGGAATCTAAAGGGAACCCAAATAGCCAAAAATAATTTTGAAAAAGAAGAACAAAGTTGGAGGGCTCACATTTCCTGATTTCAAAACATATTACAAAGCTGCAGTAATCAAAACAGTGTGGTACTGGCATAAAGAAGAACAGATCACTGTAACAGAATAGAGGAAGCCCATAAATCAACCCTCATATATACGGTCAAGCGATCTTCAACAAGCGTGCTAAGACCACTCAATGGAGAAAAGAAAGTCTCTTCAACAAATGATGTTGGGAAAACGATGTCCACATGAAAAAGGATGAAGTTAGACCCTTATCTTTCACCATATACAAAAATTAACTCAAAAAGCATTCAAGACCTAAACATAAGGCCCAAAACTACAAAACTCCTAGAAGAAAACATCAGGGAAAGGCTTTATGACGTTGGACTTAGCAATGGTTTCTTGGATACGATACCAAAAGCACAGGCAACAAATGCAAAAATAGACAGGGCCACGTTAAACTTAGAAAACTTTTGTGCATCAAAGGACACAATTCAGAGAGTTAAAAAAATAGCCTACAGAATGAGAGAAAATATTTGCAAATCATATGTCTGATTAGGGGTTAATATCCAGGGTATATAAACAACTCCTACAACTCAATAACAAAAAATCAAATAACCCAATTAAAAAATGGGCAAAGGACTCGAATAGATATTTCTCCAAAGATGATGTAAAAATATAAGTGGCCAACAGGCATATAAAAAGACATTCAACATCACTAATCATCAGAGAAATGCAAAGCAAAACCACAGTGAGATACCAGTGCATGCTTGTTAAGATGGCTACTATTAAAAAAAAAGAAAAAACAAATGTTGGCAAGGATGTAGAGAAATTAGAACTCTTGTGCATTATCAGTGGGGTTGTAAAATGGGTTGAAATAGTATGGCAGTTCATCAAAAAATTAAAAATAGAACTATCATATGTTCCAGCAGTCCCACTTCTGGGTGTATATCCAAAATAATTGAAAGCAGGGTCTCAAAGAAATATTTGCATACCTACGTTTATAGCAGCACTATTCACAATAGCCAAGAGATAGAAGTAACCCAAATTTCCACTGATGGATGAATGGATAAGCAAAATGTGGCCTATACACAACAGAAATTTATTTCTCCTGGATCTGGAGGCTGGAAGTCCAAGATCAGGGTACCAGCGTGGTCACATTCTCTGGGGAGAGTTCTCTTCCTGGATCATCTTCTCGCTGGGTCCTCACATGGTGGAAGGGGTCACGGAGCTCTGTGGGGTCTCTTTTATAAGAGCACTAGTCCCATTCATGAGGGCCCCACCCTCACGACCTAATCACCTCCCAAAGGCCCCCACCTACTAATACTGTCGATTTTGGGGGGCCGGGACTTTAGCATATGAATGGTGGGGGAGGGACACAAACATTTAGACCATAACACATAGAATGTTAAGAAGATGTATATTCAAGTATCAGAACATAATAAAATTAATAATTTTTGCTGCTCATCAAGGACATTTTTTTTTCTGCAAGCACACAGCAGTGAATCACACAGCACCTGCTGGTGTGATTTGGTGTCACTGCCTCGATTGTGCTAAAGACTGGGCCGGTTTTGCCTGCCATTGCATTTGTACCATCAGTGCAAATGTCAACACAGTTGTTGCAGAATAAAAAATGAGATTCATGAAGTTGTTGCACCGTCTGAGTATTTCAGTACCACTTGTGTTTGCTGCCAAGAAGTCACGTAAAGGATCTTCTGAGATGGTAAGTTGGTGCTGATGCAAGATCAACTCAAGCCAATAGCAAGGCCAGCCGTGGAGCGAGTGTTCCATGTGCAAGGCGCAAGTACCGTTCTGCCCACGAACTGGGCATCAGTCTTCACATCTGCAGTTAAGTATTTATACCACGAGTTACTGTGTCATTGGAAAGTGACAAAGCTGTGATTTCTTCTGCTGGCTTTTTCTCCAGCGCCCTTCAGCACTGCCGGCCGCTCACAACTCTGCCCGTCTCTCGGCTATTGTGCGGCTTCTCCAGCCCGTGGATGGGTAACTCCGGAAGATGCTTCAGTGGCTTTTTCATTTCTACTTTGAAAAACTGTATCAAACAATTTTTGGCTTTTCAAGCTCTCATCATGTCTACATTTAAAACCTTCCATTTCTTTTTCTTTAATCTCTGAGCGATTGGTCTCCAAATGATGCTGCACCTTACCTGAGACTGTTTGAAAATGTTCTGTTGCACAAGACGCCATAGAGTAAAAGTAAGCATTTATAAAGCTGAGGAAATAGCTCTCGTCATATCTTTGTTTCTTACTTACCCTTTCATCCAGGCTCCTCAGAGTACATTCCTCTCGTCATTTTCAGCATCTTTAGACATTGGTGGCGCAGATGGGCACTGAGAAAGGGGCTCTCCTCCTCTTCCTTATGAACCAACAACCCGTCGTTAAATCCAATAAAAATATATTATAAAGAAATTTTAATTTAAAAATAGAATATTACTAAATTCTAAAATAATGTTTTTGATAAAATTTAAAAATTTGGAAAATTTTCCAAAAAATTAAAATATTATTGCAAAACAAGACAATAACAAGAAACATATTTGAATTAAGGAAAAAGGAAAATCCTTTTAAGAACTGATTAGAATTGTCCAAAAATAGGGCAGTCGTCCTTGCGAGGAGTGAATTGCCCATTATCAGAGGTAATCAAGCATCAACTGGACAACAATAGGCTGGGATACTGTGGAGGAGACTCAGCGCCCAGTGGGAACTTGGACTCAACGACTCTGAAGCCCTGGTGTCTGCCTTCTGTGCCACCATACGGCCACCCCTCCTAAGGTCTCCAGTGGCCCTCACCTCCAAGTCCACTGTCTGCCCTGCAGCTTTCTCACTACCCAGCCTTTCTGCAGTTCCAGAAGACTTGGAACACGTGCCCCATTTTGAAGCCCCCTCTCCTGAGCTTTGGTGACACCAACACTCTGGGGTCTTCCTCTGCCTCCCCAGCCGTCGAGCTCTGTCGTGTCCACCCCCTACCCCGAAGCTGGAGGCCTTCCTCAAGCGGGGTCCCCAGGCGTTCTCCTCCAGAGACCTCAGCTTCCCTCCGATTGGAGCTTTCTGAGTGGCTGCAAAGAAAGGAGAAGCCACGTCTTCACGGACTCTGAGATCCAGTCCAGAGATGAGGGCTGTCTCAGGAAGAGAGAAGCCCCCGGGGGGCACAGCTTCCAGCCGGAGGGGACAGGGCTGTAATGACAGTCAGCGCCACGCCCGGTGGCAGTGCCCCTGGCGCCATCGCTGTGCACAGCCTTGCACACATCTCCCCTGTCAGCCCCTCAGCGGCCCAGAAGGTGAGCGTGCCCTCATCTTTGCAGAGCTGAGGAGCTGGGGCTCCAGGCGAGGAGGGGATTTGCCCCCGATCCCCCAGCTGGAAGGGGGCAGAGCTGGGACTTCACTGCGGGTGGTCTCCCTCATAAGCCTGTGCTTTGGATGCGTAGACCCTGCAGAGCTGGGGAGGAAGTGGAATGCATTCCAGGCTGAGGAAGCTGCAGTTGAGGCAGGAGGGCACAGCGTGATGAGGGAGTGGGTCCCACTCCGCTGGGGGTGAGGCGCTGGGCCCTGCTGGGGGAAACCAAAACAGAAGTTAGTGATCCCAGGGGACGGCCTCATGGCAGGTGGCAGAGGGGGTGAAGGGACACTGAGGGGCAAGCCCTGGGGACATGACCTGGGAGGTACACCTTTGGGGTTGGAATGACATCCTACTGGTTAACTGCTGCCGATTCGGGGGGAGTTCCTTCTCTTCTCCTGTCCCTCACCTGTGGGATGGGGCTCGCTATCCCCACCTCGTCAGGCGGCCGTGGGAATGAAACGGCACGATGTGAGTGGAGGAGGCAGCCCACGGCTCGGGAGGGGCAGGCACAGGGCACAGGGCTTCTCTCCTCCCGCCTTGGAATGTTTTCCTCTCAGAACATGGTCTTCCTTTACAGGATCTGAGCACCCTGCATATAAATGACAGCCGACATGGGATTTCTCTTGCTTTAGCAGTGAGAAAAACAGGCTTCAATTACTCAGTGTGCGTTTCCATTCAAAATGCATGGTTGCTATAGCAAAGTTCAGCGACCTGGAACTTGGGCACACGTGCCGGACGTCAGACTCTGCTGGGACACGATGACAGCTCTGCTGTCGACAGACCCAAGAGGCTCCACGAGGGAGGCACATTCAGAGGCTGAATGAGGAAGTGGCGCCCGAAGCGCTGGGTTGCAGAACCACTGCATTCCCTCAGCCCAGCTGCCTCCTGGGAAGGGGACCCTTGGCATTCTGTCTTTCCTGATGTGTCCACTGCCCTTGACGTTTCCGCTGGCCCTGGCAGAGGGGCCCTGAAAAGAGAGGGCATTCAATAGTTTTTCTTAAAAGGAAGGAGTCAAAAGATAAAGGTTTGTTCTTGTCTTTGACCTACAGAGACTTTGAGACTAAAGAATACTTCTAACAACATGAAGGCAAGCTCTTATAGAACTAAAACGGGATTGATACTTTCAAAATCGCTGGTTAAGAATGAAAGCCCCAAATTACCATATTAATACGTGCAAAAAAATTTTAAGAAAAGAAAGAACACAAGAAATAAGCACAAAACCCAAAAAGCATAAAACAAAGGTCTAGCAGATCAAATATATTCATTTGGGTCATAAAAAAAAGATAGGCTCACTGTCTTTACTAAAGAAAAAAGAGCTCTCAAATCGCGTTTAAAAATACTCCCCTATGAATCTGCCCACTCACCACCCACTGATGCATCCATCCACCCATCCATCCACCCACCCATCCATCCACCCACCCATCCACCCTCCACCCATCCATCCACCCACCCATCCACCCTCCACCCATCCATCCACCCTCCACCCATCCACCCATCCACCCATCCACCCATCCACCCACCCATCCACCCATCCACCCATCCACCCACCCATCCACCCACCCATCCATCCACCCACCCATCCTCCCATCCACCCATCCATCCATCCATCCATCTTTGAATCCTGAAGTGGACCCTGGAGCAGCCCTGTGAGCCAGCTCCAGCCCCACTCTACTGTGGTCTGAGGCAGTCCTGACTGCCCTGGGACCTGGCAGAAGACACACCTGTCCATGCTCCTGGTAGCATGAATCTGTTCATCCATCCATGAATGAATCTATCAATTCCTCCATTAATCCACCCATTCATCCACGATCCATCCAATCATTTGTTAGAACCCTTCCTGAGCATCCCTCTGTGCCAGGCCCCACCATTCAGAGAAGGTTCTGCTGCGGTTCTTACCCTTGAGTCTTTCAGAGTGGACTTCGTGAAGTCCAATCTGTAAACAGACTTATTAACAAGATGTAGTCAGTGTAGTGGGGGCCCGATGGAGGGCATGTCTGCTGGGGAATCAGGAGAGCTTCCTAGAAGAGGTGAATTGTGTAAGCTGGGCCTTAAGAGATGACTGAGCTCATCATTCAGTGGGGAAGAGGGCCTCCCAGTCACACAGAACAGAGGCATCCATACTGTTGGCATGGAGTGTGGAAAGACCCCGATGTGGACCTGGAGTACCAGAGCACAAGGCTGAAAAAGTTTGGGATGGGGGCAGATCCTGGGGGAGGGTCTCTGTGTTTTCAGCCTGAGTAGTTTGGGCTCCATCTTGTGGGCAGTGGGGAGCTCTAAAGTCTTTACACGGAGCGACCTGATCACATTTGCCTCTTATAAATGTTGCCGGGCCTGTGGCAGTGTGGAAGATGGAACGGAGGAGGCAAGTCTGGAGCCGAGAGGTAGGGGAGGTGGTTGCCATGGCCCAGGCGAGAGATGGTGGGGGCCTGGGTCACAGCATGGCAGTGAGGGTCCCAAATCCTCAGCATGTTAGGAAGACACATCTGGCAAAGCCTGTGAGCATATGGGTCAGGTGGTTGCTATGGAAACATCAGAAGTCTCTCTTCCGACCTGTACAGGGTGGGCACGGAGCAGAGCAACGTTTACCTTGGGTTTTATAGGCATGAAGGTGGAGCTGGGCTGCCTTAAATGAGTATGGCCAATGAGATGTGTGTCACCGCTCTTCTCTGAGTGACACTTTGCCCAGAGAAGGCCATTGTGTCAGGGATGAGCAGAGATGGAGCAGCCCTTTTTATCCTGAGGGTGGGATGGGGAGGCATCAAGTTCATTAAAGCTGTTTAGGTCAATTACACCAGTGGGACAAATGACCTTACATAAGTCTGCATTGCATCAGTCACTTGTCAGCAGAAATGTGTGACAAAGATGGAGAGCAGAAGAGACTCTCAATTCCAGGGCAGGAGTATCCCTTTCAGAGCACCTATTGCAACTTTATTTGATGGGTGAAAAAAATAGTAACAAAATAATGGTAATAGTGATGGTGATGATGATAGTGATCGTGATGATAGCGACGATGATGGTGGAGGTGATGCTGATGATGGTGGTGATGGTGATCGTGATGATAGTGATGATGTTGGTGAGGGTGATGGTGGTGATGGTGATGGCAACGATGGTGCTGCTGCTGACGGTAGTGATCATGGTGATGGTGATGGTGCTGATGGTGGTGGTGGCGATTGTCATGAGGTTGATGATAGTGATGGTGATGATGATAGTGATGATGCTGATAGTAGTGATGGTGATGATGGTGACAACGATGATGGTAATGATGATCATGATGATGACAATGAACATTTATATTTGCCTACAATTTGCTAGTCACTATTCTAAACACTTTATCTAAATTAACTTTTTTACTCTCATAAAGGCCTTCTGATGGGCTATTGTCATTCCCACTTTACATGGGGGCAACTTGCAGCACAGAGAGGCTAATGTGACTTGCCCAGTTTACACAGTGCACTAGGGGTAGAGAAGGAGCCGGCACCACCCAGCATTCTCACTATGCAGCAGTTTATTTAGAAGGCAGAAAACGTTTTGGGAAAAAATGTTAGCCCTCAGGAAAGGATAAGAACCGGGGTTATTCCAAGTGGCTGGTGATTCTGCAGAGAAGTTGAGCCCAGATCTGTGCCTCGGCTGGTACCCCAGGCATCGTGTGGAAGATGGGAGGGAGAGGCAGTGAGGATGGCGAAGGCTTAGAGAGTCAAGCTCCAAACCACCTACGCTCTGTGTGCTTCCAGGGGAAGAGAGGGAGCTTTTGGCTCAATACAAAGGCAATCCTTCTACCCCAAGGATCTGGGCAAATAACCAAGGGGTCTGGTGAGCTTCCTGCTTTCAGAGGTGAGCGAGTAGAGTTTAATGATCATGGTCTAAGGGGGTGCGGCTTGGCAACTTCGGTGGTCCCCTTCAACTTTGGGATTCTGTTGTCTTTGTTTCCCGGATGGGGAAGCTGAGGGTCAGTGAGGTGACTTGTCCACGGACGCACAGACAGTAAGACTTGGATGCCATACCGGGACTCTTTCCATGTGGCCACTGCTCAGAGCTGGCAGATGGGAACACTTCTTCCTCACCCCTCATGTTTCCATGGGGAGGGACATCCTTTTGTGTAGCCCTTCTGGACCCAGGTGAAGCAGGGAGCAGTTGTTCTGCAGACTGTAAGGGCCTACCCGGCCCGACCTGGCCTCTGCCAGGATCTCAGGAACCAAGTGACTCATCAGGGAGGGCATCCAGGCAGGCCATGGGGTACAGAGGCACAGCCTTTGGGGTCAGATGCTGTGTGATGTTGGGCAGACCAATTAGCTGCCCTGAGCGCGGCTTCCTCACCTGTAAAGCAGGACTGTCTTGAGGATGAGGCCCAGGTTGTGGGAGCTCATGGAGTGTTAGTTGAATGAATAAACGATGGCCCAGAGATGAGTCTGTACTGTAGTGCCCTGGCTGGGGAATTTCCCTCAAGGACTTTCTGCTCCTCTGAGGCCCCCTGGGGCATCACAGGCTGAGGGGCTGGAGGGTCCCTCCGTGCTCCTTCCTCAGAGAGTCTGAGCACCCTGGCTCTGCCCTGGGATGGGGCACCTGCGTGAGGGTCCCTGCTCTCCTCCTACACCCCTGCACCTGTATGGGGGGGGTCTCTGCTCCCCTCCTACACCCGTGCATCTGGGTGAGGGTCTCTACTTCCCTCCCACACCCCTGCTCCTGCGTGAGGGTCTCTGCTCCCTTCTCCTCCCACACCCCTGTACCTGCGTTGGGGGGGAGGTCTCTGCTCCCCTCCTACACCCCTGCTCCTGCGTGAGGGTCTCTGCTCCCCTCCCACACCCCTGCACCTGCGTGAGGGTCTCTGCTCCCTTCTCCTCCCCCGCCAGCCCCGTCCACCGTTTCTCATTGCAGCCGTCCATCCTTCACATTTCCTGGCTCCCTGTTCATCTAAACAGCTGGTGCTATTTGTTCTGGGTGATTTCCCTTATTTATTGCCACATTTTCGGGAGGCACATAACTCTGTCTTCCAACCATTTTACTGCGGCCTCTTTAAATTGAAACAATTGATCAGGCCTCTGCTTTTCTCCCTTTTGTTCCTGTCCCTCCTCCCAGCTGCCCACCCCACCCCTTCTCTTTCAAGCAGCAATTAAATTTAAATCCATTTTCTCTGAAGAAAATAATTAATCACAGCCCCAGGCCCAGCAGTGCCCCAGAGTCAAGGGGACGTCGCTGGACGCACGGGGCTGGACAGAAGGGCAGCTGGCTCTGCTCCTTCGTGGGGCCTGAGGCCCCGGCCCAGCTCAGGCCCAGGGCAGATTCTGAGCAGGATGGACAGAGGCTGCATAGGTCTCAGGGAGTGTGGCCAGCGTGGAATGTGATCACAGGGGGCTGGGGGTCAGGGCAGGACGTGCAGGTTGTGCACTGGCTAGAGATGATCTTGAGATTGTTGCCTTAACAAGTCTCAGGGTTCCCTGTGAAAACTTCCTGGGGTGTCTGAGTTCCAGGCAAAGCCCTGACAGAGGGCACGAGCGAGCCTTTGGCATAAGGACAGTGAGGGTCTTGTCACTGCTGGTCTTTCCCTCTTTGTTTCCGCTACGAGGAAGCTGAGGGCCAAATTTACAGCTGGGATTGAAGAACTGCTCCTGAGCCCGAGTCACCCTGTCGCCCGCTCTGCCTGCATCCCCTCCCTCAGCTGCCATCACGGGTGCAGTCATTGACCTTCGCCGAGTACCCCCGAGTCCATGAGCCCGCTCTCACCTGCCGGGAGCCCCAGCGAGCTGGTGAACCCTCAGACTGCTGTGTTTAAAAAGGAGGCAGTGATGTCGTGCGTGTCACTCCTGTTTGGAGACCCCTGAGAGATGTGCTGTAAACCAGCCAGCTCCATATGGCCAAGGAGACGGGGCCCCGAGAGGGGAGATGCTGGCTCTGAAGAGCCAGGACTGAAGGCCCAACAGGCTCCTGGGTCCCGGCAGGTGGGGGGCCCAGCTGGGGTCTGCCCGCCGCCCTGTGAGGCCGAGCAGGGTGCCTCTCCCTCCTCCTGCCTGCAGAGAGGCAGGCGCTGGCTTCCAGGCTCTTCCTAAGGAGCTCTTGTCTGGTCCTCCGAGGGTAACCCAGGAGGAAGCAGGCTCGGCACCTGTCCACAGGAAGTTACATCAGCCTCTGACGAGGCCCCGGCATGTCTACTTTGCCCTTTGCAGAACAGAGACAGGAGGAAATTCTTAATGTGGACCCGTGAGCAGAGCACACCTTTGAGGCTGACCCCGCACAGGGAGAGCCCCTCCTCTCCCCGCCTCCCATTGCCCACTCCTGCATCCCAGATTCGGTCTGTTCATTCGCTGGAGATGGGCGGCCCAGGCGGCTGCCCCGGCCCCGGGAGCTGCCGCAGCCCTGGTCAGCAGGAGGAGAGGAACCTGCGGCAAAAGGCAGTTCTCCAGGGTGAGCACGGGGCACAGGAGTCAGCTCACCAGTCCCATTCCACAGGGAGGAAACAGGCTCAGAGAGGTTGGTAACACACTCAAGGGCGCAGAGCCCAAAGTGCCCAAACCAGATCTGACGTGAGGTGTGGTCTCCTTTCCCTCCCACCCCTGCCAAGGCCTGGGTGACCATGAGAGCACGCCCGGCGACAGCAGCCCCAGGGGCTCCCCAGAGCCGCTCTTGAGAAGCACCTGCGAGCAACACCTGGGAGACCCTGCCTCTGGCCGCGTGGTGCCGCTGCTCTGAAGGCCCCTTCCCGGCAGTGCCCCTACCCGCCACCCCAAGGCCACCGCGGAGCTGAAGCCGTCCCGGGCGCGTAGCACGCAGGCCCCCGACATGGAGGACGGCACCGTGTGTGTGCGTTCTGTGCGGCTGGCTCCTTTCGCTCTCTGTGGCGGAGACGGCTGTGTTGTTGCAGGTACCCGCCGCGGGTCCCCTTACTGCCGAGTCCCCCCCACTGCATGGACTGTGACTGGGTTTATCCAGTCCCCTGTTGGGGGGCAGCTGGATTGTTTCCCGTTTCTCGCTGTTATGAGAATTTGCTCTGGAGATCGTATGGCGTGGAATTGCTGGTTCATACGGTAAACACCTGCTTAACTCTAGCGTATACTGCCAAGCCGTTTTCCAGAATGGTTTCACCGTTTACATCCCCGCCAGCAGTGGAGGAGAGTCTGGCGGTCCCACCTCCTCCCCGACACTCCCCACTGTCAGCCTTTTCATGGTTAACCCTTCTGGTGACTGTGAAATGGTATCTAGTGTGGTTTTGCTGCCCCTTCCCGGGGGACTAAGGAGCGTGAGCACTTCACATGTCCTTATTGGCTCTGAGTCTCTCCATTGTTGGGAGTTGCCTATTCAAGTGTTTTGCCCATTTTGAATTGGTTATCTTTGTATTATTGATTTATGGCAGTTCTTTATATATTATGCTTTTGAGTTTCTTGTCAGATATGTGTCTTGTGTATTTTTCTTAACTCGTGGGTTGCTTTTCATTAATGATGTCTTTTTGATGAGCAGAAGTTTTAAATTTTGATGAAGTTAAATTTATATCTTTCTTGCATGATTGCTTCTTTGTGTCCTCTCTGAAAAATATTTGTCTACCCCCATATTGTGAAGCTATCTTCCCTTATTTTCCTCTAGAAGATTAATTGTTCTACCTTTCACCTTTTGGTCAATAAGGCACCTTGAATTCATACTTGTGTCTGGTATGAGAGGGGTTGCAGTCTATTTCATGCACACAGCTGGCTGGTTGTCCTGCTTACGTTTGGGGAAAAGTCTTTCTCTTGCCGATTTCCTTCATCTACTCAATCTCCCTGGTGCCTCAGTTGACTGTACACATGCATCTGTTTCTGGATTCTGTTCAATTTCATTGATCTATTTGTCTGTCTTTGCACTAATATCACACCATCTTAATTATTGAAGCTTTATGGTAAATCTTGAAATCAGAGCATGTTCTCCAACCTTATGCTCTTTTTCCAAGCTTTTCTTGGGTATTCTAGGCCTTTTCCGTTCCCAGATTAAATTTAGAATTAGCTTTGCAATTTCTCTGAGAAGCCTGCTGAGATCTTATTGGGGTTGGATGGACTCTGTAGGCTAGTTTAGGGTGAATAGACATCCTGACAATATTGCATTTCCTAGTCTGGGAATGTGGCTTACTTATGCATGTCTTTGCACAAGTTACTTCCCCTCAGCACGTTTTATAGTTTATAGCGCAGAGGGCTGGCTTATCTTTCATTAGGTGGATTCTTACGCATTTGATGTGTTTTGATCCTGTTATAAGTGGTATTTAAAATTTTCACTTTCCAATTGTTCATTACTAATATATAGAAATAAGATTAATTTTTGTATATTGACTTTATATTTTGCAATTTTGCTAAATTTGCTTGTTAATTTTAATAGTTTTTGTTGTAGATTCCTTAGGATTTCTGTACACACAGTCATGTCTGCCCATAAAGACAATTTTACTTCTTCCTGTTCACTCTTTTTGCCTTTTCTTTCTTTCTTTTTCTCACCTCACTGCACCAACCAGCAACCAACCCCCCCACCCCCCGCCCCTGCCCGCCCGGTAGTGCCGAGTGGAAGGAGTGCAGGAGGACGTTTGCCTCGTTCCTAATCTTATGGTGAAAATACTCGATATTTCATCACTAAGTGTGATGTTAGCCTTAGGGTTTTTTTTGTAGATACTCTTTATTAGGTTGAGGAAGTTTCTTCTATTCCAGTTTGCTGAGAACTTTCTTTTCAATCGTGAATGGGTGTTGAATTTCATCACTTGCTTTCTCTGAATCTATTGAGATGATATTTTTCTCCTTTATTCTGTTGATTTGGTGAATAACATTGAGTTTTAAATGTTAAACCAACCTTGCACCTTAGACAAATTCCACTTGTTTATCACACACACACACACACACACACACAGAGTGTTTTTCCAAAGATTGGCACCTGAGCTAACATCTTTTGCCAATCTTCTTCCTTTTCTTCTTCTTCTTCTTCTTCTCCCCAAAGCCCCCCAGTACATAGTTGTATATTCTAGTTGTGGGTCCTTCTGGCTGTGCTGTGTGGAATGCTGCCTCAGCATGGCTTGATGAGAGGTGCCATGTCTGCGCCCAGGATCTGAAATGGTGAAACCCTGGGCCGCCGAAGCGGAGGGCGTGAACTTAATCACTCAGCCCCAGGGTCAGTTCTTCACACAGTGGTTTTGATTTACTAATACTTTATTGAGAATTTTTTTTTTTTTTTAAAGATTGGCACCTGGGCTAACAGCTGTTGCCAATCTTTTTTTTTTTTTTCTGCTTTATTTCCCAAACCCCTGCCCTGATACATAGTTGTATATCTTAGTTGCAGGTCCTTCTACCTGTGGGATGTGGGACGCCACCTCAATGTGGCCTGACGAGCGGTGCCATGTCCGTGCCCAGGATCCGAACCCTGGGCTGCCGCAGCGGAGCGCACAAACTTAACCACTCGGCCATGGAGCCGGCCCCAAGAAAATTTTTATTTCGTTTTATTTTTTATTTTTTAATTGCAGTGCATTGGATTATAACATTATATAGCTTTCGGATGTACATCGTAATATATTTCGAATTCTGTGTAGATTATATCAAGTTCACCACCCAAAAACTGATTATAGTCCATCCCCTCACACGTGAGCCAAAACACTCCTTTTGCCCTCCCCACCCCCTTCCCTTATGGTAACCACCAATCCAATCTCCATTGCTACGTGTTTGTTGTTGTTTTTATCTTCTACTTATGAGTGAGATCATATGGTATCTGACTTTCTCCCTCTGACTTATTTCACTCAGCATAATACCCTCAAGGTCCATCCATGTTGTCACAAATGGCTGGATTTCATCATCTCTTATGGCTGAGTACTATTCCATTGTGTATAAACAATACATCTTCTTTATCCATTCGTCCCTTGATGGGCACCTAGGTTGCTTCCAAGCCTTGGCTATTGTGTATAAGGCTGCAGTGAACACAGAGGTGCAAGTATCTATATGCCTTTGCGTTTTCAAGTTCTTTGGATAAATACCCAGCAGTGGACTAGCTAGATCATATGGTAGATCTATTCTTAATTTTCTGAGGATTCTCCATACTGCTTTCCATGGTGGCTGCACCAGTTTGCACTCCCACCAGCAGTGTACAAGGGTTCCCTTCTCTCCACATCCCCTCCAACACCTGTTGTTTCCTGTCTTGTTAATTATAACCATTCTGACCAGAGTGAGGTGATACCTCATTGTTGTTTTGATTTGCATTTCCCTGATAGCTAATGATGTTGAGCATCTTTTCATATGCCTGTTGGCCATCCGTATATCTTCTTTGGAGAAATCTCTGCTCAGATCTTTTGCCCATTTTTTAATTGGATTGTTGGCTTTTTTTGTTGTTTAGATGAATGAGTTCTTTGTATATTTTGGATATTAACCCCTTATCTGATATGTGGTTTGCAAATATCTTCTCCCAATTATTAGGCTGTCTTTTCGTTTTGTTGATGGTTTCCTTTGCTGTGCAGAAGCTTTTTAGTTTGATGTAGTCTGAAAATTTTTATATCTATGATTTTAAGAGGTATTGTGTGTAATTTTATTTTGTTTTTCTTTTATACACTCTGACAATCTTGCTGCCAATTGGACTGTTTACTACATTTACATTTAAATAAGTTACTGATAAAGTTGAGTTTAGATCTACTTTCTTGCTATTCCTTTTCTATTTGTACCATCAGTTCCCTGCTTCTTTACTTCTTTCTCTTGAATTAACTGAGTATTTTTAAGTGTTCCATTGTGTGTCTTCTCCTGGCCTTTTGATACCTCTTCTCCTGAAAGTGGTTGCTCCTGGCATTACAACACGAATCGTTAATGGCCACAGTCCACCTTGCATCACTGTTACACCACTTCAGGCACAATATAATCGTGTGTTGCTTTACAATGGGGATACCGTCTAAGAAATGTGTCATTAGGCCATTTTGTCATTACACAAACACCATAGTATACTTACACAAACCTAGATGGTGTAGCCTATTACACACCTAGGCTATGTGGTTCTAATTTCTTGGGACCACCATCATATATGTGGTCTGTCATTGACTGAAATGTTGTTAGGCAGCACATGACTGAATAAGAATGTTATGACACTATAATTCCCTTTAACTCCTCATACCCTTTGTGCTATTATTGTCATGTTTATTTCTACATGTTATAGATCCCATAGTGTGAGAATATTGTTGCTTTAAACAGCCAATAATCTCTGTTCATTCATTCTGATCATATTTTCCTCTAAACTAGTTAACGAATCTACAATAAAAATTTAAGGTGGTTGTGTGCTAATTCCAACAACATCCATGCATCTCCTTCTGTTGACTGTTTTTTCTCTTGATTGTTGGTCACATTTTCAGCCAAGAGTCCAGCTGAGCTTGGGCTGGCCTCACCTTGAATTAGTTTTAGTTCATCTCTAGTTTCAAATGCACTGAGAGTGGGGTCGGGTCCTTTCCTTCTGCAGGCCCCAGGAGGCTATGTTGATCTCTCTTTGCCCTCAGCCCCAAGCTCCAGTTTCTGTTGCAGCCTCCATGGTGGGGCTGATCTCTGTGGTGTGTCAGGAGTTGAACTCATTGGGGGGGTTCAGTTACAGCTCTGAGTAGTTTCAGTTCACCCATGGATTCAACTGTTTTCAGGATAAAGACAGACACCCTTTCGTCCCCAGCAGGGCCCTAGAATCTAAACACCACCAAACTTCAAGATCTCTCCCTGCCTTCCAACCTCACCCCCACCTGCCTCTGACTTAGCATTGTCAGGTGATGGGGACTATTTTTACGTTTGGGGCTTTTTCAAATTCCAGTCTGTCCTTCAAGCCCACAGGACTTAAAAAATTTGGCTGCTTTATCTTTGAGCTTGAAGTCTCTTTGCCTCTGTAGGCAGAGGAGTGGGTCTCAGACTCGGTGACCACCCTGGATATGCCGGCAGACGTTGGTCTTTGCTCACCTATGAAGGCCTTGTCTTTCTCTGGAATTTGTTTCATTTAGACTTTTTTCGCATTTATAGCTCTTTGAAGGCTTATAAAGTGTAATTATGTACTTTATGTGGTGTTTTCTTGCTGTCATGGTGGAGTAATGATCTTTATCTTCTACATTCTAACTAGAAGCAGAACTTCACTGCAAACACAGTTTTTGGTGCATTGCTGGAAAATGAGAGACTTCACTAAGGGAAAAAAGTAGGAGAAAAAAGACTCTGAGCATTAACGGAGGGTGAGTGTCAGCACTGTCCCTGCGGGAAACATTCCAGGGTGTGTGCCTCCGGGGGCCTGTGATCTGGGGAGTCCTTGAGTCGCCAGCAAGATCAAGGAGCTGACCCAATTTCCATAATAGTAATGATAGCAATGCTATTTTCCTTTATTATTTTATTCAGTGCTCGTGGCTCCCTGTGAGAAGAACATGCTGAGTCTGGATCGCGTCCACTTTACAGATGAGGACAGTGAGGCACAGAGGGGAACGTGTGCAAAGGCACGTAGCTGAATGGGGGCAGAAGCTACATGAAGATTTGGAGTCCTTGGGTCCTGCTGCAGCCTCTTTCCTCCAGGGAGCGCTGTGCGTATGTGTCCTGGGACAGCCCCATCGCAGAGCCCTGAGTTCCTGGAGGCACCACTGGAAAGAAAGCCAGACTGAGGACCCAGGAGATGGCATTGTCTTCTGAGCCCTGCAGACAGGAAACATCCCAAAGGAGACGCCGGAAGTATTTTTTCTCTGCTGCCAAATTCAGTCCTGGTTCTGTATGGACTCGTTGACCCATTTGGGGCAGATGGAGGAGCTGTCATGGTGAGCTGAGGCAGGGGTCAGGGCCAGCTGCAGCTCCATCATTACTCGAGCCAAGGCAGGGCCCTCAGGAGAGACCGCTTTCCCTGAGAGTTCAGATACAGCGGTGGGGCTGAGTCTCTGTCTGGGAGGGGAGCTCAGGTGGCTGATGAACCTTCTGTCCATTTGCCATCAGGGTGAAATGGGAAGGGAGCTCCGACAGAGCCAATGGGAGGCAGAAATCTGGCCCTGGGGGAGAATCTGGAGAAACAGGACCAGAGGCAAGAGAATGTCTTCTCCCTCTGCACCAGCCCACGAGTCTGATTTATTTCTGCAGAAACGCATTCGAGGGACGAGATGTACCAAACGAGCAAGCAATAAGAATGCAGAGATTTGGGGCTGACCTGCACTCACAAAGAGCCTGCGTTCTGAATAGCCCTTTTGTTCAGTGTGGCCGTGATGAAAGAGAGAGTTGGCAGCAGACGCCCAGAAAGGGCTGTGACTAAGTGTCCATTCTAAGTGGAGCATTTTAATCGAAAATCGATGTAATTTATTTGAATAAAAATGTGTGTTCTTGCACAACCCCGCTCTCTCCCCAGCCTTTCCATATTAATAGATCATTAATACTCCATGAATGGGTAATCGTCTTCCTGGAAAACAAATGCAAGGGCGTAAAAGGAAAATTACGGTTGTTTAAACTTAAAGAAAGTGATAGTCGGGGAAGGAGAGCTGTGTTCACAAAAGCAGCCAGCTCCCGGCGTTGCCGGCTTTGGGAGCGAGGAGGCTGGCAGAGCGGCTCCCAGGATGCATGGTGAGTGTGGCCTGTGTCTCGAGAGCCGGCTGCTCCCCCTGGCTGCAGAGGGCACTCCAGGACCCCTGTGGCTGGGGGCTGCCCACAGGGCCGGGTGTGGTGTGCACCAGGGCAGGTCCAGGCCAGCTGGTCCAGGTGGGCAGGCTCACCAGGAAGAGCATCTGGGATGGGCGCCTTAGCACAGACCAGGTGTCTGGAGGACGTCTGGGCGAACCCCGCACTTTCTTGGATTCCTGACCCCTGTAGGGTGGGCTCCGTGGGGCCAAATGGGTTTCCCTGGTCTTCGGACCTTACGGTGGGAGAGGACTCTGGCCTTGGGCCCTAATACCCCCCTCACCTCTTGCCAGAAGACCTCCCTGACTCCAGCTCTTGTGGCAAATTCTCCGTAACTCTGGATGAGACTTCCCACTTCTGGGCCTCGGTTTCCTCATCTGTAAATGAAGGTGGTTGGTTCTTTCGTTGACCCCACAAACAAATCCAGCTCCAAGCTAAGCAGTGGGGTCTGTTCTTGTGTGGGTGTCTCTGTAGTCGTGACTTTTACGAGTGGACAGATAAAGTTTGAGATAAGAAGGACAAATTTCACACTCACTTGCTGTGTTTCTTATCAGGCTCATGTTGGTCAACCTAATTATTCACTTTGAACAAAAATGCATCTCCCCATCCATCCAGGTTTCTTTCTTTTTTTTTTTGGTGAGGAAGATTGGCCCTGAGCTAACACCTGTGCCCACCTTCCTCTATTTTGTGTGTGGGTCGCTGCCACAGCATGGCTTGATGAGCAGTGTAGGTCTGCGCCCAGGATCTGAACTGTGAAGCCAGACTTAACGACTACACTGTGGGGCCAGCCCCTCCATCGAGTCTTTCGAGGACTATTTGGAACACTGGGGTGTTTGCTGTTCCATGAGAACGTGGTGCACATCCCATGAGCTCTGCATTTGGACCGGGGAGATGATTTTTCAAGCATTTATTCCCACTGGCCTACAACTCCACTTGAGCCGTCAGCCAAGCAGCGTGGGGAACATCCACCATGATGGCATCTCGCACACCACGTCAGTCTTCTTCCCAAGCATGTGCTGGGCACCCGCGTGTGCAGGTGCAGGGACCGGGCTTCACGATGGGGGAGAATGTAGCTGCAGGTGCGAGGGCGGGGGGTCTCTCTGCTTTGCTGGTCCTGTGTTTTCAGCACCTCAGATAGCTCCTGGGGCCCAATACACGCTCAGTAAACACCGAGAGTTAATGAGTCAAGGAATGGATAAGATTTGTCCCTGCCCTGAGACCTTCCAGTACAGACCAGGAGCCGGAGGGAGCCCGTGACCACGGTCCAGTGGACGCCAGGCTGGCGCTCAATGCCCAGGGCTCAGCAGCCCCCTGCCCCTTTCCTCCCTACTGTTCCCTTCCCTACCCCACCCCTCCCTCTCCCCTCCCCTCCCCCTTCCTCTCTGCTCCCTTCCTCTGTCCTCCACTCCCACTCTCCTAGTTGCTCTCTCTTTGAGGCTCCTACCAGATTCGGCATCTGACTGTGCTCCGTGCAGCCCTGTGCGTGGTCACTGTCCCCTGTGTGTCTGTCCCCCAGAGTGGGACTCCCCAAGGACAGGTCCCATATCTAACTGATTTCCTTCGTCCCAGCAAGTGGCACGGAGTCAGAATGACTGCTATACCAAAGATTTGCCTGGGGAAGGAGGTGGCCAGGGAGGGCTTCCTGGAGGAGGGGGTATGCACGTGGCATCTCACATACCACAAACTGGGGCTGACAACAGCATTTCAGGCTGCACGAGCCTTTCAGGGGGTTGAGTGCAGAACGGTTCTGAGCAAGCCGCAGTTGCCCAATGTGTTTGGATTTATCGGTGGTGAATTTTTATGGAGTCTGGACACGCAGATTAATTAGGTTCTGGTCCTGGCTGCTGAGGCATCAATTATGGGCCAACCACTTCTTGTCTGAATTAGTGTCTTTTCCCAAAACACATCATCCAAACCAATCTCTGCGGCGAGGCCTGCGGAGGTGGGTCCAGGCCAGCCAGGGCCTCTGCTTCCTGCCTCCCATTCCACCCCCACATCAGCCCTTGGATGACAGTGATGTCAGCGTTGACAGGAGAGAAACTGAGGCACAGAGAGGCATACCACCAGCTGGAAGGAGCAGGGCCGGTGTCACCACCTGAGTCACCCAGATGAAGACCAGTCCCCTTCCCCCGGCAGCTGAGCCCACGGGGTGGGGGCTGGAGGTGAATCCTGGCTCTGCCGCCTGCCAGGTGGACAATTACCTAACTCTGCTGTGACTCAGTTTCCTCATCTATGAAGTGGGGAGATGGTGCTTCCTTTACAGGGTTGTGGTGAGGGTTAAAGTTTAGTTTAAGCTGGTCGAGGGCTTGACACAACCCCAGGGTAGGAGGGCAGAGCTCTAAGGGTTAGTCTCTACAGTGACCCTCTACAGACGCAGAGGGAACCGCGACCGTTATTTGCTGAGCAATCCCTGGGTACCAGGTGCAGGAAATTTACATCCAACCATCTTTAATTAAAACGCCCCCACCTTCCTGCGAAGTATTAACTAGCTCCATTTTGCAGAAGAGAAAACTGAGGCTCCAATGTAGGTGGAAAGCAGTGAAAATAAGGATTTAAAAAAGAACAAACCTGGGGCCGGCCTGGTGGTGTAGTGGTTAAGTTTGTGCGCTCTGCTTCAGCGGCCCAAGTTCGTGGGTTTGATCCCGGGCACGGACCTATGCACCACTCATCAAGCCACGCTATGGTGGCGTCCCCATACAAAGTGGAGGAAGATTGGCACAGATGTTAGCTCAGTGACAATCTTCCTCACCAAAAATAAATAGATAAAACTCACCCATGTCTTCTTTTTAAAACATCATCAGCTGCCTCTCAAAGGAGACAGAGGCGATGCTCTCAGGGCTACAGTTGACCCTGGGACCGGAGACAGTGACTTCAGAGCAGAGACGACTCAGGCCAAAGTCTGGAGGGAGACATCAGTTTCCCAGGGCAACATCGGAGTTGGGTCCCCCAGGAGGGCCGTGGTGATGGGCCCTCAGGTCTGCCCCTCATTTGTGTGCCCTGGGACAGCTCTTCCAGAAGCTTCCCAGGGTGCAGGGCCCTCCTCCTCCCGTCGGCCGGCCAAGCCCTCTTGACGGCGAGTTCTTTTCCCTTTTCTGATGGGAAGAAGGACCGTCCCAGAGTGACACTTCGGAGCCCACTTTCGAGGTGAGGAGGACGACGGGTGGTGGGGCAGTGGGTTCCAGGAGGACTCCCTTATCCAGCACATCCGGGCCTGGCCAGTGGCCTCCCTGCAGCTCCAGCGCTGGGCTCACCTAGGTGCAGTCTGACCTCCGGCTGCCCAGCTTCCTGCTGCCTGGACCGTCTCCTTTTCTCCCGCATGTGTCACGTGTGCAGCTGGTGCTCCTTGTGATATGGCCGGGCCCGGGTAGCCTCTGCCAGAGGCACAGAAACAGACAGAGGCAGCTCTGACCTGGGGCCACTCATGGGGCTCTGTGATCTCTGCCAGGTTACTTAGCCTCTCTGTGCTCAGATGCTGATCCATAGCATGGGGTTCTACGGGCCTCTCCTTACAAGCTGTCGTAAACATTAAAAGACATTGACGCAGAGCCCCTGGACCCATGCCTGGCGCTTGGGAGCGCTGGGCTGAATGCTGCTTAGGCCAGTCTCCTAGGGCTGCCGTACAAAGTGCCACAAACCGGGGGGCTTACAAGGTGGGAATTTACCCTCCCACAGTGGTGGAGGCCACAAGTCCCAAATCAAGGTGCTGACAGGGTCTGCTCCCGCCGAAGGCTCTAGAGGAGGCTCTCCCTGGGCCCAGCGCAGCCACTCACCCAGCCCTGTCTAAGGCGGTCCATGTCCAGATGGGATGATGGACACGTGGGCAGATCCACACGGCGTGGAAAGGCAGGACCAGGTGCTTCGGGAGCACGGAGGCGGGGCGTCATACCAGGAGCCTTCAGCGGAGAGGGGACACTTTGAGCTGAGTTTTGAAGGTGAGACCCTAGAATCAGGTAAGTGGAGGGACAGACTTCCAGCTGGAGGGAACAGCATGTGCAAAGGCCTGGGGGTAAGTGACACTGTGGCACCACACGTCCAGAGGCCTGCTGTGGGTGGCACTGGATAGTGAGGCTCGTGGTCCAGCAGTCCTGAGCCTGGAGGTTGTGGGCTGGGGGCCAGATTGAGGAGCTGGTCTTCATCTGGAGGGTGCTGTGATCAGGAAGACCACTCGTCTTTGGAAGCACTGCCGCGTGGTAAAGGGTGGAGGGGGCCGGCGGGTCCAGCCCAGCGGCAGGAGGCCTGAGACAAGGTGGATGCAGCACAAACTGCCCAGCCCCCTCCGCCCGGGGGCCGGCCTCGTCCCCGTCCGTATCTCTGTTATGTGGTATCCACACCCAGGCACTCACGAGGGGAGAGATGTCCACTGATGGACGTGTGGACAGATGGATCAGCCTGTGCTTCTGGTAAATCATCCTGGGAGGGCGGCTGCAGTGGGTCAAGCACAGGGGGGTCAGACGGGCACGTCTGAGATGCAGGGAAGATGAAAGGCTGTGTTCCCGCTGGGTGCCTGTCAGGACGAGCAGCTGCAGCATCTGTAGAGCGTGTTTATCGTATTTCGGCTTTCAGTGCTCAGTCCACGGACTTTCTCTCATTACCACTGCCAAGCTGCATGCTGGATCTGGCCAGGAATTGCTTTCTGTGAAGTGACACCATTTCAGCAGGAGATGGGAGGGACAGGGAGCAGGCAGGGAGTGGAGGAGGCTCTTCTCCAGCCCTTTTCCCTAAGACTCGGGGATAGGATGGGTCCTCCTTGTGGACTTGCCCCCAAAGCCAGGTGTCTGAGGCTCATGGGGCTCTGGAGGGCCTGGCCCGGGCTGGGGTGTGATGGGTGTCTGGCATCGTCTCAGTCCTCACAGCAGCTCTTCAGGATGAGCCCCCATGACGAGGAAGGGACACCCAGGGAGGCTGCGTGAGCTGCCCAAGGTCTCCTGGCTGTGGTCTGACACCCACGCCTGTGGGCACTTGGCCATGCTGCCGCAAGTCCAGGGACTGGAGTGGATGTCTGCGCCGTGGCCAGTGTGGGCTACTGCACGGGGCGTGAGTGCTAAGCAGGGCAGCAGTGCCCTTGGGCACCGTAGAGCTGGGAAACGGCTCCGGGCTGTGGAGGGAGGGTTACAGCACTGCACACAATCTGATGGAGAGCGGACGGGTGGCGCTTTGTGTCAGGTAGCAGCTGAGAGACGCAGCCTCTGACTTTCAGCTTCTCCCATGACCCATTCAGGCCATTGCTGCTGACAGGTAGACCCTGTAAAATGTGAGCCTGCCTCCTGCTGAGAGGACATCTGGCTGTCATTTAACACCTCCTTCCTCTGCAGGATAGGGTGTCTGGGGGTGGGCCCCGGCGACCTCGTGTCCCACCTGCAGGGTGGCCACACCCAAAGTCAGTGGTCCTGTGGCGGTGAAGTCTCTGCTTGAACCTGGACTTCCCAGCGGAGCTGCCTCTCCCTTGTGCCGGCTGCCTGGCCTCGGAGACAGGGCACTGGGTCATGTGCTGCCCGGGCACAGACAGGGTTGGGGAGAGACTGCAGGCCCGGGGGCGCAGGGGTTTTCCTGTGCCTGGTGCTTGACCAAGTTTGCAGGGTCACAGATTCTTTCCTTCCCGCTCTGTCTTGCCTGGTGGCCTCTGTCCCCCCTCCGCCCCTTGCCCTCCCTCCCCCCGGCTCCCTCTATAAAGCAGCCTGGGGTCATGAGACTCCTGACAAACCTGGTTGAACCTGTCTCTTCCTGGCTCTGTGGCCTCAGCAGGTCCCTTCTGATCCCCAGCCCCAGTTCCCTAGTGATGGAGGGTTCTCGGGAGGAGGAGAAACCCTGTGCAGAAAGCTGCTCCTGGCAGGGGCTCCGTAGGGCCCGGTGGTCCTGTTGTTGATCTGCTGGTGGGTGCAATGTGGTTATCACCCTTCTCAGCACCACCCCTGCCCCGACTCTGCCTGGAACATTAAAATAATCTCCCAAATGTCCTCAAAGGCATTAAATAATGACAACGAGAGAGCAGACAGTAGAGGGGCCAAGGTGCTGACGTCACTGATGTGAGCCTGCGAGGTCCTCACAAGGCCTCAGGAGCTGTGCGCTATCATTGTGCCCACTTTCCAGATGAGCAGGATGAGGCTTCTCCTGGTTTTTCTTAGCATCCGTCTCAGGTTTCCCACCTTTTCAATGAAGCCTTACCAGCAGGAGTTGCATTAAGGGATGGTGGGCGCCACCGGCACTCCCAAGATGACTGGCCTTTTTGACCCCGCCCCACCCACGCCCAGTCACCGGAAGTGGGCGCCCCAGGTCAGCGTGCTCAGGGGCCCAGGTGGCAGTGAGGCAGACCCTGAAGGATGTGCAGCCGCCACGCTCCCTGCAGCTGGGCTGCACGTCTCTCCCTGAATCGATAGCTGTTGATGTGTTGGCTCCATTAGCAGAATTTGGGCTTGACTAAATTATTCCAGTTTTATGTCATTTTTACCAGATGCTTCAAAAAGAAAATCAGTTAATTCCATTGACAGCTTGATCATTTTCGTATAATTCACGGAATCAGAGTAGACCTTCTGAAGTGCCTCCCGTTGCCGGTGAACAATGATGTTACTCTGGTGAAGCTGGTGTCCTGGTGAAAGTGGGGTTCTTCGTGCACGACGTGCAGAGACGTCCTTGGGTTCTGGCGCAGCGTTCAAACTCGCCGGGAGAATCCACCAACTAAACACAAGCTGAGTTGGCAAGACTTGCAACTGTTACGTGTGCACCCAGAATAACTTGAAACGAACAATTTAGTGATGAAGTTAATGTCAAATACGCAGCAACCTACGGTTTAATTTTTTTGGGCATGGTAGCGCTCGCTTTCTCCCAGTTTTCTCGTCATCCATCAGATTTGAGAAACGGTGAAGGCTTCGTGCGCTTACTCCGTAGATTAACCCGAGTGTCTGTGATGCCGCTCAATTTCTCATAAACAACCCTCTCAGTGCTGGCTGCAGTTGTGGAAAGTCAGTTGGGAATCTTTAATTGAAGCATTCAATGGATGGAAGCCGCAAAATGTCAGTTATTAATGTTTTCCGCAGATTGTAATTATTGAAAACAAAGCTTGGAGGCAGGAAGACAGTGAAATTCATCCCCAGAAAAGCAAAGGAAAAATGACTGGACGTGTTGTATGGCGAGGCTCAGTACACGGGATTTTATTTTGAAATTCTTCTTTAAACTTTGGCATATCTTGACATTTGGGAAGAATCTTTAAAGGAAGCTCCTTTGTTTAACTGGATAAATTTGTGAGGTGGACCGAATGGCATCAAGTGGAGGAGTCCTAGGATCTTACAGCGTCTGTGTTCAGTAAAACATTCAAAAGAATCATGAATAGAGATGATGTATTTGACATCAAATTTGACGTGAAAAATGTGTCTAAAAAGGTACTCTGAATGGAGACAAAAGGCAGTATCTGTGACAATGTTTCCCCTGAAATCGTTACACATTTCAGTGTGAAAATATTAGAATTGAAAATACTCTCCATTTAGCAGAATTTACTCTGAGCTTACCAGGTATTCAATTTCTGTAGAGATAATATTTTCTAAATTAAAAATATCATGGCCTATTTAGAAGAGTCACTTGGAATGTTAACAATTTAAAATTGCATTTTGAAGACCACTACATGCAATTTCATGAAAAATTTAAAATAATATAATCGTATTAGAATACATACTTCTGAAAATACCACTGACACAACATTAAGATGTATATAGGAAGGGAAATGACTAAATTATGTACCAAGAATAATAATTTTATGTTTATTCTTTAATGTTTTAATAATAATGTAAAGAATTTTAGAATTTTGCTTTAAGTACATAGATATATTTTCACTTTCTTAGTAAAAATTATTTTTAATAATGGCTTTTGAATAAAACTAATTTAGACCCATCAACACAATAAAACCAATTCATTGGTCAATAAATGCATATATCATTTAAATTCTATAACTATATGTATATATACAAAATGTTTAATATATAATTTAATTCCAATAGCACCTTAACGGGTCGGCTGTCACATAGGGAGATGGAGGCCCCAGAAGGTTAAGCTGCTTGTCTAAGACCACATAATGGTAACTGATGTAACAGAATTTTCTTGTGTATTTTTTTGTATTGCTGTCAAATTCTTTAAAAAACATGATTAATAAAATTTTAATAATGTAACTTTATACCCACTGAGCAACAACTCCCCAAGTGTCAATTGTGCGAGATGAAGAATTTCTAGAGATCTGCTGTATGACACTGTTCCTATAGCTCACAATATGCTATTGTGCACTTAAAAATCTGTTAAGAGGGTGTAGACATTAATAAAAGAAACTGCAATTAAATAGGAGTTGGGAAGGCCTGCAGGGTGTTCTCTCAGCCCCATCACACATGTCAATTACTCCAAACAGGAAGAGAGAATGCTACCATCTTGGACAGGAAGTAAAACTACCTTACTACTGAAGGAAGACTTCTGTCCTTATCTGGCAACAGCTCAGCCAATGAGAAACTCTGCAGCTCAGCCAATGAGAAACGCCACAGCTCAGCCAATGAGAAAC
>NC_060285.1:3176060-3241479 GCF_021613505.1 Equus quagga | reverse complement strand
CAGCTCAGCCAATGAGAAACGCCGCAGCTCAGCCAATGAGAAACGCCGCAGCTCAGGCAATGAGAAACGCCGCAGCTCAGCCAATGAGAAGCCGTTGCCTCCCTGAACTCTCACTTTCCCCCAACAGACTTTCCTTTGGAACAGCCTCTCCCTACTCCCTCTTTTTTCTCTATAAAAGCAGCTCCCCTGCCTTGTCCTCCAGATTTGCCTATGGTTTGCCATAATGTGTGCATTTTCTATTGTAATTCTTTTGGCTATTCCTGAATAAACTCCTGTAGAGTAAACTAAGAGGTGAATTTGCCTTTTAACTTGACAAGGGTAACTCTCATAAATGCTCTTACCACACACACACACAACCCCAAACAAAACAAACAACAAACCCATACAGGGACACAAGGAAACCCTAGGAAATGATGGTGTGCTTACTACCGTGGTGATGGTGTCACGTGTGTGCATGTGTCCAGCCCATCAAATTGTATCCATGGGCAGCTTTTTATACATCAAGAAATTTCTTTTACTAATGTAGCTAAAGACCCCCATTCTTTCCTCTATCCTCCCCAAGTTTCTGTCATCTTTTTCATATTTCTGTTTCTTTGTTGTTGTTTCTAAATCAAATATTGAGTAAAATAGAAACAATATTATAAAGTGTCTGTCGGGTACCCAGATGAACACTTCGCTGAACACCCTGGCAGTAAGCACGACCTTGGGGAATTAGATGCGACCTTGCAGCCCTGGGTCTCCCCTCCCACCCCATCCATCTCTCTCTCCCCATAAAAGCAGCTGCTGCCGGAGGTGTGTGTTTATCTTCTCTTACTTTGCTCTTCAGTTTTGCCATAAGCGTGTCTACACTGGATCGCTTGGTCTTGGGTGGTTTGGACGGTACATGACGGAACCAAAGGCATGTAGCGGTGTCTGAAAACTGCTTGGGTGGCGATATCACCGTCCCAAGAGCCAGCCCTACTGTGTGCACACAGTTGTTGTGCACCACAGTTCCTTTGATTTCGCTCGTGAAATCACAACAAAATTGGACATGACCCTCCTCCTACTGATGGGCCCTTCGGCTGGTTCCGAGTTTGTTTTGTTTGGTTTCCATGGGGCACTGACTCTTCTTGGTCCCTTGTGGAAGAGTTCCTATAAGCTACACCCTAAGCGTGTAACTGTGATCCTACACGTGTGTCTTTTACTGCACCAGATAACGGCAACCTGTTTACCAAGTGGTTGTGCCAACGAAACTCCCACGGCAGCACAGGTTGTAGCGACATCATCAGACCCTTACCTTTCTTTCCAGTTTAGTTGGTTGAAATGACATATTACTCTTGTCGTTTTAACTTATAGTCTCATTATTTTTTAATGAAGCCCAAGTTTTTTCAAATGTTCATTGTCCATTCTGTTGAGTCTTTCTAAAGCGCAGCTCTGCTCATGTCGTTTCCTCCCCTCCCTCCCCCAGAGGCTCCCCAGTCGTTTAATAAATCTATATCTAGCACTAAGGGCGCCCTTCTGTACAGACTCATTTCTCACTTCTCTCCTTAACTTATGCTGCAGAAACTACCCTCCACTTCACTGGCCGATCCCCACGTGCCATGTTCTCTCTTTCTCCTCCAAGACTTCGCCTGTGTTGTTTGTTCTTCCAGAAACACAGTTCTTGACTGCCTCTCTCCTCATCCCTCAAGTCTCAGTTCAGGGTCCACCTCCTCCAGGAAGCCTTCCTCAAATGCTCCCTTGCCTCTTCTCTCTGGGCTGAGTCAATCTCTTAGTCAGCTCGGCTGCCGTAACAAAATACCACAGGCTGGGGGGTTGGTGCTTAAACAAAAGACATTTATTTTCTCACAGATCTGGAGACTGGAAGTCCCAGATCAAGGTTGCAGCTGATTCTGTTCCTGGCGAGGGATCTCTTCCTGGCTTGCAGATAGTGGCCTTCTTGCTGTGTCCTCACACTGCCCTTCCTGTGTGTGTGTGTGTGTGTGTGTGTGTGTGTGTGTGTGCGCGCGCGTGCAGAGAGAGAGTGGGAGAGAGAGAGAGAAGAGAGCTCTCAGGTGTCTCCTCTTATAAGGCACTAACCTCACTGGATCAGGGTCCCACCCTTCCCACCTCATTTAATCTTAATTACTGTCTCAGAGGCCCCATCTCCGAATGCAGCCACACAGGGGTTAGGGATTTAACATCTGAACTTGGAGGGACGCAAATACTCAGTCCATCACTATCAGCTGCCTGGGTCCCTCCCCTGTGGACTGAGCTCACTGGCGGCAGACCCTGCCTGATTCATCCCTGGTCCTCTGGTGGTTCCCAGCAGATGAGCGGGACATCATTTCTCCCATTTCCACATGATTTTGCAGTTTGGCCAAGGCTCCTAGGTTCTGAGGGACCACTGGCCTTTTAGGTGCAACTGGCTCAGCCTGTCAATGTGACACAAACATGTGACCTAGGGCCAGGGACCTTCAGCCTCAGATGGTCATCAGGCAGGTGGTGGGCCTGCTGAGCTGCTGGGACCACTGCTCATCACCCGACTCTGATTGCCGGGTTCCCAACAAGCTCTTGGGGGCTATGTCCAGTGTTTCCCTGTGCTTCACCAACACTTCCAGACTCCTCTCCGGCTTCCCGGCTTGGGCCATCCCTGCTGAGCCCCCGTGGGGACAGAAACCATGTCCATCTTGTTCACAGTTGTCTCCTGATGCCTACCTAGCACCAGGGACACAAGAGGTGCTGCAAGACCTCCAGAGGCCCCCTCAATGTTGACGATTTGGAGATGAGTAAGATGCGCTCCCTCTGCCCACCTTCATCTGGAGCAGAGGATCTCAGACCCTGCCGATCCTAACAGAGCAGGTGACCTTGAGAGTCCTTGAAGGACGCCACCTGCTGGGGGTGTAGATGATGAAACCCAGCAGAAGGAGTGCACTGCAGCGCCCTCTAGGCAGAGGAGTGTGATGGGGGGAGGATGGCGATGGATACACAGAATGCTCTGTCCCCTCAGCCCTGTTTCCTCAGTACAATGGACGTTTCTGGGAGCTTTCCACAAGGTGCCTTTGCGGGCCTCGCAAGAGTTCACGAGAGGCCTGGGCTCACCTCTTTCTCACACCCACCTGTGGGGACTGAAGGACTTGTGATGGAGATGCCCATGTACAGCCCTCCAGGCGACACCACCCGCCTCCAGAGAGGGCAAAAAACAGACGACACCCTGGTGTTCTGGAGAGCAGACATTTGATCATGCCCCCTTCAGCGCCAGCTCGCATCTTATTGAAAAATTCTAATCGTCTCAGAAGGCTCATTTCTATTTGTGGCGCAAATGGAGCCTGTCCTCGGCGGGGGGATGGATGTGCAGGCGGCTGGCGCAAAGCGAGATGTTTCACAGGCTGGCAACAAAACGAAGCGCCCGGCGTCGGTGTGTCCTATGGCCTTGGACACGGCCAGCAGCTCCAGGGCTGGTGAGGGGTCTCCTGTGCGGGGAGCAGGGGGGCAGGGGGGAGATGCTGAGTCCCTGCAACGCCCCTAGGTCCCCCCAATCTGTGACAAGGACTGAGCCCCAAGGGGGGCTGGTGCATGGAGAATGCATCCCAGGCCCCAGCTCAGGCAACACACCCCGTCCCAGCATCTCAGGGGAGGAGCAGGCAGGGTGGCCCTTCTTCCAGGCGGCGGTTCCTGGATGGCAGAGCATCAGTCTCCCGGAGAACGTGACCAAGACGCAGCTCCCCACCCCGCATCTGAGGTTCAGGTTCTCGGGCTGGGGTGCGTCCCTGACCTCGCTTTGTTCCACCGCCCTGAGCTCCGGGCCCCACCGTCTCCAGACGGGGGAAGCCTTCTGGGCGCAGCTGAAACGCCCTCCTGGGCCCCGGGAAGGTCACCTGTCCGTCTCCCGGGTCCCCACGCCCTCATTCACCCCGAGTGGAGCATTGGTCTTGGAGTGTTTGTGTGTTGGTGCCTCTCACACGGGCTGTGTCTGATCCCCCGATGCCGCAGGGACTCCTGACCCTCAGGGTGTGCACCGCACACGCTGTGAACCCACTTCCACAGCTCCGAGTCCAGAGCCGGCTCCTTATTCCTGCCCGTCTCTGCGCCTCCCTGGCTTCGGGCTTCCCGCATCTCCACGCTGTGCTTAGACTCCAGCAGAGCCAGTTTGGGCACAAAGTCCAAACCCTTCCCAGTTTCCAGAACCTTCCCCACACCCTGTGTCTTGTGAAGGACTTATTTGGGGTTTCTGGGCGGGGATGCAGAGCCGCAGCGTCCGCCATCTTGCTCACGGCAGCTTCTCTTCTGCCCTCCCTTCCGGTGCAACTCGGAAATTCTTCCCCTCTTCTGGGACAGAGTAGTTCCGCCCGTTCTCACAGTGCTGGGGACCTGGCTTGTTCTGCCCCAGGAAGCTCTTCCAAACAGATGCCGAGGAATCCTGCTGACTTGATCTGCTCCTCGTGGATTCATCGCATCCTGGCTTCCAGCCTGGGATCTGGCACAAAGCAGGCGGCTGGGGTGCACGTCGGGTGTTGCCCCAGAATGCTCACCAGGAGTGTTCAAGGGCACTGTGTCAAGGGCAGCCGGTCAGCAGAGCGAGTCAAAGATGTTTCCTGGGTGGGAAGAGTTCACCACCAAGAAAGGGACCAAGGAGAGGCTGGAGAGGGGAAGGAAGCATGGGGTGGAAGCTGGTGAAAGAAGGGCCTTGGGAGTTTCCCAGAGTCACCATACTTGCGCCAAGAGGTTAGAATGTTGCTGGGTGCTTCCTTCAGCAGACAACAGCGTTTCTGAGCTGCAGGTGGTTATTGGGTCGTGAAAGCAGGCCACTGGGCCACGACCAGGTTAAGTATTTATTTTTTAATGAAACAGAATAGAAATGTTCAGAGTAAGTCTAAAATAGTAAGTACTTTTTTTGGAACTTCTGTTGTAGTTGTGTATCTGTGTGTGTATGTGTGCATGTATGTGGTGTGTGTACTGGATTGTGATATAAAATGGGATTCGTACTGAAGGTCATTCTATTCATTTCCTGTTACTGCTGTAACAAATGGCCACAAATTTAGTGGCTTAAAACAACTCAGATTTGTTCTTTTATTGTCCTCCAGGCCAGAAGTCTGAAATGAGTCTCACAGGATTCAATTCAAGGTGTCGACAGGAGGCTCCAGGGGACACTCTGTTCCCTGGTCTTTTCAAGCTTCTAGAATTCCAGCTCCATTCCTTGGCTCATGGCCCCTTCCTCCATCTTCAAAGTTGGCAGAGTAGACTTTCTCTTGTCTTTTTGTCATCGCATCTCTTTCTGACCACCGCCAGGAAACGGTCTCCAATCTTGAGGACTCATGGTTTGAATGGGCCCACTCAGATAATCCGGGATAGTCTCCCTGTCGAAGATCCTTACCTTAACCACATGCACAGAGTCCCTTTCATCACATAATGGAGCATATTCGCAGGCTCTGGGCATTAGGATGTGGACGTCTTCGGGGGCTATCATTCAGCTTGCTATAGCCATGGTCATGGCCAAAAATATTTGGAAGCCGCTAGGCTAGATGACCCTGGAAGTCCCGTCAAGCCCAGATCTTCTGTGTTCTCAGCTTATATGACGAGAAGCAAAGTGACCCAGTCAGCAGGCCTCTGTGGTTTGTCTCCACTCCATCTCCTGTCCTGTCACCCACGTTCACGCAGAAAGACAGAAACCTGCTGGGTTTGACAATTGATAAGCCCTTAAACCCAGGACTCTGGGAGCTCCCAGGGTCCTCCGAGACCCCAGGCAGCTTCCTGTTCACAAGTGAAGAAAATCAGGCCATCAGTGGGAGAGCCTTGTCCCAGCCACTCATCCGGGTGAGGCAGGGATTGGACTAGAATCTAGCTGCCCTGACTCCAGGCTGGTGTGAAGTCAGGTGGGGTGGTAGAATGTGCTGGAAGCAGGCTGATCTGTGTCTAGACACTCATTAACTGACGACCTCGTCAGCTTGCCCATCTCTCCCATGGGGATCTGAACGCACATCTTGCAGAACGCTTGCGCAGAATCCTTGAGATAATGTGTATAAAGTGACTGGCCTTCAGAAGGTACTCAAAAAAAATCTGAGTTCCCTGGGGAAGTTTGAATCATCAGCCTCTTTTCTTCACCCCTCCCTGCCTCCCCACCCCAGCCATGCCTTGTCATAGGTGTCCTCCCCACACCTTGACTTGGGACTTTGCCAGGTAACTTGCTTTAGCTGGTGACATGTGGGTGCAAGTGACGCAGTGCCACTTCCAAGCCCCAAGAGCTCCCCGTGCTTCTGCTAGCCCTCTTGGGCCTCTGCCTTCACCCGGAAGACCGAGCCCCGGCCAGCCTGCTGGGCTCAGGTGGAGGACGAGAGGGCGGTCGAGCAGAAGCCCAGCCTCGGCCAGCCAATCCAGCTGGCCTGCAGACCCGGGAGCAGCCACCTGCGGATGCTGAGCACTCAGCCGTCTTCACCCACGCCCTGCTGAGCTTTGGGGTGACTTGTTACCTAACAGCAGCTAAGGGCCACATTCCCCTTCCCTATTTGTCTCATTTTCTTTAAACTGAGAATACAGTGAACCATCATAATATTTTAGAATCAACTGCATCAAAGCCCCTTCCAGTCAAAGCCCCTGGTCCCTGCTGGACAGACTCCGGGCCTTCGGCGGCTGAGGCTTCCTCATCCCCGTGCCCTTAGCATGTAGTTGGGTTCACGAAGCGTCTGCTAAGTCAGTGAGCCACAGCCCTGAGAAACTCATTTTCACTTCTAATTTAATTATTGATTGAGTCTGCCTTGATGGCAAAAAGGTCTCTGTGAAATGCAATTACTTCCTTGTAACTGAGCATTTTGATTGTCTAATGATTGTCTCCAACATGAGCCAAGCATCCATCCTGCTTTTAATTAAACTAATCTGTTAGAGAGAAGCCCGCCTGCCTCCCAGCCCGGCCAACTTCAGCCACACCTGGGGGAGAGAGCGCTCTGGCTCCCTGGACACAGGCTGCTGGGTCGGGGACCCTCCCTGGCACTTACGAGCCATGCTAACATCTCAGAATTGAGATCCTAAGGAGACAAGAGAGCTTAATAGCCCTGTGCCCATCCCTTTGGAAGTAAAGCCATTTGCATCTTTACAAATGTGCAGTTCTTATGGGGCCCTCGCTGCTCCCAGAACCACAAGTCAGGGGACCCCGAGTGGCATTAGGAGCCGGGGCCGAGGGCAGGGAGAGGCCGGAGTTAAGAGCACAGGCTTGGGGTCAGAGGTGAACTTCCTGCTTTGTCGTCCAGCATCCCTGCATCCTGGGGAAAGTTATCGATCTCTCTCCGCCACGGTGTCTTCATCTGAACTCAGCGATGACACTGCAGGTCTGCAATTCCTCAGCCCAAACTCTCAGGGCCAGGTCGGTTTCACATGTCAGATTTTTTTCCTGGATTTTGGGAAGGTGATGCAGTGTGTATTGCATATCACAGCCTTGCCAGCAGGGCCCAGGGCAAGTAGCCCCAAGCCAAGTTTGTTATTTTAGCAGCAAATCGCGACGACTCAAACTAAGGTGCTAAAGATTACAAATGATCTCGTGAGAATTCAGTTCAGATTTTGCTGTCAAATGAATTATGGAAAATCTTTTGGAATTCAGAGCTCTTTGGACTTTGGAGTTTGGGGGTGAAATAATAGATGCACAGCTTATTCAGCAGGTTCCTGCGAGGGCTCCGTGAGACCCCGCGGGAAAGTGCTGAGCACAGTGCCGGCGCACAGAGTCTGTTTTCAGTACATAGTCATTTCCACTCACCCATTCACTCCGAGTGCCCGTGGATAGAGCATCTTCCGCACGCCAGCCCTGTTGGGGGTACCGAGACCCAGCGGACAGAGGCCTCATCCTCCGGGGCTCGTGGATTTGGGATGGAGGTGCCAGGTCACAGTAACGACCCCGCCAGGAGGACGTGCTGGCTTCAAGACATGCACTAGCTCTTCACAGAAGACATTATCCAGTGGCTGATGGACACTTGAAGAGAGGAAGTTCCTCGTCAGTGATGAAAAGAATCCAAATGAAAACACAATGAGACGTTATTTTTCGGCTCTCAGGTTTATGGAAGTTTTAAATATTGCTAACGTTCGGGGCTGGTACAGCACTGGGCGACAGCCTCCTTAGACTGTCAGTAAGAATGGAAATTAACTGAATAGGTACTGTTTTTTTTTTTTTTTTTTTTGATGGATAATATTTTAGTTTCCATTAAAAACTCACCATGTTGGTATAGTCTTTGACTCTAGTCCCACTTCTGGGACTCTCCCCACAGGGATCGTAGCTGAAGTCCGCACAGGTTCGTGTGTAACAAGGCAGTGATTGGAACATCATCTGTAATCCCGGAAGACTGAAGAGAGAAAGGGCTCTCTGAGGGAGCGAGGGTGCTGGCCCCAGGACTCGGGCAGTGGTGGGCCCCGGGCCTGCGGGAAGGCACTCTGGTCAGCTCTGGGTTCCTGTAGATGATCCTGGATTACCTGGGTGAGCCCAATGTCATCATCAGTGTCCTCATAAGAGGGAGATCGGAGGGTCAGAGACAGGGAGGAGATGTGACCTTGGAGGCAGAGGTCAGAATGGTGTGGGGTCACGAGCCAAGGAATGTGGGTGGTCCCAGGAGCTTGAAAAGGCCAGGAAATGGGTTTCCCCAGAGCCTCTGGAAGGACCGCAGCCCTGCCCACTCAACTGGGACTTCTGATCCCAGAGCCATAGGATCACAAATCTGTGTTGTTTTAAGACTCTTGATTTGTTACTGTGGCCATAGGAAAGTAGTAAAGGAAGGTCCAGCCAGAACCAGTTCCTGGCGAGGCTGGCTGGGCTGGATCTGGGTAGAGCAGGAGGCGGGCACAGCTCTCCAGGGCCTTGGGCCGGTCACTTTCTGTCTGGGCCTCGGTTGTCATCTGTAATGGGGAATGATGACACCATCCACCACTGCTCAGGGCTGCTGCCAGGCTATGAGGGATTGGGAACTCTGTGGTAAATTTCTGCGGCCTGGCACCTCCACCCCTGGTAGCTGGCTGGGCTGAGGGCTGGGTCCGGCATGGCCAGGGTCAAAAGGGCCAGACTACTACCTGCCAGTGTTCCAGCGCCTTCTGTGGCAGCCAGCCCTCAGCCCTGTGCTCTTGCCTGGAGATCCAGCCCCTCCCCACTGCGGTCCGCTCCCTGTCCTTCCTCAGGAGGGCTGGCCAGAGAGCCTTCCTGCCCTGGGGCTCCCTCTGCAGCATGTCGCTCTTGACTTCCTCTGGCCTGAGTGGGCCGAGGCCCAGACCCCTCACCCCTGGGGTCTAGCCCCTCCGCCTGGGCGTGCTGTGCTCATCCTGGTCCCCTCAGGGCTTGACCTTCTTCCTGGGGCCAGAGTCCCTCCCTTGTAGGCCTGTCCTGGTTTGTTGTCATCCTTGACGCTGTTTGTCTCATTCTCACAGGCGTCTGTCTGCCTGGGCCGTCAGCCCCTCCATGCCTGGGCTGAGTGGTTCTAGCTCCCCTCGCCCCTTCTGCAGAGGCGGTGCTCCACGAATATCTGTTGAGTGAGTGAGCGAGCGAGCGAACGTATTCCTGCACTCACCTTTCTCCACTTTCTTTTTTGAGGTAGATCAAACAGGTTTTACTTTTTTTGGTCTTTTTTTTTTTTAAGGATTGGCAGCTGAGCTAACATCTGTTGCCAATCTTTTTTTTTTCCTTCTTCTTCTCCCCATAGTTCCCCAGTACATAGTTGTATATTCTTAGTTGTGGGTCCTTCTAGTTGTGCTATGCGGGATGCTGCCTCAGCATAGCTTGATGAGCGGTGCCATGTCTGTGTCTGGGATCTGAACCGGAGAAACCCTGGGCCGCCAGAGCGGAGCGCGCGAACAACAGCCACAGGGCTGGCCCCTTTCCACGTTTTTAGATCTGTGAATCCCCTTTGCTTGAAGACCAGGTATCACAGTCTCCAGGAAGCCCTCCTTGATTGCCCCCAGGGCTGGATGAGGTGCTCCCACAGCCCCTGCACCTGCCCTGGCATCATGCACTTACTTGAGGGTTTTGGCTGCTTCCCACTTTGCTTGCTGTCATTGTGTCCCCTCTGCTGGGGCCGGGGCTGGCTCACAATAGGTGCTATGGATGCATTTGCTGGGTACGTCATTGTTCATGCCGCATGTACCTGGCAAGTGCCTGCTTTGCATCAGGGACTATTCCATGCACCTGGGACACAGCTGTGCCCCCCCCCCCCCCCCCCCCACGCCGCCCCTTGCGATGACTCCTCTCTGACTGGTGGATGGATGGCTGCTGCCCACGTGGAGCCTCTGCTGGATGTGGCATCAGCAGATGCTGCCCGGATACAGATATAACTTCTGTTTTGTCATTGCGTCTGGTTGTAAAAAGCCACATTTTGATATATTTCCACTGGCTAAAGATTTAAGATAAAATTAATCAGCCAGCTCCGAGTCTGAGTGACTGTCGAGGTTTAAATAGTGCCGTTTAATAGAGAGTGGCAAGTGGGAGTTGCTGTGTTGGCCAGGAGTGGGCTGGCTCTCCTGCAGACCCCACTCTGCTCTCTGAAGACCCTGCCCTCAGGTCCACCCACGGCCCCCAGACCAGTAGGTGCTGGCCTTCCTCCCCTGAGTCACCAAGGAAACGGGCTGAACTTTGCCCCCACTTGCCTTAGTCCCCAATCGTTCCCTCCCCCGCACAGAACCAGTCTGTGCAACGCCCACGGCGGCCTGTAAGAGCCTGAAGTCTCATTGTCTCGTCCACTTCCCTTCTCCGACCATTTCTTTTCATCTTTAAAGTTAGCACAGTTTTGAATTTGACTTTGAGACCTGCCAAGGAATGGGCAGAACGGGCAAATTTCACTATCCTTTTCCTACAGTTTTTCAAAACCAAACCATTAAAGGGAATACTGACTTTAGTTGTTCTCACAAGGTGACAAAACTCTTGTCACCAGAAGGGGTTCAACCTTCGGACGATGATCATGCCAGGAGGTTGTGCCCGAACTCTGGATGAACTGAAGGAAACGGGGCCTGGAGATGGCTGGGGGAGAAGTAGTGGAGGTTGCTCTCCTGAACTGAGCCCTGGCTGAAGGCCAGTACCACCTTGGCCTCAGTTTCACCATCTGTCAGAGTTGGTGGTGGATGAGATGATCTTAAGGCCTTTTCTGCCCCTTCCTTCTCCGATTGGTGGCTCCGGGGAAGAGGTGGTCGGACGGAGCTAGGTTTGACTGTGTTATAACCAGGGGCTGCAGGGGTGACCAGGAATGATCCTGCCCTCGGAGGGAGGCGGGAGGAGGGAGCAGGGGGCCGTGGCAGTGCCTGGAGAAGCAGGCTTCCTTGCTAATTGGAGCTCTGGCCCTGCCCAGCAGAACTCTGGGCAGTCAGCCTTCAGAGCCCAAGCAGTCTCCAGCCAACCGGGGCTGAGGCATTTCCTTCCCTGTTTGCCTCCAAAAACCCTGACCAGAGTCCGAGGACTTGGCACCCCAAGGGGCATCCCCCTGGGAGCAAAGAAGTGGGAGCAGGCTCCATGGCTCCTCTGCCCGGGTGGGTGGGGTGGAGGTGGGAGTGGGAGGGTCCTAGAGGGAGCCACCTGGAGACGCATCTTTATGTAGCCGAGGGCATCATTTGAGAGAGGTGCATCGACATGCGCTGATCCAGTGGGTCTAGTCCCACTAAACGTAAGGATCATCAGGGAGCCTTAAAAATGCAGTCCCTGAGCTTCCTAAGTCCAGATCTTCTGGGTCAAAATCCCTGCATTGGCCAGGATTGCTGAGCCGCTCACGCCCCCTGTCAGGGGCTCGGAGACGGCTGCCTGCCTGGCCAGGCTTGTCTCGTTGTCCATCACAGGGGCATCCGCTGTCTTGATTTAACTGAGAATTCCCCCTGTGTCACGCCCTGTCCTGGGCACCAGGGACATGGAGGTGGACGCGCCATCCTTGGGCATCTGACAGTGGTCTGGGGGTGACAGTTAAGCACTGAAGCAGCTAACGCATGGTGTGACGTGGCCACGTGTGACGTGGTCGTGACGGGGTACAAGAAGATGGACATCAGGGGTTGACAGAGACTCTTCACCCAACTCAGGCTCCTCTGAGCCCTGTTCTCGACAAGGCGGGGACCGTGACCTGTAAGGGCTGCAGACTCGGCATAAATGATTTCGTCGCCCCCCATCCCCCCGCCCAAGAGACTTGAACAGACCCTGGCATCCCTTCTTACAGTTCAAGGCCCCTTCAGTTCCTGCCTGGGAAAGCTCAGCACTGCCAGGAGAGTTCACTGTTCATTCCAGCCAACACCTGATGACACGGCCTCTGTCTCCCAGACCCGGTGGGGAGGCAGGAGCCCAGCTTGGATGGGGACTAGTTAGCAAACCCCAATGGGTTTGCGCGGACCACCCTTCCCTCTTTTTGTAAATTTCCACTATCTGTGTCTGCTGGAGCTGGCTCCTTCCACACCCCACCCCAACTCCCTCCTTGTCCCTTCAAAGCGCCCACTCACCTCTGCCCAGATCCAGGATGAGCTCAGTGTGCTCTGGACTCTCCTCCCACTGCAGCGGCTGGAATGAAATCTGCTTTCATTGCCTTTGAGTAGCGCCCGGCCCCGTTCCCTGCGACAGGGTTCAGAGAGCTGTGGGCTGGTCTAGGGTTGAGGTCCGGGTGGCGTGTTCATGTCTTGGCGGTGGAGGCTGTGTGCATGGCTTCCTATGGAGGCCGTGAAGCCCGGGCCTCCTCAGGCTGGCCAATACCCCTTCTCTAGACCTCCCGGTAGTTCCAGGCTTTCAAGGGTGGGAAGACTTTCAAGCTCATTGGGTTCAGCTGCGCTCCAGGTCTCGCGAATCCTTCCTGGTAGCCGGCAGCTGTCTTCATCTTTGATTTGTGTTTTCCTCCCCGGATAAACGCACGCTGTGGCGATTATCCTCCCACACCCGTGTGGTCTTGGGGGGCTGTCTCCCAAAAAGGCAGCATGGGCGGCATTGCTATAGACGCCCTGGACCTCTGTTGTCCAGCCCTTTACCCCTCTGGCAGCAGAATCCCTTTCTTGGGACCCGTGATTCTCAGTCCTCATAGCTGAGGTAGAGCTGACTCTGTCCACCTCCTGTCTCAGGATGAGCAAGAGGCCCAGGGCTGGCCAATCAGAGCCCACAGTAACTGGCTCAGAGAAGAGCACATGACTCCAGGCTAGCCAATCACAGACTACCCTGGGACTTTTTCTAGAGTAAGAAAGAGGCACTTAAAAAAATTTTAGTGTCAGTCATCGTTCATTGAGCCCCTTCTGTGTGCCAGACATCAGGCGAGGTGTTTACGCACATTGTTGGTTATCCTTACAAGTGCTGTGCCTGGTGGTCGTGAGTCCATCTTTGTCATAGATGAGGAAATTGAGGCTTTCGGAGGTTGTGACTGTCCTCAGATGGTCCAGTGCTGCTTTGGAAAGCCGGGATGCGATTCCAAGCCTGTCTGCCTGCACCTGGCTTTTAGACTCACTCAGCAACTACTGCTGCACGCCAGCCCCAACGAGAGAGGTCAGCGACATGCATGCACAAAATAAACGTCTTCAACAGCCACATCTGGAGTCCTCGAAACTCTCAAGGCCATTTCCAGGTATTAGTCCTAAGAAAAGGATTGCAAGTCCGCACAAAGACCTAGGAGGAGCGCTGATGACTCATCTCAGGGTGAGAATTTGTGAGCGTGAGAAATTAGAACCTGGCTAAATGTCGTATAACGAGGAGATGATTAAGTAAATGATGCCGCCAAAGACGCTTATGGCGAGTTCGTAATAACACGGGGAGACCTCCAACATATTAAGTGAGAAGAACAACAGGGTAACAAATTATATTTGGAGGCTGATCTCCACACACAAAATTACAGATTGAAAGATAGACAGTTCCTAGAAGATTGAAATACGCCGACGTTTCCCCAGCGGTCTTCTCCCGGCAGTGAGATATATGTTCGCTGCTGCTTCTTCATTTCCTAAGTTTCCAAAATGGGGAAGTATTGTGTTTAGAGTCAGTACCAAAGAAAACATGTTATTAAAAATTCTGGTAAGGAAAATGTCAACAGGATTTTCTTTCTCCACTGAGCTGATAATGTTCAACCCCCCCGGGCCAGGGCCAGAGAAACAACAAGGACAGTTTGCACTGGGGCCATGTTTTCAATTTACAAGGCCTTTCCTTATATATGACCTTGTCTGGTAAACAGATGACCTCTGCCTGGTAAATAGGGCAAGTTCTTTGGCTCATCCTTTTTTTATCTTGGTTTATTCGTAACTGTCTTATATATCATACCTTCAAAATAATGCATAAAATGTAAATACAGTTTACAGAGCAATAACAGGACAAACGCCCACGTGTCCAACCTCTAGAATGGGCAGTAGAGTATTCTGGTACCTTAGAGCCTCTGTGGACCCTTCCTAGTTCTATCTCCCTCCGTCGCTGCCCCACCCCAGCCCACCCCTGACATTTGTGGGGCTTGGAGCAAGAGTAAAAACACAAAACCACATCCCATATGTCAAAATATTTATAAATTATAAATCAAGTGAATGAACTGTTAAACAAGAAATGCTCTAGCCTCCTGCTTTGACAAATATACCTTCATAATAATAAAACTGAAAAGACGTATAAAATTATGGGGGTTTTGGATAACTGAAAGCTGGCAAAATATCAAAGAGAAGTGAGTTTAATTCTTATTGCGTATGCCTGGGTGTCCTGCTGATGGGCCAGTAATGCTTGGATGAGTAATAAAAGAAAAATATGCATAATTTATAAATTATTGTATGTTTATTCTATAAAATTTGTTTTCTGGCCTCCATTTCAGCAATATCACTATGTTGTTATAATTAAGATTTGCATTTTATTGACAGTAGTGACAAATTAGACATCCTTTCTTGAGTCATTGTAGTTCTTAGATAACTTTAAAAATTAATTTCAATTTGGAAAAACTTTGATCTGCCAAGGCGGTAGCAACTGGGATTGTCAATAAAATTCTTAAAAGCATATATTGATTTGGAAATTAACCAAATTTCTTTGAAATTTTACATATGTTTGTTATTGTAATGGGATTGCATGTTATACATGATCATGAACACAGGAAAAATCCTAAAATATTTTGTTTTCATCATATAAAGTCACTGTCACATCACACAATTTTCACTGTGTTTCGTTGTCAGTATCGGGATTCCTGCCACAGTGCAAAGAGCATCGTGCGTCATCCTGTTACGTTGAATTCTATGGAATATAAATGGAAGCACCAGAAAAGTGATCTAACGTTGCAGAATGTTTCCCAGCTCCCATGGGTCACTGTTACACGAACTTCCCGATTGGTGAGGAACTTCAGAACCATGACACACCATCCAAAGAGAAGCAAGAAGATGGACCTGCCAGGAAAGAGGCCTTCCCAACCACAAAATTGAAAAGATGGATGCAGTGATGGTTATGTGAGAAGCTCCTGCACGTGTGCTGTTGGGGGTAGGATCTGAGAACTGCTTCGCCTCTCCTCGTACCCCTGTGCTTCCCCCTCGCAAACTCTCTCTACCTGAAGTCGGCATCTGTCTGTGATGGAGACAGTGGCACAGCCTGGGAGGAGAGGCGGGAAGTGCTTCCTGGGGGTCTGGGGCACACGTCTTGCTGGGCCAGGGCTGAGGGCTGGGTCCGAGTAAGGGGGGCCCCAGAGCTTCTTTAATGAATGACTCTTGGGGGATGTTTATAATACCTGGGCCTAGAGTCGTGAGCCCAGAGCAGGGACCCCGCTCCTCCAGGGGCAGGAGGCTGCCTTGTCTCATCCTTCCTGTGCTTTCCCAGGTGGTCCAGGGTGATCTGTGGTGCAGTACTGGAGACCTGCGGGGCAGCACAAATGTGCCACGTAGGGAAGGGCAGATCGTCCGGTCAGACCAGAGTTCTGGAGAAGACGAAGCTGACAGGCTCTGGGTGGCCATCCGGTCTCAGCTTCCCCGAGGATTGCAAGTCCCTCCTGGGGAAATCAGTGGGCAAGACCAGTACTGGGCAGCCAGGGCTCCCCACATTCGTGGAATCTGGCAATGCCGCAGGGCGGCCCCGTGTTTGTTTCGTGGTTTCCGGCCCAGATCACAGCAGAACGCTGTGGATGCCACGTGCTCTCAGGGGTCCTGCAAGCAGCGGGTGGAGTGGGGATCAGGGTTCCTTCCAAGTGTGGCTGAGCCCAGCATAGGTCACATCTTGGGCCAGTGTCACCGGGACATTCTGTGCTTAGGCTACTAGGATGGTATGAGGACGGCGGGCATCTTGGTGCATCCAGCCCAGCATGTCTGCCTCTTGTGTCACACCCTTCCAGCCTGGCTGCTGCCCTCTATGCCGACCTCCCCTCTCCCTTCACTGCCCCCGGGGGGTCCCTGCTTCCTGGGTCTGCTGCTTCCTTTCTCCTTTACACTCTTGTTTCGGTGGAATCATCTCCCCGTAGCTCTTGAGGAACGATGCATGGAAGTTAAGTTTTTGAGACCCAATGTGTCTGAAAACGTCATCATTCTGGCCTTGTGCTTGGTTGAGAGTTTTCCTGGCTGAGGAATTCTGGTTGGGAGTCACGCCCCCTGAGAATGTTGGAGGCTTTGCTGCCCTGCAGTCTGCATTTCGGGCTTGTGCTGAGGGGTCTAAACTTCATTTTGCTCTCTGATTCTTCATATGTGAACTGTTTTCTTTTCCCTTTTTTGCCCCATCTGGGAGGCTCAAGCATCTTTCTCCTGTGTCCTGGGTTTGGATTTCCCAGGGACGTGCCTTTGTGCGGGTCCATTTTCATCTGCTGTGCTGAGCACGTGGTGGTCTTTTCACTTTGTCAACTAATGACCTTCCTGGGAATTTTCACACCTTTTCAATATGTCTTCCCTTCCATTTTATTTTCTTTTTGTTTTTTTGCTGGGGAAGATTTGCCCTGAGCTAATGTCTGTTGCCAATCTTCCTTTTTATTGAGCTGCTGCCATATCATGGCCACTGACAGACGAGTGGTGTGGATCTGTGCCTGAGGAACCAAACTCAGGTCCCCAAAGTGGAGTGCACCGAACTTTAACCACTAGGCCATCAGGGCTGGCCCCCACCTCCATTTTCTTTGGAACTCCTGGTTTTGCTGCTTGGGTGCAATGTCTTATTTCTCTAAAGATATTAAGGGCATTTTCCGGAAATTCTCTCCTCCCTCCGCAGTCCTCGCTTGCTCCCTGCGATCTTTTTGGTGTTTGGTTCTGTGCTGGAGGTGGAGATCCGCCAACCCTCAGCGCTTAGCTCAGAGTTAGGAGTGGGTCTAAGCAGCGTTCGGAAGCTCGGAGCGTGGGTGGGGCCGGTCAGTGCTGGGCCTCGCTGCAGGGCGATGGGGTGGCCTGTGTTTCTGGGGCCCCCTGACATCAGCAGTGTTTGGATCTCCCCTTTGGCGGGTCGGATTCCCCAGAGCGATCTTCCAGGTTCCTTTCTGGAAGGAGCAAGGCTGGCCGCAGCCTCGTGGGTGGCGTGGGGGAGTTCCGCCTTCAGAACCCTGTGTTCATGCCCTCCCAGAGGCCATGCCCAAACCAAACACCCACCCCATCCCCTCTGCCGGAGCACGCAGTCTGGGGTCCGTCTTTTTACCGTCTCCAGAGAGTCCAGCCTCGGGCTCTGCCAGGGTGGACGTGGGGCAGCCCACAGCCCCAGGTGTGCTGGGAGGACCCAGGACCTCTCTGTTCTCACACAGTCCCGCCCCCCACCCCAACTCAGTCCTCTTCATTGTCCTCACGCCTGCCCTCATCTGGGGTTCCGGAATCGCGTGGTTCTGTCCGTCTCCAGCGCCATGGATCTAGATTTTCAGGTTGCAGGTTTGGGACTTGAGTTTCTCAGGCCCATTAAGCCACTTTCCAGCCGTAGACTGCTCCGCAGCTTCCAACATTTTGCTGTGGCGTCTCTTTTCCTATTCTCCTGTACCTTGAAACTTCTCTTTACTAGTGGAGCGTGGGAGGGAGTGAAATGTTTCCTCAGCTTTCTAAACCTCAGTTGCCAGAAGTCCACTTGCTCTCACTGAGGATACTAGCTTGGATGAGGCAGAGCCAGAGCTTCTGGTGGCCGACATCACTATGACTCAAAGAGAACCTGATGGATGATGGAAATGGAGCCAACAGATGGATGAAGGAGACAGATTCCTGGCAAGCTGCTGGATCCAGCCACTCCTGAAGCCTCCCCATACCTTCAGTCTCCCAGAGATGTGAGTCAATGAATCCTGTTTGCTGGTGTTTGTTTAGTCTAGTTTGACTTGAAATTCTGCCATGTATAACTGAAAGAGCCCTGACCAGGACTTGAGTCTTCTCTAAATATTATCTGCCCACTATGCCATTTGCTCCCCCCACAACCAGGGCAATTCAAACAGCACCTTCTCAGAAAGGCCTTCCCTGGCCTACCTACTATAATAGCACCCTGGCTCTCTTCTGTCTCCTCACCTGCTTTATTCCCCTCAGCCATACCGGGGCCCCACCTTAGATGCCATGCACGTTCATGTAAGCGGCGTGATCAGATGGTAGAGTAGGGGCTGGCCGTCTACAGTCCATGGGATGAATCTTGCCCCTGGTCTCTCTTTTTGTCAATAAAGTTTTATTGGAACACAGCCACAGTCATTTGATTGCATGGTCTATGCTGCTTTCACCCAACAATGGCAGAGCTGAGTAGTTGCAACAGAGATCACGTGGCCTGCAAAGTGTAAAGTAAATTACTACCCGGGCCTTTATGGAACCAGTTTACTGATGCCTAGAGTGTAGTGTGTAAGAAGGGGACAATCCACCAGGCCTGGGTTCCCATCTCGGCTCAGTCACCTACTCACTGTGTGACCTTGAGCAAGAATTCAGCCTCTCTGAGCCACGGTGCACTCATTTTCAAGCAGGTGCCGCCTTGTGGTTGTGAAGGAGATTCGGTCTTGCTGTAAGATGTGTAACAGACATCCGGAGTCTCCCAGCCCGAGGGGCGGCCTCTCCTTTCGCACCCGAGTGGAGCTTCCCGGAAGGTCTGTCTGCCGCAGGTGGTGGCACTTCTGCCTTGTTCACTTGGTCCCTCAGCGTCTGCGACTTGTTTTCCAAATGAATCCTGGAAATGACCCACTGGCCAGGCCCCCCGTGTCACTCCCTGTGGGTTCCAGGCCCCAGCGGGGACGGGATCCAAATCCTCTCCTGCAGCACGCAGGCCTGGCTGCCCCCAGGGCCCGGGGAAGGTGACCGGTGGCAGGTGTTCCCTCTCCACCTGCTCACGCCGCCCACACCTGGGGGGAGACCCGAGCAGGGATGGGCCTGGATGGGGCTTCATAGCTGTGGGGCGGGGGGGAAGCAGGAGTGGGATCACAGACTGAGGGGTTGCCTGCTAGCAATATCTCCATGGCAGGTTTGCGCTGCACCCGCTCACTCCAGACAGCCATCTGGGCCCCAAATAGAGAGTGTCAATGGTGTGCTTGCAAGCCTGGGCCCCCCACGGTCACTCTCTCCATTTTCCAGAATACCCTGAGCTCTGAGAATCCTCGTCCCTGGGAGAACACGTCCTTGTGGGTATGCCTTGGTGAGAAGGCCCTTCCAGGAGAGCAGGCAGGGGACCCCCGGTGGTGGTTAATGAGACCTTAGGGTCTACACAGCCTTCCCACCAGCCATGGAAAGTTCTAGATGCTTGACGCCATGACTCAGTGGCTCAACCTCTGAGTGTCCGGCCTGCACAGAGCCCTTGGGGATGTGCACATCCAGCCCCCCATGCCTTACGGGCACTAGCCTCCCGGGGCCTCAGCACATGCTGCAATTTATTAAGTTTTCCTGGGTAGATACTATTCTTTGTCTGCACCAATCCCGGCCTTCCCCAGGGCAGAGGGCGCCTGATTGCATATGTAAACACGCTTTAGTTATTCTCTGCTGTGTCATCTTCCTGTGGCTCTAACTTTCTTATTCTTTTCTTCCAAATAAGACTGAAGCCAGTTTAAGTGAAGAAATTATTCATTAAGGGAACGGTGTCAGTGTTTGGTGTTGGAACCACCTGAAGTCAATTAGGGATCAACAGAATTAATTATTCTCTCTGGGCTGAAGTCAGGAAATGGGAACCTGGAGAAACGGGTCTCCTTAACTCCCAGCAGGAAAGGGACGGGGTTTTAATAGACCCTGATGGCCCCAGTCCAGGAGCAGCGTGTGATCAGCTCCACGCTAAACGGCCGATGCATTTCAAACCAATCTCTTGGCTGGTTGGGTCTGGCGGAGGCTGGGGCTCCTTACCGCCCGGAGGAGGGTCAAATCTGGGCCTGAAAGGGGAAACCATCACCCATGAGGCCTCGGTCTCCGCACCCGTCTGGGGCTCCAGCTTCTAGGGTGAGGCCTCCAGGCTCAAGACTCAGGCACCATGGGGCCCAGGGGCAGGCACTTGCCTCGGGCACAAAATTTAAAAGGGTCCCAAAACTCAGGCATCACAATAAATATTTCCATGCAATATTTTAACAAGTGCTGGGGAGGATGTGGAGAAAATTGAACCCTCATACACTGTTGGTGGGAATGTAAAATGGGGCAGCCACTGTGGAAAATAGTATGGAGGTTCCTCAAAAAATTAAAAATAGGACTACTATATCCAGCAATTCCTCTTATATTTATCCAAAAGAATGAAACCTGGACCTCGAAGAGGTATGTGCAAGCCCATGTTCAGTGCAGCCTTATTCACAGTAACCAAGATGTGGAAACAACCCAAATGCCCATCGAGAGATGCCTGGGTCTACAAAATGTGGTATTTACATACTATGGCCTATGACTCAGCCTTTCAAAAGAGGGAATTCCTACCATTTGTGACAAACTTGGACGTGGACAAACCTGGAGAACATTATGCTGAGATAAGCCGGTCAGAGGACAAATACTGCATGATTCCACTCAGATGAGGAGTCTAAAATAGTCAAACTTACAGATGCAGAAAATAGAACAGGGGTGGCCAGGGGAGTGGGGGAAATGGGGATGTTGCTCAGTGGGTACCAAGTTACGTTATGCAAGGTGGCGAGTCCCAGAGTTTGCTGGGCAACATCGTGCTTGTAATAACAAAGCGATATTGTACTCTGAAAATTTGTTAGAGGGTAGATCTCAGTTAAGGCTTCTGACCATGAAAAAACCAAAGCGAAAAATCAAAAAGCCAAGGGACACAAGGAAACCTGGGAGGTGACAGGTGTGTCCATTACCTTGACCGCGGAGACGGTTTCGTACATCCAGACTCATCGAATTGTGCATGTGGCCTATATGCCTGTTTCTGAAAGTCAGTTACACCTCAATAAAGCTGAAAAAATATTTTTAAAAACAAAAATGAATGCAAAACAATCCATGGTGGACAAAATATCAAAATTTTAAGTAAAGACAGCCTGTTGTTGGTTGCTGTTTTGTGACACTGTGTATGGGGCAACGGGGACACTTGTTTCCAAGTGGACTGTGTTTCCCGGGCCTGGCAGCCGTGGTGTCCACCGTCACTCGGGTTTATGGAGGTTGATGACGGCATGTGAGCAGACTGGGCAACGCGGGCTTTGTGGGGTCCTGTTCTTTGACTGTGGGGCTCTCGGTCACCCGTCCCACTTGGATCAAACTATGGGAGGATCCTCCCATAAGTGCTGGTCGGGGTGCACGTGTTTCCCTTTGCATCAGGCTAGAGTGTGGCTTGGCTCGGCACCGCCAGGCCCACTCCCCCATCAAATGTCACCCCTCTGGGCTGGCCTGAGTCCAGGCCGCTCTCTCACCTTTCTGGCTGAGCGCTCTCAGCCGTGCCTCTGGCCTCTCTGGTCCTCAGGTCCTGTAGTGAGGAACCTGGGACAGTGCTGCTGATGGAGTTGCTGTGGGCTTAGATGGCATGCAGGTGGGAACGCGCCCAGTGGCAGTGGGGGCTCAGGGCAGGGCAGTGCCCTTCCGTACCCTTTGATCACCTGCACTGGACAGGTGACGGTATGATGACAATGAAATATCGCTGGACCTTGGACTGAGCACCAGTGCCTGGCCCGGGATTGGATGAGGCATAGAGCCTGGCAGGGGCGTGGTCGTGAAACATCCACTGAGGGCCGGAGTTTGGTGTTTCTGACCTCAAATAACCGTCCTGTCACCTCCTACAGAGGCGGGCACTTGGCCACAACCCTGTGCCCTGGGTGGCCCATGCAGACCCCGCATGCAGCCTGCGCCTGGCACATGTGGGAGGGTTAAGAGCCTGAGGTTGTTTAAGTGAAAAGGAGAAGTGGCCCAGCAGGCAGGGCCAGGGGCTGGAGCGAGTGGGCTCCTGCGGGCCGTGCTGCCGAGGCCCTTCAACTGGGAAAGCCCTGCCTGTGGGGGAGGGAGCCCAGGAGGATGGCACCTCAGCATGTGCTCACATGTGTGTCTATGTGCTCATGCATGTGCAGGCTCAGCTGCGTATCAGCATGTACCCGTGCACATGGCCACCCATGTCTGTGCATTCTCACACATGTGCATGCATGTGCCTGCCTGCAATTGCTCGTATACCCACATACACACCACACAGGTGTATGTGTCCACGTGTGCCTGTACATGCTCATGCATGCGTGCTCACATGCACCAGCAGTGCACTCACACGGTATCCGCATGTGCACACACCTGCAGATGCACGTGCTCACGTGTCCACCATGCACTCACAGAATACTCACATGTGCCCACATATGTATGCACACATACTCACATGTGTGTGTCCGTGTGCTCAAGCGTGCATGTGTGTGTGTGTGCAATCAGCACTGACTTTCTCCCTCCTCCTTCACTGAAGGAGCCTGCCTGGCTGGCCATCAGATCTTCGTTTTTCAGTCTGGCCTCCTTGGCTCATGTGTATCAAATAAAAATTGCACCTGGTTCTGGCAATGTGCTGTGGAGAGAGGCGTTGGGCCTCTGCGTCTGCTCCGGGGACTTCTGTGAGGCTGCAGGCTCCTGCAGGAGTTGCCAAGGGAGACGGAGGTTGTGGGATAGGCACACTGCTGGGGAGGGGCTGATGAGCTCCTCCTTCCTTCTCTCCCTCCCCACTTCCCTCCTCCCTCCCTCTGGTGGCTCCGTCCACCGTGTGTTAGGATCCTGCTGGTCCCCAGGCTGGTTTCTCTGGAGAGATGCAGGGAGGCCATGGGCAGCGCTCCCCCACATTCCCTGGACCCTCCTGGAGGGCGTGTGTCACTGACCATGGGCGGAAATGTGCCCTCCCAGAATCATGAGTGGTCACAGGGAAGGCCTGGCCCCCTGCGGGGCATCCAGCCTTTGGAAAACGGCCAAGAGCCGAACCCATGGGCTGCGCTGGGCAGTGGGTAGCACGGTGGACCCACAGCCCCTCTGAGCAGGGTTTCTGAGGACTTAGCTTTTGAGAAATTTCTTCTGTGACTTATTTATGGCATGGGGAATTCTCACTTAGCCAGTAGCTTGTTTGTTTGACTGATACTAAGAAATATTGAAAGACAGGAAGGCTTCTGGGGGACAGTGGCATCTTTCTGAAGTCAGCTGGCCTCCTGAAGCCTTTCTGGCTGGGGAACGCTTTCTCTAAAAGGGCAAAAGTCCACATGTGGACTGAAACACAGACACCCATTGGAAGCTGTTGGAAAAATGATGTTTGTACTGTGAACAGACCAGGACCCAGAAGATAAGAATTAGGATGTGAAAGAGTTAGTGGGGTGCTGACACCTGGGGTCTGGACTCAACACCTGGCATCAAAACGGACTCGGGGCCATTTCCTCCGTAGTCAGAGAAGGGGCCTGGTCCCTTTGCTCATGGGAAGGGGGACAGGCTCTCTGTGCCTCCATCCCTGGCAGTGGATCACGGAGACCCTGCTGTCTGCCAGGCCCTTCGCGGAGTACCTTGTATATATTTTCTTACTTAAACTGCACAGAACACTGAGGCATTGTCATCCTTATCTTAGAGAGGTGGGGACTGAGGCTCAGAGGAGGACGTGACTTGCCCGAGGCACAAAGATGGTAAATGTTGCAAGCAGGTTTCGAACTCATTTCTGTCTGACTGCAAAGCTCAGGCTCGTGAACACTATTTTCTTTAGCGATCTGAAGGTGTTTATGTTCTTTAGGTGTTTGAAGGAGACATCTTGGAAACAAATGACACCCAAACATACTGAAAACGTACGAAGGCACTGCCGTTCCTTCATTCATTTAAATATATTCAAGCGTGTTCCGGAACATTCAAGGCATGTCGCAGCCAGGGCTGCAGCTGCAGACAAGGCAGGGAGCCGCTCCCCTTAGTGGTGGTGCAAGCGGGAGTCCAGCTTCAGACCTCGGGGGGTTGAGTTCCACTTCTGACACCTCCAGACCGTGCGTGTAGGGCTGGTTCCTTAACCTCTCTGTGCCTCAGTTTCTTATCCGCACACAGGGGCAGTATGAGTTCTGTCTCACAAGATATTGTGACTGTTAGATCACTTAGAACAACCTCAGTCATCACCCTCCAGGCTGACAAGTGCACGGTCAGGGTGAACTGCTGTGACTTATTAAATAATAATGTTTATCGGAATGCCTCGCACAAGGACCCACGCGACGAAACCTCTTAGAATTCAGAACCATGAAAGAGCTTGCTCATCCTGAAAACTCAGCCAGCTTCCTTTTCATTCCAAGTAGGAGTTAAATACAAAAAGTGTTTCCCTTTTTGCCCTGGCTACCAGTAAGCTCAGAGCTACAATTTTGGCAACCACTAAGTTAGCTGAAGCTTTTGCAATTTTTATTTCTTTACTTGTCTTTCAATTTCGATATTTTAAAAGCCTCAGAGGGAAGTGTTCTTTATGACCCTCAACCTGAAGCCCTTCTCAGAAGTCCTTGATGACCCCTCCTCAGATCCTTCTTACATAGAAACAAGTAAACAACAGGCAGTTCCTCAAATTCCGGTTGCTGGTGGACGGGCTCTGTGGATGCTGTGGTCCAGGTCAAGTGGAGCCCTGGTAGGTGATGGCGGGTTATGGCCCAGCAGTGGGCTTGCCTTTGTTTTTATTCACCTCTAAATCAACTTTAGAAGTATCTGAACTACCAGGAGGAAAGAAAAGACTTGAAAAGACAAAGTATATTACAGGAAAGCAATGATTTCTCAGGCTGTCGCTTCAAGTGCAAGGCATTAACAAAGTACTGTCATAAGAAGAGCTACTAAAAAATGATTTATTGATACTTCAGACCTGTTAAAACAGGTTAATGTCAATACAATTAGCTCCTGGATCAAGGCAGTCCCCTGCAGAGGAAAGTTGATAAGGCTGCATTAAATGCCACTCTATCAGAGGTGGGGGCGGGGCAGCGAGGACTGTTACCACAGGGCAGGGAAGAGAGAACTGCCCTGTGACAGCGTCCACCCCCCACCCCCATCGTGATCCCCATGGGCCTGTGCCCCGCAGGACCCTCCAGTCAGAGTTAGAGACTTCGGGGCAGCTCTGAGAAATGGTCAGTTTATCTGGAAGGCACGGCGGCTCGGCTATTTCACGGACGGGCGACTCGAGCAACTTAGGACAATATCGAGCAGTTGTGACAGTGGGAAAACAGGCAGGGGAGGCAAGTCCTGAGAACCACCTCCGCGATCGGCAGGGCTCAGGGGCTGGCCCCGGATGGACAGGTCAGAGCCCGACTCTGGGCAAGTCGCTGCCTTTCGAGCCTACTCTCTCCTTGGGCCAGTCACGTGGCTGCGGGCATCGGGCAGGACCTGTGCCGGGCACAGGGTGGGCCCTTGGTACTTGCTGAGCCCCTCGGGGCCCACCTTCGAGTCCAAGGGGCCGCTCCTTCCGGGAGCTGGACCGAGGCTGTGTGGCCTTTGGTGTTCCCCTGGCTGGTCATCAGGGTCTCACTGCCACCGCGTGAGCTGGGACAATCTCAGCATCACCATCCCTATCCTCAATGGCTAGCTGCTCTCCTAAGGTCAGAGTGCATGAGGTAAGATCTCAAACGGCACTTTGGCGAGTGCAGTGACATTTCCATCTCCCCACGCACCCCCCACAGCCCTCCGGCCCCAGAGGCAGCCGCTGCCACCAGGTTTTGGTTTATCTTCAGACTTGTCCTGTGCATCGATGCGTGTGTGGCTCTGCACACTGTCTGCTGCTGGCTTTGTCCACTGGCCGTGCCCCTCAGCTTCCGGGGATCATGTTACAGGAGCCAACAGCACCCCGATCTTGACGGCTTTCCTAATCAAAGGTTGAATTTGTGCTCCCGACCGGGTACAGCCGCTATGGGGACATGTCCTTCATGTGGCAGAGGGGACGACGCGGTGGCGCTTGGAGCTGCTGCCCAGTTGTGACTCATGTCACGGCTCACTTTTCATTGGCCAAAGGGAATCGCATGGTCAGGTCCGATGTCATGGGTGGGCAAGTGTCCTGTCCTGGAAGCTGCTCCAAACTGCTGGCAACAGGCGAGGAGGGGTCATTCTTCTCTCAGGGAAAGGGGAGCGAATAATTAGAAACAGTAGAATATTCTATGGCAGCAATGTACCTAGGAGATCGTTCAGACCAGTACTGAGCTGTGACCCATCCTTTCTGGGATTGCCAGCATCCATTATACGGATGTGTAATGGTTTATTCATGTTCTTATCCTTTAAGGCATTTAGGCCTTTTGAGTGCCCCAGCAGGCTGACCCCAGATGCCACCCCCCCCCAACCACTGCGCTACCTGGCCTCCTAGAATTGCCACTACGTTCTAGTGGCAGTGTCCACTGTACAGTCTAAATTTGGAGATTTAATGCTACTAAAAGCCCATCGACTTCAGAATCTACTTTTGCCCAGGCCTCTGAGTCAAGGTTTCTCAGCCTCTCAGGGCTTTTGTTCTGAAAGGGGTTTTTACGAGCCCACGTCTCCAGGCATCGATTCTGAAGGTGCTTCTAGTGTCCTGAGCCTGAGGGGCTGTGATTCTGATAGTCAGAGAGAGGGGCCCAAAGAAAGCAGAGAAGCTCTGAAGGCATGCTGGTGGGCCAGGGGCGGGCAGGGTTTGCTGGCGGGCCTGGGGTGGGCGAGGGCACTGGTGGGCAGAGTGCAGCTCACTTCTCTGCTTCCCCCTGCCCGCCGCATCCACTGTGGAGCTGGATTTCAGGTCTGGCGCTAGCCCCTGTCAGTGAGGAGTGGCCCGGAAGAGGGTAGCTGGGCTTTTGCAGCTGGGATTCAGGTCTGGAGTGTGCAGTGGAGGGTGGTGGGGTCTGGCCTGACCTTGCTGTCCTGTTCTGGGGTGAGCACTGTGTGCGGGGAGCCGGTGGTGAGACTCAGGGTGCTGGAGGGGCTTTGGCAGCCAGCTCAGTCCTTGGCCCAGCCAGTGCCTGTGGATGGATGAGGGCACAGAGCCAGGAGGCCACTTCTCTGGGATGCCCAGCAAAGCAGGGACGGGGGTGGGCCCCTCACTCCAGACCAAGGCCAGTCCCTGCTTTCCCGAGCATGCTTTGTGGTCCAGGGAGGCTGGGGTGTGTGCAGAGAGGAGAGCCAACGGCCCAGACAGAGGTCCCTCCTCTCATGGAAAGTGCTCCGATGGAGAGTGCTCCGTCAGATGAGAGAACGGCCGCCCTGTGGCACAGTGGGAAAATTGATGATGATGGATTATCCAACAACAATCCTGTCATACCCAGGGGATGCCCCATTCTGGGCTCACCAGTAGAGCCCAGAGGGTCTGTGGGGTCCCCTATCCATGGGATCAGCCATGCAGGAGCCATTGTGCCTACTTGGAAGAAGAGGAAATGCAGCTCAGAGACGGGGAGGCCAGGCTGCCTGGGGCAGGGCTAGGCAGACAAGGACCCCATTTCTGTGACAGCGCAGTGTCCTGGGTAGATGAGGCCCTGCCATCGGGGCTGGCCCAGAGTGTCCAATATGTTGGTCCCAGGACATGTCTGGTCGGCAGAATAATGGCCCCTAGAGATGTCGGCATCCTGATTCCCTGAACCTCGAATGTCACTTCATGTGGCCGAAGGGACTTTCCACATGTGGTTCAATTAAGGGTCTTGAGATGGGGAGATGAAGCTGGAGCATCAGAGTGGGCCCTGCGTCCCCACAAGGGTCCTTATAAGTGAAAGAGGGAGGCAGAGGGATCAGGGCCCAAGAGATGCCATGTGTGAAAGGCTCAGCTGGTCATCGCTGGCCGTGAAGATGGAGGAAGGGCCATGAGCCAAACGTGGGTGCCTCTTGAAGCTGGAAAAGGCCAGGAAACGGCTTCTCCCCTGGAACCTCCAGAGGGAGGGCAGCCCTGCCTATGCCTTGACCTTAGCCCCGTGAGACCCGTTCTGGACTTCTGACCCCAGAACGTCAAGACAATAAATTTATGTTGTTTTAAGCCACTAAGTTTGCATTAATTTTTACAACAGCCACAGAAACTAACCCAGTGTGTCTAGGAGTAGATCAGTTTCAAGGCCCCCCTCAGGGCCTTGAAAGGAGAGGATGTGGGGAGATGGTCCACGGAGAGGAGAATGCGGCCTCTGTGCTCTTGAGGGATGGATGATCCGTCAGAGAGATGAGACACGAAACTAAAAGCCATCCGCGTGATGACCCGAGGCGGGGTCAGCCTGGGTGCTGGGCTCGGGTCGTCTGTGGCTGATGCCGTGGGTTCCCAGGGTTCTGGGCTGCCTGATGGCGGGCGAGGGCATCGGTCAGAGAGGGTAAGGGCGAAGTGGGATGGAGCAGTGGGGCTGTGGGCAGGGCTGGCATGGTGACCCCTGGCCGGGCCTATCTCCTGGGCAAGTGGGGGCGAGGTCCAGGGGATGACAGGCTCAGAGAGAGTGTGCAGAGTGACCACAGCCAGTGGGGTGCCGAGAAGCAGGCTGAGGTGCTTCACGACAGCCCCTGTCCCCTTCACAGAGTGTCATAGCTCCAGGGGACCTGAACGCCCCAGGATGCCGAGCTTTCCTCTGCCCAGATTGGGGTAAGCTGCTGAAGCAGGAATGGAGACCAGAACCTGGGCTCCTGGGTCCTTCTAGGATGGGTCCCTGCTGGCTTTCTCAGCATTGTCACCAGGCACTGGGTTAGAAAGCACGGGATGCCCCAGAGTCAGTCTCCCCAGTAAGGGGGACACGTGGGGACCCTGCTGGCTTGTCTCCAGGGGCAGCTTGCTCTCCCTCCCTCTCTGAGACCCTGGGCTCCAGCTCCTTCCACAGACGGGCTTCCTCCCATCTCTACGTTTGTCCTGCTGTGATCTGGCTGGTGGTGGCTCTGGTGCCAGCTCTCGCGCCTCCAGCCTGCAGGACTTTCTTGTGGGCTCGGGTTCTGCTTCTCAGTGCTGAGGTTTCAGGAGAGAGGGTCCAACTGGGCCAGCTCAGGCCGCTGCCCACCACCCATCCTGTCAGCTTTGCCCACATGGACTCAGGTTGTCTACGAATGGGGTGGAACTAGTGGGCACCCTGGTCCAGTGGCTCTTTCGAGTGACAGATGAGGGACAGTTTGGGCCGAGGTAGGTGCCCTGAGAGAGACCTCAGTGGTGTTCACTGCAGAGTCCCCGTGACCAGAACCTGGCAGGGACTGTGGGCCAACAGGTGATTTCAGATGAATGAATGAAGGAAGGAATGAGTGAGTGAGTGAGGGAGGAGATGCATCTCAGCCCTGGAGGGGATCCAGCCTCACAGGGTCCTGTCCACCCTCTGGTAAAGGGCAGAAATCCTCACCACAGTACCCCCCACCCAGGTCAGAAGCTCAAGAAACTTCCTTTCATTTCCCTGGCCACGGGGATGGCAGAGGCAGAGGAGGAAGGCCACGTCCCTGCGTGCCCGGCTGAGGAGCAGGGCCTGGAGCTGTGGGCAGCCTCGTCATGCTCCGGCCCCGACATTGCCTGGTCCTGCTCTCCTCCGTCGGGTGGGGGGGCTCTGTCCTGTTCTGGGGCCCTCTTGCTCCTGTAATGAGGAAGGACGTAACGAGGAAAGTGGCCCCCATTCCCTGGGGCCCAGGGGACCTGTCGGAAGAGGTCCTCTTGTTCCTGTCTTGGTCGGAAGCCCAGGAAAGGGAGGCCCTTTCGGTTTCCTGGCCTGATTGTGCTGAGGGCTCTGAGGAATGTCTCTTCCTGAAGCAGCATTTTCCTCCTGAAAATTACGCATCACATCCTGTGCTGTCCTGTCCTGTCTCTCATCTGAGCCCTCTAACAGCTTTGCAACCCCCATGGCCTGGGCACGAGCGTCCACAGTGTCACCCTGTCGCCCTGGAGGCCAGGGCCAGCTCCAGCCCTCTACGCTCCTGAACAGCAGCATTTGGAACCTCACCGCCGGGATTGCTGCCTGGGGGCCGTGGCCGTGGGCATCAAGCCCAGCAGTGCTGTTGACCAGATGGTCCCTGGGGCCGAGGGGATGCTCAGGGGTCCTCACTGATGCCCTGCTGTTCAGTCCAGTGGCACTTTCCCCTCGATCCGCCTGAACGCTTTGGGGTAGAGCTGGGGCCCCACTTCTTCTTGGGGGCTTCTTGAGAGAATGAGGGTCTCCTGTTCATGGAGGAATTGGCAGCTGGACCCGCCCCCACCCCATTCCTGGAGGGCTCACCCACCTGGGGCCACCTGGAAAGTGGGAGCCAACTTGTTCCCTCCTGGGACCAGCCCAGGGCTCTGACCACACCGGTTGTCATCCTCTAACCAGACCTGAAACCAGGGCCAAGTCCTGTCTGGTGGCTCTGTGAGTCTGCAGTGCTGGCTTGGCCCCAGCTCAGAGGAAATGGCCAGCAAAGGGTATGGAATGAATGGACGATAGACAATTGAATGATTAACCCATTAATCTTTCAGCTCAGATAGGCAAAGTGCAGCTGTCAGATGGAGACGCTCTGCCGAGATAAATAGGGTGGCCTGCCCGAGATTTCCAATGACCAAAGTCCTTTAATACACAGAGGTCCGTGGGGCCGGCCCCATGGCCGAGTGGTTAAGTTCGCACGCTCCACTTTGGCGGCCCAGGGTTTCGCTGGTTTGGATCCTGGGCGCGGACATGGCACCGCTCATCAGGCCATGTTGAGGTGGCGTCCCACGTGTCACAACTAGAAGGACCCACAACTAAAATACACAACTATGTACTCTGGGGATTTGGGGAGAAAAAGCAGAAAGAGAAAAAAAAGAAAAGAAAGAAAAAAGAAGATTGGCAACAGTTGTTAGCTCAGGTGCCAGTCTCTGAAAAAAAAGAAAAAAAGACACAGAGGTCCATCCCCTGATGTGGGAAGTTCCTGCATGAGACGGACCAAAGGGCCGTGGTGTCAGCCGGGGGTGGGATTTGCTGAGACCTTCATGTCACACTCCAGCGCACATTGGAGACTGGCTCTGAGCCCACGTCCACTGCGGGACCTGGAACCCCAGTCACACCTGGTGGGCAGTGGACTGTCCATCTCCAGGAGAGGGAAGCATGCATGACCGAGGCTGTATTCCTCCCAGCCGTGACTCTCTGGCTCTGTCTCTCTCTCCCTGTTGCTTCATCTCTGTCTCTGTCTCTGTCTCTCCCTTTCTCTGTCTCTTTGTCTCTCTCCCTCTCTCTCTGTCTCCCTCTCTCTCCATCTTTCTATTTCTGTCTCTCTCTTCCTCTCTCTGTCTGTCTCTCTCCATGAAACCAGAGGTGGCCCTGGACCCATTCCCCACTACATCAGGATGGTTGTCCCGAGAAGGGGAGGGCAGCAGACCTTGGAGGGCACTGGTTTATCATCAGCACCAGGATGTGAAGACCCGTCAGAGACTGAGGCAGCCTGGCGGGGAGCAAAGCCTGGCCTGGGGCTCTGCGACCTCTCCTGCTTCTGCAGCCTGGCTGGCTGTCTGGCAAAGAGCAGGCTTAGCAGCGTTTATGGGATGATTGACAGGTGGAGGAAGAGCGGAGAGAAATGGTGCCTCCATGTGCAGTTGCTGTAGGCGCATAATGGATGGAGGGCTTGTCTCAGGCGTTGGAAATGCCCCCTGATGGATAGTCGTGGGAGCATCTCTCGCCGTGCTGGCAGCCCCTCCATCAGAGGACGAGGCCTGCTGGAGGAAGTCCCTGTGACCCTCCCAGGCTCAGGCCTGTGGTGGAGCCTCCATGACTGAGCTGATCAGGAGAGAGATCAGTGGCCTGACCCTGGGGACCAGACTATCCATGGATGATGACCCCTAGTCCTCTCGCTGGTGGCACGGTGGCCCGGTGGCCCGGGGGTACTCACAGGAGGACAAGTTAACCTGGAGTCCGGCTCTGCGCCCTGGGGTCCCAGGCTCTTCAACATAGCTCATTGTTCTCCTGGGGAGTCAGGACCCTGTGTTGGACACCTTCCAGCGTTGTAGGTGCTGCATCTGGGACAGCAGCCCATGCCTTCCTGGATCCTGCAGGCTGAGGGGGACGAGTGAGCACCGTGGAGGAATCGCACGTTTCCATAATGTGGACAAGTGCTCCCAGGTGGCCTTGAACACAGCCTGGAAGAGAGGCGGGTTTTCATCAGGCACAGACGTGGAGAAGGGCCTTCCAGGCAGCGAAACCGCATCCGCGGGGTGTGAGGCAGTGGGTCCCGGGCACGCAGTAGTAACACCACGAGGCTTCACGTGGCCAGAGGAGCTGGGGACACGTGCCAGGTAGTGCTGCAGCCGTGGGCCGGGGCCAGAGCAGGACGGACCTCAGCAGGGGGGAAGTTCTGCTGGGGCCACAGGAGGCTCCCTCCTGAGGGGGGCGGCTCAGGCGATGGGGTCACTGTCCCTGCAGAATCGGAACATGTGCAGGCTCGATGGCATGCACATGATCTCGCCGAAAAGTGGCCGAGAGTGGTGGTGGGGGGTCTTGTTGGCCAAGGTGCTGCCCCTCTGCATGTGACCCCCACCCCCATCCGACCCTCACGCCCAAGGTGAGAGCTGCAGGGGCAGAGGCAGTGGGAGGCCCTTGGTCATGATTCCAACGGCAACAGCTCTCCCATGGGTGGTCACGTGGACACGGGTTTGTTTGCTCTGCTGGGAGGCAGATGATCTGCTTCACCGACCTCCCCCATTCCAGTTGGGGCATTTTGTGGAGCCGTATTTAACGTCTCATACTTTGGAAGGCACAGATGTGGTGTGTATGTATTAATGAGCAGCCTCCATCTGCCTATTGAAGATATTCCGTCTCATTCAATTTTGGAAGCTCTTAGGGAGGCAGTGTAATGAGGTGGGAGAAGGCCTGCCTGAGAAGGCTGCAACCTGGCTCTGCCTCCAACCAGCTGTGTGACCTTGGACAACTTACTTCCCCTCTCTGAGCCCTGCGTTTTCTAACTAGAAAATGAAGATCTTAGGCTTGATGTTCTTCAAGGTCTGCTTCAGTACTGACATTCTGAGTAACCATGGTTTTCTCTGTGTGTGTTTTATAAGATTTGGCATATAAAAAACAAAGAGTTCCCTCCAGGGGCCATACTTCCTCAGTGACCTCTAGTACCACTCTTTATAAAAACCCCTGCTCCATTAGATCTTTACTCGATTTGTGTAATCAGGGTCTTCAACTGGCATCCTGGCTGACTTCATCCAGGGCTGAGCACCTTCATCCACCCACCCAGAAACTCACCCATCCATCTTCCCGTCTAGCCATCTCTTCAATCTATTCATCCCTCCATCCAATCAACCCATTGTCCCATCCATCTATTCATCTATCCATCCATCCAACCATCCATCCATTCATCCTGTCCACCCTCCCATCCATCCATCTGTCCATCCATTCATTCATTCAACCCACTCACCCACTCATGCTTCCACCACAGCAGGTGCATGGAAAGAACATGGATCTAGGGTTCTGAATGACCAACAATAGAATCCCAGATATTCCGCTAATTGTGGTCATCATTATGTTTGTCTATCAGATCACCTTCCCAGCAGACCCCTGCCCTGTCATTGTGCACATTCCTGTCCAAAGTGGTGGTCCTGGGGCATAAGTCGAGTCAGCCAGACCATCCCTTCTGTTAGTCTTGGGTGAGGGAGGGCGGTGGCGCTGGGCCATCCAGAGGCAGCGCCGAGACGGGAGGCTAGCAAGTGCCTCTGTCAGGCCTCGGAGCTGCCCTGTCTTCTGGCCCTTTCTCTGTCTCGGCTGCTCTGGCTCATTTGTAGGTTTTGGGATCCACTCAGTGTCCTTCAAATAAACCCCCTTCTTTGTCCGATTTCGCTCTGATTTCTGTTGCTTATGACTGCACTTACTGATTCATTCTAGGAGGAGTCTGCCCCAGGGAGCTCACACCCTACTCAAGGGAAACAGACAGCCCACAAGAGGGAAAGTCTGTGCCCAGGAACATCCCATGAGGGTCAAGGTGAGAATAATCAGGGAGACAGACGTCCGGGAGACGCGGGTGGGAGGTGCGGTGTGGAGGTGGGAGGGGGTATCTCAGAGGAGGGGGTGAGGGAAGGAAGGTGCCTGGTTATCCAGAAAGGATCCCTGGAGAGGTTATTTTAACTCAGGGATTTGGAGAAACAATGCAACGGCTCATTGAGACAAAGTACACTGATTCTGAGGCAAAAATAATTTTATGAATGTTCACAAAGGCAACCGCCAGGCACCGGCCCATTGTCCAGCCGCCCACCTGAGAGGCCCACGAAGGGTGCAGGGTGCTGGGGAGGGGCAGCTGACTGGCCACCTAGTCCCAGGGCGTCCAGGCCTTGTCCCACAGCAAGCAGGCGATGGGGGTTGTGGCCGTGAGATCAGCTCTGGCCGGGCCTGCTGGTGGAGCAGAGGTAGCAGCGGAACCCTCCTGGCCGTGGGCGGGTCTGGGTGGGCCCTGGACTGCAGTTGGAGCGGGGGAGAAAGGGGAGAGGCGGCCGGAGGGCCCCGCCCTCTCTGGTGTTCCCATTTTCCTGTGCTGGGTATGGCTGGAGGGGTGTGAGGCAGCAGCCCGACCTCCAGGCTGCAGGCCATTAATTCTTATTATTAATAAATAACAGCTAATCTGTGCCTCCCTTTATCTCCAGGCTTCAGTAGAAAGCTATTTTCTTTAAGAAGTTATTTTCCAATTACTGAGTTGAGATTTCCTCCTACAGACGAGTTTGTTTAGTGAAGGAAAGTGTGACGGCGATGGTTCACGTGTCATCCAGTGTTCGTGTCACTCCAGATTATGCCAAGCCTTTGTGTCTGCCTCATGCCGCTTTTCATAAAAACCACGTATTAACCAGGGTTGACTGTTATTACTCCAATCTTCAGATGAGAAAACGAAGCTTCGGAGGAGTTTAATAGCTTGCTGAAGGTTGCAAATCCAGTTCCCCGTGGAGCCAGCATGCAAATTCAGGCGGCGCCATGAGGAAATCCTGCATCCGTGTGTGCTCCAAGAGAAACGCACCCCCCGTGGACCACACTCCCCCCAGAGCGCCTGTTCCACTCCCAGCGGATCCCTGTGCTCAGCCGGCACCAGCCCCGAGTCTGGCCGCTGGCCTTGGTGGGGTGCCTCCTGTCTTCTCAGCCCGACAACTTCATCTGCCAGTGTGGCCAGTGCCAAGACCTGCCCCCGAGGGCCCCTCGAGGACCACACGAGAATGAGCGTGAACGCACGGATGCAGCGCCTGCCCCAGAGCCGCACGAGGCACACGGTAGCTTTTATTGTGGCCATATATGTTTTTATTTCTCTATCTTTGAGGTTGAACTGAGTAAACAGTTTGGAAGCATACTATATTTTTTCCCAAACAGAAGATGGAAGCTGAACGCCTCCCTCCCTGCCTCCTCTGCGGGACTCGCCTGTGGCCCTGGACCAAGGCAGCCCTCGCCCAGGACGCTGCCAGGGAGGCAGCGGTGCACAGCACACGCTGGCGGCTTGTTCGGGGTCCTGACAGCAGGGCCAAGACGCTGCGGGGAAGAGACTGCGCTTGGGCGGAACAGAACTACTAGGAGGAGGAGGGACGTGAGGTTGTGTCTGCCGCCCTCTTCTCAGCACAGGGACAGTGCACTGTGTGTGGCTGGCACACGGTGAACCAGATGACCAGGAAATCTGGCTGGCCACGGTGGCATCTGTGCTGGGTCTCAGGAATCTGGGGGTGACTCTGCAGGGGGACAGGGTGCTGTTGAGAAGGTCTTCTGCAGAGGGGTGAGGGAGCAGGGGGCCAATGTAGGTTCTGGGTTTGTCTAAGGAACAAGGCCCATTTGGCCCAGGTGTGGCGAGTGCAGGGGCCTGGTGGGGGGCCTAGGGACCTAGGGGCATGAGGTGGCTACCCTACTTCAGAGGGCTTTGAACGCCAGGGGAGAGGCCCTCTGGCTGATCACCATTCTCCCTCTGCATGGAGAACCTGGGGAGGCATTGGGCTTTTGCTCAGGAAGCTCAGCTCTCCAGGAACAGTGCTTGGGCAGCAAGGTGAGGATGGATGGAGGGGAGAGTCTCTTAGAACCCTTTAGGAGACCCTGTCAGTGCCCTGGGGAGGGGGACGAGGCTGGAAGGGAGGGGTTGGAAACAGAGAGAGCTGACTGCCTGGCTGTGGGCATCCAGAAGGAAAGTGGGGTCTGCGCTGTTTCCGAGACTGCTACCCTGGTGATGCTGAGGCTGGCAGGACGTTAGCAGAGAGAGGAAGCTGCCTCAGGGGGAGGATGTTGTGTTTCGACTGATCAATTGCCTGACTGAGGAGTATTTATTGAGCACCTCCTCTGGGCAGCATTCCCCAAGATAACCCCAGACTCCTCCAGGAGCGCCCTTCTGGTCGACCCATCTCAGGGCCATTTTGCCAAGGTGGCTACCCCAGCCCCCACTGGCCCTGGCATCTCTCCGGGTACTAAGATGCAGAGGTGAGGGACACGGGCTGAACCCTGCAGACGTGCCCTTGCCTGTGGAGTAGAGCCGTTTCAGCCTAAGACCCCTCCACCACTCGGAATGTGGATTTAGCTCAGGAGAACTCATCTGAAATAGATATTTCTCTCCACTGCTGGAGGGATTTATTGGCAAAACTAGCCATCTATTAACATTATCTGGGGACTCTGCACTGGTGAGAATAGATACTATAAATCTTAGTTGTATAAAAACCCAGGAGCTAGAAGGCTTTAGTGGACGGCAAATAGAAAAGTCCAATGAGTTCAGACCTGTTTATTTTACTTAGAGGGAAAGGACGTTCCGTACCCAGCCAGGCAGGAAATGGGTTTTGGGGACGGCCACTTAGCCCAGCTGTTGGCCCTGAAACTGTGGGAGTAATCGCTGCTTGCAATTAGAGCAGACGGCTCAAAGGACCATATTTTGTAGCCAAGTGATGGAGGCTTCAGGTTTCTGGAAAAGTCAGGATTGAAACTTTAGGCCGGTGGCCGTGGGGCCTGTTGGGAAGGGAGATCCCAGAGATAGGCTCAGAGTTCAGGATCTAGGCCCCAGGGATGTGTCTGATTGAGACGACCCTGTGTGCGCAAGCTGCTCTGGCATGAGCCTGGGGCGAGCAGGTGCCCCAAACTCGGTCCATCCGATCCTCTGCACCAGCGGGTGGCATCCTTAGTGGTTGGGAGCAAGCATGGAAGAAATGGGTGGACTTTGTCCTTTCATTCATTTCCTGCTGAATCCTCAAAGCCCGGGATGTGCAGAGAAGGGCCACAGTAAATACATGCCCAATAGTGGAGTGATTAATCTCAGCAGGAGGTCCTGGGGTGGCAGCTGAATGGCTCTGAGCCCCTCCCGCCCAGAGCCTCTCTGCGCCCGACCCACCTCTCCTGCCTCACGCAGACCTGCGCTGCCTTGCATCCCTCAGAGAGATTTCTTTTCACTTAAACTAGTCAGTGGCAGTATCCGGTGATGGCAATTAGACCCCCAGCAGATCTGTGGCAGCAAGGACCCCCCCACGTACCCAGCACCTGGACACGGTGCTGGAGAAGCACGAGGTAAAGGGGTGAAGGCATGAAGTGGGCACAGGAGGGAGTCTGGACCCCCTCCACACTGGGCCTTGAGGAACTGCCTCCCCAGGAGGGGACACGACTCCCCCAGAGGGGTGAGCTCTGGGCCAGCGGCCACGCAGAACCCACTTGCCACGGGGGGCTCCTGCCTCCTCCCGCCCCCTGAAGGTGGGGTGGATTGTGATCGGGCCCTGCGTTAGCTTTTGCTGTGGCCTGGAAGAGATCCCACGGCAGCTTTGTGACAACATGGCTGCGTTTCAGTCACTGCTGTGGATGGAATGTTTGTGTCCCCCACATTCATAACCCCCAGTGGGACAGCATTAGGAGGTGGGGTTTGGGGAGGTACTTAGGACAAGAGGGTGGAGCCCTCCTGAATGAGATTAGTGCCCTTACGCCAGAGGGAGGATCCCTCCACCGTGAGAGGACAGAGCGAGAAGAGGATTGTCTGCAACCAGGGCGCAGGCCCCCAGCCCTGGGCACCGGATCTGCCCGCACCTTGAACTGGGCCCTCCAGCCTCCACAACCGAGACATAATGCTGGGTTTTAAGCCCCTGGGTCTACAGCGTTCTGTGAGAGCCACCTGTGCTGCTGAAGACTGTCACCTAGGGTTATTCTGCATTCACATCCTCTCTCTAATGTGCCCTGAGTGGTAGTGGACCCGCGGGGAGGCTGTGCTGGGTGACAGCAGTGAGCAGTCATAGCGGCTGGAGCGCCCATCGGTCCTGCTTATACGGCACCCACTCGGGCCCGGAGACGGCAAACAGGACCTCAGCGCCGGCTCCTGCTGGTGAGCGAGGGGAGATCGGGCTCAGCTCCCGACACCCTCTGCCAGGCCTGGCCTCGGGCTTCATGGTTATTTCAACATCCTCCTCCTGAAAGAGCAATTGGACAGGTCGGGCGCCCGTGGTGGCAATTCGGAATCCTTCAGAAATATCAAGAGAGGATCCTTCCAGAACTTCCGAGAACTCCGGAGGATGTGAAAATAACAACAGAGCCCTGTGCCTCTGCTCCTCGAGTCCTCCACCCCTTTCTTTGGTTCTTTCTTTCTCCCTGTGACTGGCAGACGTAAGGCAAGATGCACTGGACAATTCTGTGGCCAGAATCAGGGCGCCACCCCAGGCCTGCTCGGGTGCTGAGGTCCTGATCAAGGCTTTCTCTCTCTGGGCCTCAGTTTCTCCGTGGCGAGGAGCCGGGGCTGGACTTTGAGACGCAGACTCTCCCAGGTTGCTTTCAGCCACCGCTCCCTGCAGCTCTGTCTTCCGCCTTTGAGAAATGGACCTACGCTTTCTGGGGAGAGGGGCCTCAGGACGAGCAGCCATAGTTAGTATGGATGCCCTGCAACGCAAAAAGTTAGAATTAAATAAAAAACAAAAGGTGAGGGTCACAGGTAACCAGTTAAATGGCCACTTCTCCAAGGCCTTTTGCCCACGTTGGGGTCAGAACAGCCCTTGTCTGGTCTGTCAATTAATCTCCCCCTCCCCCACCACCTCCTTTCGCCTGGGAGCTGCTGCTTTCCGCAAATTGAAGGGAAAAGAGAAACTGGCCGGTTGCAGACGCGTGGAGCATCTCCCGTTGTGCAAATGCCAGGGAGCGGGAGGCACTGATCAATTTGCAGGGCTGAGACGGCGGAGGGCCCCGGGAGGAGAGGCGGGCCACGCGCCGAGCCCGGGTGGGAGAATTAATGAAGGCGCTCCGGAGATGAAAGAGCGCGGCATCTGAAATGAAGCCCAGCGGGTTGTGAGAGTTCGGGACGAGTTTCAAAGAGCAGAGCTGGCAGGGTCGTGGGCCAATTACCTGGCGAAGACGGGATCAGAGGTTGCGTCTACGCAGCCCCCAATGTCCAAGGGGAAAGGGAGACAGGCGGCCTGCCGGGGCTGGCCGATTGGGCAGAGTGGGAGACAGTTTAGGCCTCCAAATCTACCCCAATCCAGTCCTGTGGCTGAAAGGCTAGCATCGCTTACTCTTCTTTTGGGCCTCAAATTTGGAAATTGGTGGGTTGGTGAGGGACCTTGAAGCTGACTAAGATCCGGGCCCAGAGGGTTAAGCAGGGATGGGGGTTCTCAGTCTTGGCGTTTCTTTTCCACTCCGTCAGGTGTGTGCCACCTCGGTGCCAGCGCTGTCCTTCACATGGACAACTTACTCCCATGACAACACTGTTGGGAAGGTTCCAAAATCACATCCCTGTTAGAGACGGGGAAACTGAGGCCCAGAGAGGTTAGGTGACGGCCCTGAGGTTACTCAGCTGGTCAGTGGCAGAGGGAAGGTCCCACCCTGGGGGCTTACCTGTACTCCCGACCACTGAGAAGCACTGCCACTCCCTAGGGACGCAGTGGAGGGGCTGGTGGTGGCCGAGGGCCATCAGAGGAGATGGTTCCTGAGGATGGAGCAGGAGCTCGTTGGGAGCTGGAGGGTTGGGAGGAACTCATTCCAGGCAGAGGAACAGGGTGTGGGAGGGGCACAGAGCGAGGAAGCGAGGACAAGTTTGAGCGACCAGGAGCAGCTCTGGGTGGCACGTGTGGCAGGGTGGTGAGGGTTGGGGGCCAGGTCAGGCAGGGCCTAAGGACCTCATCCAGGGCCCCAGGAGCTCTGGGGGTAGCTCGAGGTGGGTGTGGGGTCGTGGCCGGCCGTGCATTCTGGAAGGCTCTCCCTCGTGTCCTTTGGGAGTGGAGGTGGGTGAGACGGCCTGGGCTGGAGGTCCACGACTCACTGAAGGGTGCATCCTGGTGATGGACTTGGAGGGACTTGAGTGACGGCTGTAAGGACTTGGCGAGTGTCCTGGGCTGGAGGGGGTATTGTCATCTCCATTTCACAGATGACAGACTGAGCTTATGCTTTCTGTATCAGTTAGCTCTTGGCATGTAACAAGCTACCCCACAGTTTAATAACTCAAAACGAAGATTGCTTCTTATTTCTCTGTCTGCAGGTCTGCTGGGTGGACCTGGGCTACGCTGGGCTGGGCTCCTTCCTGCATTGGGGTCAGAGGGCGGGCCAGCTGAGGCCTGGCTGCCTGGGAGAAGCTTGCTTCTGCTGCATCTGGTCTCTTGTCCTCTAGCAGGCTGGCTGTGCTACTCATATGGCAGCTGGGCAGGGAGCCGAGGCCGGCAGGGCCCCTTGAGGCCAGGCTCACAGTGGGTTGACGGCACTTTTGCTGAATTCTTTTGGCCAAAGCAAGTCAGGAGGCCCACCCATATCCAAGGGGGAGCTCAGACTCCAGCTCTTCTGGGAGGAGCAGCCAAGTCACACACAAGGAGCACAGGGAGAGGTGGGACGTTGGACCAGTGATGCAGGCAGTAAGTTCTCTCGAAGCCCAGAGAAGGGACCATCAGGATGGGCTTGACCGGTCAGGCAGCACTTCTCAAGGGAGGTGGGACTCTCCAAGCTCTAAGCATGAGCTTGTTTTATAAAGTTCATTTCTTTGCTGAAATTCAAGGCTCATTAAAATTTTTTTTTAAACCTGGTATGGCAGAAGGTAGGCTTTGCATCACGCCCCTCACATCTCCGATGAGTTTGCGAGCAGGCTGATTGCAGATACATAATTAAAGGGACTTGACAAGAATCAAGGCGGACTGGTTTCCGCTGGAGGTTCGGGGAGTTAATTACCAGTTCATACTCTGCAGCGATGGGCGAGCGTGAGACTTTTGAAGTGGGGAGGGCTGGGAATTCGCTTGGAAGATGCAGTGAACACGTACGTGTCAATACTGATCTTGTCAATCGTGGTCTGGAGACGAGGGAGGGTGCTCTGCGCCTGGCTTCTCATAGATGCAGGAACGTCTCTTTCCATGAGACCTCCATAGCGTTGCCCTGGAAACCGGGCTCAAGGATCAGCCCCATCAGGCCCCAGGGCACCCCTGCTGCCCCTCGGGGATAGAGCAGAGTGCTGAAGGAGTTTTAGGTGGACTAAAGATGGGGTTGGAGACCGGGACTCATACAGAGAGGTCTTTCTGCTGTGTGGGTTAGAGACTGTGTGGAACAATCCACTGGGCTCTGTGCTCCCAAATCCTTCATCCAAGATGGCTCTCCCTGTTCTTTGAAGAGAGGCCAAGGGCAAGGACGCTGCACTCAAGGGGTCTGGCTCCTCCTGGTCTCTCTGCGCCACTCTCTTACACGCTGGGCCTCACCCACTTCTGTGCTCTCTCTAGTCCTTGCTTCTACCCTGCTGGTTCTGCTACCTGGAACACTCTGGAACATTCCTCCTAGTCCCTCGCTGCCTCTCCCACCCAGGAATGGGCGGGCAGCAGACCTGACATGTATTCACGTGGTTGAACTCGCCCTCTGTGCTCATGGCCCCAGTGCCAGGTACCTGGAGGGACAGTCCTGGACCCAGCCTGCAGCGAGGAGCCCAGATGACTGCTGTGGGACTGCCCTCCGAGCCCAGCCTGGTCAGCTCATCTGTGGGTGACCTGGAGACCTTGAAGTGTGAGAAGAAATGCCTGTGGTCAGAGGCGTCTGGGTTTCAGAGCCATTTGTTACGCAGCAAAGGCTGCCTGACACACCTGGCTACACCCTCTCACTTTTTCTATCTCGCATGATGTCACCTCCTCCAGGAAGCCTTCCTTCGCCCCCAAGTTCTGGGTTGGGCGCCCCCCATGTGCGCCCCATCCTGGCCCTTGTCTTGCTGTATCATCACCATTTTTCCCTGTGTCTGTGTCCAGCTCTCCTGCAGGCTCAGCGAGGGCCAGGATGGCCTCCCCTTGCCTTGTGCTTGGTGATGCCTCATTCTTCCTGGTCCTGCCCACAGCCTTCTGCACATAATGCAGGAGTGAATGCACAGAGGGCCTGAGCCAGGAGGAGTGGGCTTGTCAACTTCCTGGGTGTGACATCTGCTCTGCTCTTTGCAAGCTGTGTGACCGTGGGCAAGCCACTTACCATCCCTGAGTCTCAGATTTCTCACATGAAAATGGGGATAATTGTGCCAGGTGGCAAGGTGAGGTGCTGTGTGAGCAAAGGCCCAGCTGCGAGCCTGGCGCACGGTAGGTTCTGGACAAATGACATGCCCCCTTCACTTCCACTCCCACTGTGACAACCTACCCCCACCCCTGTCCGCACTGTGGGCCCACCTGTGCTCAGTCTCTCTGAGCCTCAGTTTCCTCACCTGCGCAGTGTGGGGGCAATAATCACAGTTGCCTGTAGGGGGGCTGGTGCAAGGGGGCCTCGGCTCCAAGGGACCCTGCCTGGTGGTTGTGGGTCTCCGCCACCTCCCCCGGCTTGGCCTTGTCTTCCCCCTGCTTTTCTCGACACAGCCGGGGTGCCCGCCCTGGCCTCTGCTCCAGGCCCACCTGGCCTCGGCATACAAACAGGCACGGGGCAGCCCTCTCCTGCCAGCCCCCTTGGCCGACCCCAGGGGCTCCCCTGACCCCCACTCATGTGAGCATGGGGTCACCCAGTGTTTGGGCGCAGGCCATGCCTGGTGTCTGTCTTCAGGAGGGTTTAGCGGGAACACAGTCTATGCAGGAATGGTCTGAGCTGCAGGGACCATGTGACGGGAGTGGTCAGCGCTGCCACATCTCACTGCAGGGTCTCGTGTCCTTCTCCAGGGTCCTCTGCTTTCTCTGCGTGGCCGTGAGCCCCAGAGGAGATGGCTGGGCCCGAGGTCATGGCCGCCACCTTCGGCTAGGGTCTCCCACACCGCCTGGTGTAGTCTTCATCCAGACCAGCTGGAAAGAGGGACCGGCAGCCTGTGTCACCCCTGCTGACTTTCTCACCTCTGTGCTTCAGGCCCCTCATCCGTAAAAGGTGATCCCAAAGTCCCCTCTGCTGAGTGGAGCTGGAAGAAACGAATTAATGAGTTAAACGTGCTGAGAACAGAGTGTGACGCGCGTGCTGTGGTAACCATTGTCATACGTGTGTCGTCCTTGTGTTTTCTGCACACAGCGGCGTGCACACACCTTCACTCGGGGCCTGCTGGACCCAGACACCTGGAAATAAGTTGTGATTGTATCCCACAAACCAGACCCTGCGAATATGTTAAAATTCTTGTTTCAGGGGAGCAAAGGTGACGCCTGCGCCTTGTGTGAGATCTGAAGGGTACAGTAAGCCTCCAAAAGACAAAAGCCACTTGCATTTTCCACCCCCGGTGATGACTGCTGACCTTCCACTCAGAATCTTTTCTGGTTTATTTCTCCTTCAACGCCCGGCGCACACACATCACCCAGCTATGTTGGAAACTGAATTGCTGACGATTCGAGGCTCCGTTTTTCACTTTACAACGTATTCTAAACTTTTCTCGTGTCTCAGGCCTTTGTCTGCAGCCCGAGTGTGGATGGCGGTGTCATCTGTCTTTGGGATGTGCCACTTCAAATACTGCTTGGGTTTGACTCTCATAAAGATTGCAGAGACTGCTATCTCATCGCTACATTTTTATGCAAATACACAACAGGCTCTCCAGGGTAAATTCTTAGAAGTGGATATGTTGGGATAAAAAGTATGCACATTTGAAATACTTTTGATACAAATTGCTCAGTTGGCCTCCAAAAGGCAGGGGCGTGGGGCTGAGGGCCTGCTGTCTGCACCCCGCCAGCAGCAGGCAGGGGCACTAACCTGCGGTCCACTGGGGGCTACAAGTTGTTCCAGGGGCTCCTCGCAGCCCCCCTGAGCTGGGCATGGTTGCACACACCCGTGACGCTGACGGATGCTGTCTGTTGTCCTCCTGCACGCTGGGCCCCTGTGCCATAGTGGCCTCTGATCTCCTGGCACCCAGGGGCGGCTCGGGCAGGGAGGCCCTCTCGCTGGGAGGCCTTGGTTGTAGTTTGCGCCCTGAACTGGTGCAGGGTCACGTTTCCCCTGGTGAGGGCTGGCCCGGGCGTCTCCCCTCCCAGGTGTGGGAATGCTGAGCTGGGGGCAACCCGGCAGGTCAGCCAGCTCTCTGGGGCTCTGGGCTTGCAGGAGTTTAATTAAATGAGAAACATCCTTGATTTAACTGATCATAAAGTGGTTATTTTTAGTATGTGCTGTCAAATTACAGCTGTGCTGCTGAGCTCATGGGCAGCGTGGCCGAGTAGGCGCCACGCCTGGTTTGGGCCCGCCTTTGCTGTGTGACTTTGGGCGAGTGGGTTGATCTCTCTGTGCCGCCATTTCTTCCCCTGAAGTGTGGGGAATCCTGATAGTGCCCAAGTTCACTGCTTGTTGTGTGATGAGAATGCAGCAGGCTCTTCACCCAGAGTAGAAGGCCCAAGAATGGTGGACGTTACTGTTCTCACCATCGAGGGGACATCAGGGGGCGCTTCCAGCTTAGAGAAGCGGGTCTGTCCGTAGGTCCCCCGGGCCCCGACAGAGCAGAAGAGCGGGGAAGAGGGGTTGGCAGGGGCTCCTCTCCTGCACCCTTCTCCCCTCAGACGGCCAAGTCGGGCGGTCGCTGAGCACGCAGGCGTCTGCCCTGAGGTTCCCCTGCACACGAGGAGCAGACTTCCCACAGCACGGTGCCGGCTGGCAGTCTTTTCCCACTCAGATCATGGAGGAAGGCGAGCCCGTCTGGGGCCCCGTGTGCCGGGCTGGTACATGCGAGGGGCTTCCTTTGACCCTGATCTTACCATGACCTTGTGAGATGGGCATGTCTACCTCTCCATCCTGCAGAGGAGGAAGCTGAGGCCTCAGGACGTGTAAACTGTTATGATTATGAGTGTTAGGGGTCGAGTTGGGTCCCCCCAAATTCACATGTTGGTGTCCTAACCCCAGGACCTCAGATGTGACTGTATTTGGAGATGGGCCTTTAAAGAGGTGATTAAGGTAAAATGGGGTCATTGGGTGGCTGTAATCCAATAGGACTGGTGTCCTTATAAGAAGAGGGGGCTAGGACACAGACGCACAGACGGATGGTCATGTGAGGACAGCCGTCCACAAGCTGAGCAGAGAAGCTCAGGAGGCACCAGCCCTGCCAACTCCTCACTCTCGGCCTCTGGACTGTGGGAGAGTAAATGTCTGTGGTGTTTGTTACGCAGCCCTCGCGGACTCATGCAGTGATGTTTGGTTTAATGAGGTTGGGCCACAGCCTGAGGCCACAGAGCTGGGAGGGGCTGAGCTGGGCTGCAGCTCTCTCTGTTTGGCGGAAGCTCCTTCCGTCGTTGGCCTGTGATGTCCGGCAGCCAGATTGGCTGGTGTCAGAGGAAGTTAAGAGATGTCCCAGAGGCCTGCTGGGTGACTGTCCCCGGACTGGACTTCCTGTGTGCTAAGTGACGGGTGGACGTTCTGCGGCCCCGCAGCTCTCTGGGGGCCTCTGCAGTTCTAAAAGCACCCGGGCCCCTTGAGCTGCTTCCGGTGGCTCACGTGGCTGCAGTGGGTGTGGGCCCCCCCCCCCCCCCAAGGCGGCTGTGATGATAAAACAGGAAATACAGACACACCCGAGGCCAGAAGCCTCTCACGGCCGCCTGGAGCCTGGGGTTGGTGCACACCTGCAGCAACTGCTGGTTCACCCCCAATTCTGGGGCCGATCGACCAGCCCGCAGCTGTTAATTAAATCCAGGCTGGTTCCCAAGCCATCGCTAGAGGAACACGTTTCTTCGGGACGTTCCCAGTTCCCTGGCTCAGGGCCGAATGGACTCACGTAACTGCTGGGTGGGCACATGTTATGAACCGGGAGGAGACTGCCCTCTGCCCGTCTTCCCTAGGGACCCTGGGCCTGACTTTGAATGGAGTTAGAGACCCAGAGAGGGTTGAGCAGGGCCAGGACCAGATGGTGCTGAGCCTCACTTTACCAGAAGGAAACTGTGGCTCAGAGAGGTTGGAGGAGTTTTCAAAGTCACATAGCAAGTTAACGTGAGATAGTCAGTGTCTGATGCTGGGACCCAGCCACTCCCAGCTGGGTGTATGGCCACAGTGCTGCCTTCTGCCCAGGCGGTGTGGAAGCACCTCTCTTGGCCTGAGTCCCCTGCGCTGTTTACAATTAGCAGGGCTCTGCCACCCAGCCCTCAGTGGCCAAGTGGTGAGCGAGAGATGGACTTTTGATTCTGTTGTTGGTTGTAGTTACTGTGGCCCATCCTGGCCCGTCCTCACTGATGGCTCCCCCTCTGTTTGCCCTGCCTGGTGCACCCAGCCCTAGAGGGGACAGTGCAGCTCTGAAGGAGGGGCGTCCTAACCAGGGTGCTGGGCTTGGCCAGCAGGTGCCCAGGGGTGCAGGGAGGGCCTGGCAGGGACCTTGGAGTTCCCTGTGGCGTGGCCGGGGCTCTGTGGGGCTGGCTTTGGCCGGAGCAGGGAGAGCCCACAGTGAGTCAAGAGCCCTGAGGGAGAGGTCGTTGCTGCCCATGGCCCTCTCCACCGGAGCAGCTGGGCTGTATCTGGAGTCCCCAGGGAGCCTGGCAGCCAGCAGCCAGGATGCTTCGCAGAGACCCTGCCTGTGCTGGTGGCTCCTGGCTGAGAGCAGGCCCTTTCCTCAAGGCTGGTGTGACAGGAGGGCCAGCGGACCTTGGGTGTTCCTCCAGCCCAGCAGTGTGTTGAGTGTGAGCAAGCTGGGGCCAGTCTGCCTGATGGGTCATTTTTGACCAGGCCTCGACCCGGTGGCCACCTGGGACTCACTGGGGTCTGTGTGGTGGGCAGAGCCCTGGCCTGGGGAGTGGGGCTGGGGGTCTTAGCCAGGCTTTGCCCGGCCGCACCTGAGGCTCAGGACCAGTGTAGCCGCCTGAGTGCCCGGTCCCATGACCTCCCGGCCGCCCTCGGGGCTGCTGGGCCAGCGGCCTGCGTCTGCCCTTTGGCACGTGTCTGCCCTCCTTCTGCAAAATGCTTCCAGATGTAGACTGAGCGGCCGTTTTGGGTCAGGGTTTGCCTGTTTAATGTTGACAAAACTCTCTTACGTTAGTTGTCCCATTTTACAGACGAGGAAACTGAGGCTCAGGGACGCCCCGTGGCTTGCCTGACGGCCTCCGGGTGGAGTGGGGTTTTATTCTCTGTGTCTAGTGCCCACCTTTCGGATCCAGGCCTGTGCTTGAAAAGCATCCCAGCCTCATTCGTGTCCTGGCAGACACAGAACACGCCACGTTTGTACGTGGAGCTGGGGCCGGAAATGTGGGGCTCAGAGAAAACGCCCATATGTTTTCATGACATACAATCTTAAGGAAAAAAATGCAAAGTAGTAGGAAAGATTAAACGTTGAATTCTTGTGAAACTTCAAAATAAAACCCTTTCAAAAATTTTAAACCAGAAACAGTTTGCTCCACCAGGTTCATGTTTGAAACGGCCTGGGGTATCCTGGGTGATGTCCTCTACTTGCTAGCTGCTCACCCACCGCTGCTAAGAAACCCCAGCGATGGAGGGAGCGCAGGCAGCAAGTGGCCAAGATCACCGACAGCCGTTTCCTGGGCAGAATCTCCTTTCTCGCCGTGAACCAGAATTCAGATCGTTCCGGCTCTTAAATTGAACTCCAGGGGAGCACTCATTCTTCTAATCGAACAACTGTCTTTTTTTTTGTTGACAAATATAATGTTGAGGTTTTTTGTGATGATGCAAATGGATTTTGAATCTAATTGAACATTTTATATCAAATATTTCAAAATAACGATGATGTTTTCCTCAGCATCCACAGATGTTACTCCCAGAGTCCTAATAATTCTTCTTCAGGATTCAAATGATCACTCCCGCTAAACATCAAGGGTGAGCTGCTCCTGATTTCACTTTTCCAAAGTTGACCCTTTGCTTTGAATCCATAAAATTTATCATTAAACGTTACCGTATTTTCACGTGGTTCCTGCAGTTTTCAAACAAGTTCATTTCAGAGCTCAAAAATGTCAGCGGTGAAGCAGTGGCTTCGCTTCCATAAATCTGCAAAGCGAGGACCCGTGGGCGTTTCGGCCCCTAAACTCGGGACTGAGCCCTGGGCTGGCGCTCTGCTGCGAGGAGCGTTTCTGGGGATCTGACCCCATTTCAGTGTGGAAGCTGGAGACAGCTGGGAGTGCAGAAGCTGGTATTTGCCAAATCCCTCAATTTTATCATTTCAGATCTATAGGCAAATTTTGCATATAAGAACTTGACTTTCGGGTTTTCAGAATAAACTCCTTCTCCCTTCCTGTCAGGGCAGCTGCACTGCCTGATCAGCTGCACCCAGCGTTTCCCTGGCGGTTTCAACACGATCCTTGACCACTCGGAGAATTTCATTCCTTTTATTTGCCACACAGATGATGTTCTGTCAAGCGTTTTTCTTTGGGCACTGATTCCTGCAGGGTCAGGTGGCAGCCCCGAGCCCCCGGCTTTGATACCGAGGAAGCATGGGTGTTAGATATCTCCAAGCCCCCGTGGTTTCTCTGTACAGACCCCTACGGTCCCAGGTGATACACTGGCCACAGCAGACAGGGCCTGGCGGGGAGGGGACGGGGCCTGGCTGACCTGGTCTTGGGCCTGGCCCAGGGCTGTGGAGGAACCCAGGTGGTTCCAGAAGCCCTGGCACTGTCGAGCCACTGATTTTGTTTCTGATTTCTCTGAGACAGGAAATGCCCTTGTCTTCCCACCCTGTGTCTACCAGCCTCCATGTTCTGTTGGATGAGCTGCCCAGGTGCCGAGGTCCACCCCTCCCTGCGCACAGACTTCCACCCTCTGGTCCCTCCTGCATCACCAGCTTCTCCTTGCTCTTCAGACTGTGATGGCTAGCACACAAATGGGCCGCACCAGCTCCCACGTGAAAAGGAAACACTCCCCTGGCTCTACAACACCTCCAAATAATGCCGTTTCCCACTTCCAGCCCAGCGACCCCTCCGAGCCCCAGCCCCGGTCCCCCCAAAGGAGGCTGTCGTCCTCACCTTTCTGCAGTCACTTCTTTGCCTCATCATCGCTTTGCCATCCTCACGTAGGTAGGTAGGTATCCTCGAATAATATAGTTCAGTTTTGTGTGTTCTAAATATTTATGCAAATGAAACAATAGAGTATATATATATATTCTTGTGTTTGAATTGCTCAACCCAATATTATGTCTTAAAGATTAATCCAGAGTGTTCGTGCGCCTGTAATCCATGTGGTTCATTTATTCGTCCATGCTGCTGTTGAAGAACATTCGGGCCCTGGTGCATTTGAGCATATTTCCTGTTGAGTCCATGCCTAGGAGTGAAGTCCTTTGTCACAGAGTATGTGCGTCTTTAAATTTCTTGGGAGATTCTGAACTCTTCCCTCTTGTTCCAGGTTGCATGGTATTGTGTAAGAGTCTCCATTGCAATTTTAGCTCTCCTGGTGGGTCTGTAGTCATTTCTCCTTGAGGTTTACAGCGTGCATTTCCCTAATGGCCAAGGGGCCGCCATTTTCTGTGTTCACTGACCAGTCGGAGATCTGCTGTTGCGATGTGCTTGTTCGAGGATCTGGCTCCTTTTTCGACTGTATTTGCAGTCTTTTGAATTTGCAGAAGTTCTTCATATATTTCAGATATGAGACTTTTGTCAGTTATATGGGTTGCAAATATTTTCTGCCACCACTTGTCTTTTCATTCTCCTACTGGTGTTTTCAGATGAACAGAAACACTTAATTTTTATGTGGCCAAATTCATCCAACTTTCCCTTTACGGTTATTGCATTTTGAATCCTGTTCAAAAATCCTTCCCCATCTGAAGGTCATGAAGATGCTCTCTTATATCACCTTTTAAAAGCTTTCTGAAGTGCTCTGATGTTAACATTGGGATCTCAGTCTGCCTGGAATTAATGTCTGAGCTCTGTGGAAGGAGAGGATAACCAGTGTCTCAGACCCTCTCTCTCCTTTACTGCTCTTCAGAACCGGCTTTCTTTTCAGTCCAGCGTCCACACACCCTTGGGCTGTTTCTAGGAAGATCCAGGGGCTTTAGAATAAGTCTTGGTATCTGGGAGAGCAAATGCTCTCACGTCTTACTTGCTCGTCAGCAATGTCTTGGCTGCTCTGGCCCTTTGGGTTTCCATATACGTTCTAGAACCAGCTTGCTAAGTCCCACAGAAGTTCTTTCTGGGATTTTGATTGGTCTTACATAGGATCTCTGTGTGGGGAGCATTAACATCTGTACCATATTGTGTCCTCCAATCAATGCAAATTGTATTTTCTCCATTTTTAAGAGCTTCTTTAAGGTGTCTCAATAATGTTTAATAGTTTCTTGAGTAAAGATCTTTTACGTCTTTGTTAGATTTATTCCTTGTTCATATTTTTAGATGCTATTGTACATTCTTTTCCTGAGCTTTTCTCGTTGAGGTATAATTTGCGTACAATAAATTACACAGAATTGAGAGCACAGTTCAGTGAGCTGACATGTGCATGCACTCACTGAACAAGATCTCAATCAGGAAAGCTCCCTGGTGCCTCTTTCCGGGCAATTGTCCCATCCCTCTTGCTGAGGCAACCGCTATTTGGATTTCTGTCACCATAGATTAGATTGGCCTGTTTTAGAGCTCCGTATAAGTGGAATTAGGCAGTCTTTACCCTTTGGTGTCTGCCTTCTTTCATTTGACATAATGTTTCTGAGATTTATCCATGTCGTTTTGTGTATCTGTAGTCATTCCTCGAATTTATCATCCACCTGTTGATGGTTATTTGGGTTTTTGGTTTTTTGGGTTTTTTGGGTTATTTTCAGTTTTTGGCAATTACGAATGAAGCTGCTGTAAACAATCTGGTAAGTCTTTGTGTGGGTATGCATTTTCATTTTCTTGGGTGAATATCTGGCCGTGAAATATCAGGTTCATAGGATATGTTTAACTTTATGAGAAAATTTAAAAGAATTTTCAAAGTGTACCAATTTGTACCCCCACCAGCCAGTGTTTGAGAACCCCAGTCACTCCCTAAGCTCACAGCGTTTGTTGTCTGCAGAGTTAATTTTAGCCTTTCTAAGTGAGCGTGAAGTGCTACTCATTGTGATCTTAATATGTCTTTCCCTGAAGATGAATGACGTTGAACATCTTTTCATATGCTTATTGGCCACTCATGTATCTTCTTTAGTAACGCGTCTGGTCAAGTCTTTTATTCATTTTGAAAGCACTTTATTAAGTTATATTGTAATGTAATAAATTACAGTCACTTTAAGTGTACAGTTGATAAATTTTGACAAATGTACACGAGAGTGTACCGCCGCAGTCAAGATACGGACTGTTTCCCTCACCTCAAATCCCCTTCTGCTTCACCCTGATCCCTGGTCCTACTCAACCACGGGTCTCCTTTCCATCACTAGACATTACTTCTGTTGGTTCTAGAGTTTTATGTAAATGGGATCATACTGTAGGCATGCTCTGTGTCTGGATTCTTTCATTCAGTGTGATGATTTCAGATTCACCATGCTGTTGCCTGTGTGTTGTATGTTCATTCATTTCTGTGGGTTTCTGTGGTTTTGTGGTATTCATTTTTGTAGCATTTCATTGTGTGTTTATACACAATCTGTTCACCTATTCACCTGTCCGTGGCCATTGGATTGTATTCAGTGTTTGCTTCCTATGAATAAAACTGTTATGAACATTTATGCACAACTCTTAGCAAATATTTTCCTTTATTGTAGATAAATAATAGGAGTCAAATGTCTGAGTCATGGGGTAGGTGTATGATTAACTATCTAAGGGATTTCAAAGTGACTGTAGCATTTCAAGCTACTACCAGCTTTGTGGAGAGTCCCAGTTCCTCCATTTCCTCTCCATTTGGTGTTATATTTTTGCCATTTTAGTGGGCGTATGGTGGTATCTGATTGTGGCTTAATTTGCATTTCTCTGATGACTAGCGACGTTAAGCATCTGTTCATGTTCTTATTGGCTATTTTTTAATCTTCTTTTGTGAAAGGTCTTTTCAAATCTTCCATTTTTACTTGTCTTCTTGTAATTGAGTTGTAGGAATTCTGTATGTTCTGGATGCCAGTTCTTTGTTAAGATATATGGTTGCAAATATCGTCTTATAGTCTGTGGCTTGCCTTTTTATTTTCTCCTTGATGTTTTTGAAGAGTGGAAGTTTTGAATTTTATGAAGTCCAATTTATCAATATCTCCTTTGATGCTTGTGCTTTTTGTGTCCTATCTAAGAAATCTCTGCTATCTCAAGGTTGCAAAGATATTTTCCTAGAACTTTTACAGTTTGAGCACAAACGTGTAATTCTATGATTCATTTCAGCTAATTGCATCAGATATGAGCCTGTTGTCTATGATTGAAGACAGTTTTGTTTCTTTTTTTCCCAATCTGGATGCTTTTATTCCTACATCTTGCCTCATGGCGCTGGCTAGTGCCTCCAGCACAATGTTGAGCAGAAATTATGAAAGCAGACATCCTTGCCTTGTTCTCAATTTCAGGGACAAAGTATTTGGTCTTTTATTATTAAATATTATGTGAGCTGAGGGTTGTTGGTAGATGCTTTTTTATTATTCTGAAGAAGTTTCTTTCTATTCTTGTTTGTGGAGAATTGTTAACACACATGGATGGTAAACGTGTTATATGCTTTTTCTACTTCTGTTGAGAAGAGCACATAGTTTTTGCCCTGCATTCTGTTAGTGTGGTGAATTACCTTGATTGTTTTTGAATGCTAAAACAACCCTGCATTTCTGGAATACACCAACTTTTATATGTGGGTGAATTTGGTCTGCTAAGATTTTGTTAAAGTTGTTTGCACCTACATGCATGGGGAGCACTGGGTGTTAGCTTTCTTTGCCTGTGATGACGTTGTTGGGCTTTGGTAAGTGGTAACGCTGGTCTTATGAAAGGAATTGTGAAGTATTCCCTCTTCTGTTTTTTGAAAGTAATTGTGTAGACTTGGTTTTACTTTTTCCTGTTGTGTAAGACAATTCATCAGGGAAGTCATCTGGGCCTGGAATTATTTTTGTGGGTGGGTTTTGTGAATTTGATTTAATAGTTAACAAGGCTATTCAGGTTTTCCATTTCTTTTTGAGTCAGTTTTGGTAATTTGAGCCTTTCAAGGAATTTGTCTATTTCCTCCAAGTAGTTGAATTTATTGGCATAAAAGGTTTTCATAATATTTCCATATTATCCTCCTGACGATTCTAAGATCTAGGATGATGCCACGTCTTTCACTCCTGGTGGCAGATTTCCGTCTGCTGTGTTATAGTCTTGAGCTATAACTAGCTGTTTATCAACTTAGTTGATTGGTTCTAAGAACAAGATTTCGGTTTCATTAATTTTGTCTGTATCTTTTCCCTGTATCTCTCTCTATAAACATCTTTTTTCCACTTCATTTCTGCTATTAACTTTATAATTTCCTTCCTTCTAGTAACTTTGCCTCTTATACTCATTTTCTCTAGCTTCTTAAGGTGAAAAATAAGATCATTGACTTTAGACCTTTCTAATTTTCCAGTATAAACATTTAAAGCTCTTAATCTTCCTCTACATACTACATTAGCTGCATCCCACAAACTTTGATCATTTCCTTTTTATTTTTTATTCAGCATAAATTATTTTCTTATTTCCCTTGGGATTTCTTCTTTGACCCACAGATTATTTGCATGTGTATTGTTTAATTTTCAAATGTTTGGAGATCTTCAAAAAACCTCTTTCTATTACTGGTTTCTAATTTAATTCTGTTTTTGTAAAATTTCTGTTTTGATATAATTTCAGTTCTTTTAAACATAATGAGACTTATTTTCTGGTCCAGCTTATGGTATATCTTGGTGAATGTTTTATGTGTATTTGAACAGAATGTATATTCTGTTGTCACTGGGTGGAGCGTTAGCTAAGTGTCAGTTGGGTCTTTTACACCCTTACAGATATTCTGTCTAGGTGTTCTAATAATTCTATATGCTTTATTAATATGTTCTATTAATTAACTCTGTGAGAAGAGTGTTGAAATCTCCAATCGCAATTGTGGTTTTGCCTATTTCTCCTTTCAGTTCTATTAGTTTTTGCTTTTTGTATTTTGAAGTTCTGTTATTAGATACATGCACATTTAGAGTTACTATGCCTTCCTCTGAAATGATTCATTCATCATTGTGAAATGTCTCCCTTTATCCCTGGTAATACCTACGTTTCTTATGCTTGTGTTTTGCATGGCATATATTTTCCATTCTTTTATTTTCAATCTTTTTCTTGTGTCTCTATATTTAAAGTAGGTTGTTAAGAGACACACTGTGGTTGATTCTTACTTTTCCATCCAGAGTTTTTTTTTCCTTTAAATGGTCAATTTTATTTTAAAGAAATTTTAAAAATTAGAAAAAAAAAGTTTTTATCTTTACCTACATATTTACCATTCCCACTGCTTTTCATTCCTTTGTGTGGATCCGTGTGTTTACCTGGCATCATTATTTCAGCTAAAGAAGTTTTTTTTTAAGTGCAGGTCTACTGGCAACAAATTCTCTCAGCTTTTTTTCTCAATCTAAGAAAGTTTTTATTTGTCCTTCATTTTTATCAGATTTTCTCGCTAGATATAGAACTTTGATGACTTCTTTCTTTGTCAGCACTTTAAGGATGTTGTTCCATGTCTTCGGGCTTGTGTAATTTCAGACGATGTGTCTGCAGTATTTCTTCTCTTTGCTCTTCTACATATAAATGTTGCCCCCACCCCACTGCCATGGCTACTTTTAAGATTTTCTCTTTATCACTTACTTTCAGCAATTTTGGTTAAGTTGTGCCTTTGTGTGGTTTTCTTTATTTTTAGCAGAGTTGTTTGCATTTGTGGATTTATAGTTTTCATCAAATTTGGAAAATTAAAAAACTTAATTCTTTAAGTAATCTTTTCCACTTGCCTCTGTGCTCCTTCTGGGACTCCAATTGCATGCATTTTAAACTGCATGTTATTGTCCCATAATTTGCTGAGGCTCTATTCAGGGGTTTTTTTTTTTTTTTTTTTTTGGGTTTTTTTTTTCCTTCCTTACTTCATATTGCATAGTTTCTATTGCTACTTTTTTGAAATAATTCATCTTTTGTTCTTCAGTGTCTGATATAGGGCTAATCCCATCTAGTGAATTTTTTTTTAGAGATTGTATTTTTTGGTTCTAGGTGTATCTGTTGGCTCTTTTGATATTTTCCACTTCCTCCTACATTTCTGTTTTCCTTTAAATATTTGAACAAATGTAAATACCTACCATAGCTGTTTTTTGGGGGTTTCTTTTTGTTGAGGAAGATTCACCCTGAGCTACATCTGTGCCAGTCTTTCCTCTATTTTGTATGTGGGATGCCTCCACAGCATGGCTGATGAGTGGTGTATGTCCACACCTGCGATCAGAACCCCTGAACCTGGGCCACCAAAGTGGAGCAGGCAGAACTTTAACCACTACCCCAGGGCTGCCCCCACAACAGCTGTCTTTAAGTCCTTGTCTGAGGGCCTGATCTTCTCCCATGGCTGTTTTTTTTCTGTTTATAGTTTGTAGTTTTTGATCGGATCCCAGGAGATTGGAAGTTTACATTGTTGCTTGTTTCAGTTTTGTTGGCCTCCTCGAAAGGGTGCTGAAGTTTGTTTCAACAGGCAGTTAGCCGACTTGTGGAGCAGGTTTGTCTTTGAGGGCTGTTCCTGAGCTTCCCTTTGGACTCTAGAGGAGCCCTCGCTCTAGGAAACGTCAGCCCTATGACTACAGTGCAGGCCTTCCAAGGTCCTCACTGATCACTCCAGGTGTCCCCCAAAGTCTCTCTGCTCCAGAAGGAGAGAATTAAAATATCTTTCATCCCTGTGTGAGGTCTGGGTTTTTCCCTTCATAGCTCCCCAGCCGACTGGCTCTGCTGTTTTCCCGTATGCAGGCACAGACTGGCACCAGCCGAAGTCTCTAGGAGAACCTCAGGAGGGTTTCTGGAGCTCTTCCTTTGCTAGGCTCCTTCTTCTCCAATAACCTGCCTTGCAAATTCCAGCTGCAGCAGCCTCCCCAGACTCCCCTCTCTCCTTGCTTCATCAAGGTGGCTGTGGTCCGCCCCAAGACAGCCAGGACAGCTCAGGACTTACTTCATTTCCTTCCCTTGTCTCAGGGACTACAGTCCTGCGCTGCCTTCTGCTCCAACAGATGAACTGATTATTTGATGTATCTTTTTTGCATCAGTTTGCAAGTTGTTTAAGGTGAGAAGGCAAATTCCACACCAGCTCCTCCTTTGTGCCCACATGAGGAAGGCTGTGGCTGACTTAACGTTTTTCTCTGTTTCTCTTCATCAGCTTGATTATGAAGTGCCCAAGTGTGTGTGTGTGTGTGTGTGTGTGTGTTTATCTTGATTGGGATATGTTGAGATTCTTGCAGCTGTATGTTGATGTTTTCAGTCAAATTTAGAAGATTTTCAACCAATATTTCTTCAAATGCATATTTTTTACCCCTCATTTCTTTGCTTTTCTCTTTCTGGGACTCCAATTCCACATTGGTTCTTTTTTTCCTGGCGTCTTACCCTCAATTTCCAGAGCTTCTGCCATCTAACTAACATCAACTCACTAAGACTGGCGTTTCCTGCAGGAAACTCATCCCATGTGCTGTGTCCCCTGGAAGAGCCGGGTAATGGAGACGTCACCCAGCGTCACTGCCTTCTTCCACACGTGTCCCCGTCTGGTTTCTGCCTAATTTCATTCGCTTTCCTGTGACTTTGAAAACTTGCTTCTTCCATTTTGCCCAGAGTTTATAATTGTTATCGGCAAGATGGTGAGTCTAAATAGGTTCCTCCACTATTACTGGAAACTGAAAGGCGTACGCATGTTTTCTGCAAAAAAATTATTTCCTGGAATGTGGAAAGAAAAATGATTTTTAATATTGATTTATATATCCTGCTGCATTAGAAAACTTTTATATTACCTTGAATTATGTAGTATAGATTCCTTTGTGTTACCTATATATTAGAGCATCTGCAAATAATGAAAGGGTAGTTTATTTATTTACTATTTCCAGTCCTCACATGCGTTATTTCTTTTCCCTGTCTTAATGCACCTACTAGTCCCATCGTAAGATCTCAGGTGGAAGTCGTGGTAACAGGCATCCATGTTCCACTCCCTGTTTCTAAGTAAGATTTGAATAGGTCACCGTTAAGAATGATCTCAGTGGAGGTGTTTTGAAGATACAGCTTATCAGGTGAAGGACATTTCATTCAATTTCTAAGTTGATTTGGTTCTTTCTAGAAAAGTCGTAAATGAATATTGATTTTTTTTAATCAAACAGTTTCTTTATGTTTTGAGATGATCATGATTTTTCTCCTTTAACTGTTGCTGTGGCAAATTCTATTGATGGATTTTCTAATGTTAAAATAAATTTGCATGCTGGGGATAAACAGTTGAGGTTATTGCGCATCTGTTCTCCTTCTGACGTAATTATTGATGCCGTTTGCTAACACGTCATTCGGAATTTTTTTAAAGAATTTTTAAAGTCTGTGTTCATAATTGAGGTTTGTCTTCCATTTTCTTTTTTTCAATACTATCCTTGTCAGGTTTGGAACCAGTGTTCCAAACTAGCCTTTACAACAAATTGGGAAATGTTTCTTTTGTTCTTTTTTTTTTTAAAGATTGGTGCCTGAGCTAACATCTGTTGACAATATCTTTTTTCCCTTCTTCTTCTTCTCTCCAAAGCCCCCCAGTACATAGTTGTATATTCTAACTATAGGTCCCTCTGATTGTGTTATATGGGATACCGCCTCAGCACGGCCTCATGAGGGGTGCCGTGTCTGCACCCAGGATCCGAACCGGTGAAACCGTGGGCCGCTGAAGCAGAGCACACAAACTTATCCCCTTGGCTACAAGGCCAGCCCCTCTTTTGTTCTTTTTTATCTGAAAGAATGTGGGTGTGTTTGGAATTCTTTATTCATTCACTGGTTGGTATATCTTCCCACTCAATAACTCTTTACCTAGCATTTTCTTTGTGAGAGTTTATATTAAGGATTTGATAATTTTACCATTTATAGGACAATTTTGATTTTCTCTATTTTCCTTTTTTTTTTTTTTTGTGCACTTTTTGGTGAGGAAGATTGGCCCTGAGCTAACATCTGTTGCCAATCTTCCTCTTTTTTTTTTTCTCCCCAAAGCCCAGTACACAGTTGGATCCTAGCTGTAGGTCATTCTAGTTCTTCTGTGTGGGACGCTGCACAGCACGGCTTGATGAGCAGTGCGTAGGTCTGCGCCTGGGATCTGAACCAGCGAACTCTGGGCTGCCAAAGTGGAGCGCGTAAACTTAACCACTTGTCTACAGGCTGGCCCCTCTCTATTTCTTCAGGCGGTTTGGGTAAGACGTATTTTCCCAGAAATTAGGCATTTTCATTTAAATTGTCAAAAATTCTTGACACAAAGGCAGATATTGCCTGCAGTTTGTGTAGTTATCACCTTTTTGGTCCTAATATTGGTTTGGTGTTCTCCCTCTCTCTGTGTCTCTTTCTTCTTTAGACTCACTAGACATTTATCAGTTTCATTTGTTTCTTTTCAAGGAACTAACTGTTGACTTTGTGGCCCTCCTTTTGCATGCTTGTTTTCTGTTGCCTTGCTTCGTTAATCATGGGGTTCAATCTTCCAGGTCTTTGCTCCCTCCCCAGACACCCCGGCTTAATGCGTCAATTATAGCAATTAGAGACTTGCCATTTTTTTTGCAGACTTGTCAATTTTTGCTTTATATCTTTTGAGGCCATGTTTTCAGGTGCAGACTTAGAAATTATTAGACATTCCTGGTGAATTAAAACTTTTACCAATATAAACTTCCAGCATGTGTCTCTAGCAATCTTTTTACCCTGAAATTTATTGATCAGATATTGATGTTCACATAGCAGCTTCCTTTTGACTGGTGTTTATGTACGTATCTTTCCCCATTCTTTCCTCCAAGCCGTTCTGTTTTCTCATATCTCGATATGACTCATAGAAACAGCATATGGATTTTTAAAAATCCTGCCTGACGATCTTTGACTTTTAATTGAAGCGTTAAGTTCACGTCACAACAAAGCACCACAGACTGCGAGGCTTGAACAACAGAAATCGATGTTCTCACAGTTCTGGCAGCTGGAAGTCTGAGATCAAGGTTCCAGCAGATCTGGCTCCTGGTGAGAACTCTCTTCCTACCGTGTGGACGGCTGCCTTCCCACTATGTCCTCACAAAGGCTTTCTTCAGTATGTGCACGTGGAGAGAGAGCGAGTGAGCTCTCTCTTCCTCTTCTTATGAGGCCACTGACCCTATGGGATTAGGACCCATTTTACGGCCTCATTTAACCTTAATTACCTCCTAAACGCCAGTCTCCAAATACAGTCACGTTGGGGTTAAGGGTTTCAACATAGGAATTTTGGGCATCACAATTCAGCCCATTTACATTTAATGTGATTATGGATGTTTTTGAATTAAATTTTCCATTTTTACTATGTGATAAATATTTGTCACACCTGTTCTAGGTTCTTCTTCTCACTTTCTTGATTTCTTTTGGACTGGTTGAGTTCTTTTAATCATTCCATTTTTTCTTTTTTCAGTTTAGAAATAGGCCCTCTTTTATTTTAGCGGTTACCTCAGAAATGCTAATATACCTCATCAGCACATCAAACTTATGATAATCAATGCTTTTACCCACCTCCTGGGAAATGTAAGAATTCCAGGACTCTTTAATTCTGCTTGTCCCCTCCTGGCCTATATGCTATAGTTGCTGGGCATTTTAATTTTATACCTCAGTTTATATCAATGTACTGAAAAACTTAGCAGACATTGTATTGTTGTTTTGTACAGTCAATGTGTATTCAGGTTTATTCTTTATTTATTGCTACCTTGACCTTCATAATGCCTTGCATCTGGGTCATTTTCCTTCTGTCTGTTGAACACTCTTTAGAATTTCTATTTGTGTGGGTTTGCTGTTGGTGCAATCTCTGTTTTCGTTTGAGAGCTCTTTTTCCCCCCACCCCCTTCTTGGAGAATGTATTAGCTGGGTGTGGATTTCTGGGATGGCAGTTAGCTTTTGGCACATTGATGTCGTGTCTGTTTCTTTGGGTTTCCACACTTGTTCTGGAGAAGTCAGCTTGTAGTCTAAGATTGCTCTTTTGGAAAGAATCCATCTTTTATTTACCCATCTATTTTTAAGACTTTCTCTTTTTATTTGGAATCCTCCAATTTCACTATGAAATACCTAGGTGTATTTGTTCTTTTGGCGGTCTAGTGGTTAAGATTTGGTGGTCCCACTTTTGTGGCCCAGGTCCATTTCCCAGTCAGGGAACCACACCAACTGTCTGTCGGTTGTCATACTATAGTGGCTGTGTGTTGCTGTGATGCTGAAAGCTATGCCACCAGAATTTCAAACACCAGCAGGGTCACCCATGGTGAACGGGTGTCAGTGGAGCTTCCAGACTAAGAAAGACTAGGAAGAAGGACCTGGCCACCCACTTCCGAAAAAACTGGCCATGAAAACCCTATGAATGGTAGTGGAGCATTGTCTGAGGCAGCACTGGAAGAGAGGAGATGGCACAAAAAGACTGGGCAGGGCTCCACTCTGTTGCACACAGGGTCACTAGCAGTTGGAATCAACTCAGGAGCACCACCATCAGCAAATTTGTTCTGTTTGCAGTTGGTTGGGCTTCCAGGATTTGTGTGCTGATGCCTTTCATCAGTTCTAGAAAACTCTGTCTTTATCATCTTAAATATTGCCTCTGCTCCACACTGTCTTTTCTCTGCTTCTGGTACTCCAGTTAAACCTACGTTACATCTTCTCCCTGATGTCATCTATGTCTCTTACCTGCTACTTGTCCTGGTCCATCTATTTTTTCTCATCTTCCTTTTGGACAGTTTCTATTGACCTATCTTCTATTTCACTATTTTTTTCTTCATCTGTGTCTATTTTGCTGTTAAACTCTTCCCTTGGGTCACTGAGCTCTTAATTTTTGTTTGTTTTTAAATTCTAAAGATTCAATTTGGTTTTTCTTTTGAAACCTGCTATACTTATTTTCGTTTGTTTTGTTTCCCAGTTTCTTGATGAAATTTTCATGCTTGTCTTTTCTCTTCTTGAAAATAGAAAGCATAGTTGTTTTACCATCTATGGCTGATAATGCTAACATCCAGATTCTCTGCAGGTCTATTGCTAGAAACTGTTGTTTCTGCTGGTTTTCATCCACGGTATCTTGTATTCTTATGTGCCTGGCTATCTTTGTTAGTTTTCAGGTCACATTATTTGAACAAAAACTTTTCTGGAAACTATTTGTGGGCACAGGAATATATCTTCCTCCAGAGAGGATTTTTATATTTCCTGAAGAACTCCTTGGCTGTATTTTCTCCCTCTAAATCTTAGAGTGCTCTGGGTCCAGTTGCTCACCCCACTCTTCTTTACCTGTGCCCATGCTTGCGGTCACCTCCTTTAGTGATGTGGCTTTAAATGACTGGATCTACATCTGGCACCTATACACCTAACACTGACCTCTGCTTTGAGATCCAAACACGTGTATTCATCTTCTCTTTGCTTATCTTCTCTTGGATTTCTAAAAGTCATCTCACACTTAAAATGTCAGACACCAAACTCATAATTCCACCTCCCTATTGGTCCATTTCTCCCTAAGTCTTCCTTGTTCAATCTAAAACACAGGAAACACCCCCAGTTGCGCTCCCTCTGTATACCACATCTGTTCTAACAATGGTGCTCTTGGTTCTATCCCCAAAATACCCACCAAGTCCAGCCAGCGTCACCTCTTACTGGGCTGGCGCAGGAGCCCCCACATCCCAGGTCTCCCGTCTCCCTCTTTGCCCCCATATTGTTAATTCTCCATCCAGCAGCCCAAGTGAATATGCTCCTCCTCTGTTCGAGCCGCTCGGGCAACTTGCGCTTATGCCTAGAATAACATACAAAATCCCTGTGGAGGCTCATGAGGTCCTGCCTGATCGGCCTTTGTCCACCGATATTTCAATCTTATCTCCTTTTCTCTCATCCATCCTAGTCGTACTGGCTTCCTTGCTGGTATTCAAAAGGCCAAGTTTTGTCATCTCAGTGCCCACGCATGCTCAGTTCCTTTTTCTTGGAATGCCTTTCTTCACGTCTTTACGTGGCCTTCTCTTTCACTTCATTCACATCTCTGCTCAAAAGTGAGGTCCTTAGAGAGGACTTTTGTCATCACCTAATTCATAGAGCAGCGTATTAGCTATTGCTGTATAAAGACTGACCCCGAAACTTAAAACGATAATAAGTATTTATAATCTCACAGTTTCTGAGGGTCAGGAATGTGGGGATGGCCTCGCTCTTTCTCAAGGTCCTCTATGAAATTGTGTTGAAGGCTGTAGTCAGACTTGACCGGAGCAGATGGACCCACTTCCTAGATGGGGCCCTCACAGGCCTGGCAATCTGAGGTTGGTCATTGGCAGGAACCCTCCACAGGATGCTGCGGTGCCCTCGTGATGTGGCAGCCGGCTTCCCCCAGACTGAGTGATACGAGAGAGCAAGGTGGAAGCAGCAGTGTCATGTATGACCTGCCTCTGCCATTTCTGCAATGTGCTACTGTTCTCATGCACCATCCGTATTGATGTGGCAGTGGGAGTACACGGCGTGTGTTTAGGAGGTGAGGGTCATTGGGGGCCATCTTTGAGCCTGGATGCTGCGCCCACTACCTCTTCAGCCTGCACTCTTCTTTATTTGTTAGCCCTATATGAACCAAAATTATATCATCCATCGATCTGTGCCTGGTTTGTTGTCTGGCTCACACACCTGAGCACTTGCTCCGAGAAGGCTGGGTCTCTGGCTTTCTCGCTCACTCTAGTGCCTGTGATGGTGTAAGCCTCATAGCAGGTGTTCCAAAATTATTTGCTGAATAAATAAATGAAAGGTTTACTGGAAGCCTGGAGGGGATCTGGGCAAAGGAAGAAAAAGTCGTAGAAGTGACTAGCGGGCAAAGAGCCAGGTGGTGCTGGCCGGATCAAGAGCCAGCACGGGCTGAGCTCAGAGGGTTCAGAACGAGGAATCGGAGGCCTCCTCGTAATTTGGGACTGGATGGGTAGCTGAGAGCAGAGATGGACCAGGATACCGATGATCACTGTAGAAAAGCTGAACTATTGTCTTTGATCTGAAGTCAAAGCGCATAGTTCTTGGTCTTCCTCGCCATCGAGGAGCGGGCAGAAACAAAACCGGGGTGGAAATTTCACTCAAAGAAAATAGCAATAATAAAAAACCCCTCCTGATGAAGTGCACAGTCTGTGTCATCCACACCGGAAAGCAGAAAGGGGCTAGAGGCAACACGGAGAACGGGATTCACAGATTTGTGACAACGCTTGGTGGGCGGGCGAGATGCTTTAAAAATGAAGATTGTCAAGTCAAAGTTCAAGTGGCTTTGGTGCTGAGTGGCTGTGACTGACACAATCAACGAGTCTTTAGTCAATTTGGGTAAGTGTTTGCTTCTGATTTACGCCTGGGAAGAGCTTCCTAGAGGCTTCGCCTGATGATAACATAAAGATCTATTTCTGTAATTTCCAGAGGTGAGCATCCAGCCCGCGCCGTGGGGGACTCAGCCTGCGTGGTGAGAGCGTTCCCCAGGGGAGAGAATCCTGACCCCACCCAGCCCACTGCCTGCTGAGGGTCGGAGCAGGTCCACCCAGTTTTGTGCATTTTTAACCAGTGACTCACATGAGACTTTTTGAATTTATTTTTCTTCCTATTCAATCCAGTTAATCAAATAAATGGATTTTTTGAGCCGTTATGATGTTGGCAGAGCCGGTTAAGCACCGTGGGGAGATGATGGAGTCTTGGCTCGAATTCCAGCTCCTTCACTTTCTAGCTGTGTGACCTTGGGCAAATTTCTTCATCTCTCTTTGCCTCAGTTTCCTCATCTGTAAAATGAGACACGAGATTACCTGGCACAGATGTGTTGTGAGGATTAAATGAGTTGTACAGGTGAAGTTCTTCAGGGAGTACCTGACACACAGTAAACATTATGCAAGCAGTAAGTATTATATTATATATATGCATTTTTTGAGAAATGATGTGTGTCCTCAAGGAAACAGTGAGACAACAGACAGAGGGCATGAGTCAGAGTCAGACAGACCACCATCCCCCTTCCTGATCCCATGGCTAGTTTGCCTTCGCATGATCCACTTTACCCCACTTTCTTATCAGCAGAATCTGAACCTGTTGGGGGTGGCAGTGTATCCAGCTTGAAAGCAATGACAACAACTGGATTTTACTGCCTCCCTGTGACTCAGGCAACGTGACCCGCGTCCTCTGTCATGGGGTGTAGGGAGAAGTTGCTGGTTGGCGGTTTCACGAAGGCTTTGCAAAACGAAGGCAGACTCAGCGAGTCTTAGGGACTGGGTTAAAAGTTTCCAGGTGAGCCGCTGTGGGAAACAGTCTGGTGGTTCCTCAAAACATTAAAAATAGCCTTGCCATATGACTCAGCAGTCCCACTTCACAGTGTACACCCAAAAGAATCGAAAGCAGGGTCTCAAAGGGGTGCTGTGCTCCCGTGTTCACAGCAGCCTTATTGACAGTAGTCAAGAGTGGAAACAACCCAAGTGTCCATCGACAGATGAACGGATAAGCGAAATGTGGTCTACACCTACAATGAATATGATTCAGCCTTAAAAAGAAGGAAATTCTGTCACATGCTGCCACGTGGAAGAAACTTGAGGACGTTATACTAAGGGAAATAAGTCAGACACAAAAATGCAAATATTGTAGGATTCTACTCACAGGAGGTACCCAAAGCAGCTAAACTCACAGAGGCAGGAAGGAGGGCGGTGGGCCGGGCCTGGGCACGGAGGGCTGGAGGGTTATTCTTAACGGGGACAGAGTTTCAGTCGGGATGCTGAAAGAGTGACTGAGACGGGTGGTGGGGACCATCGCACAGTGGTGTGAATGTGCTTACCACCGTCACCAGAAAACGGCTGAGATGATAAAGTGTGTGTTCAGGGTGATTTACCCCAGTGAACAAAGTACCTCCAGGTGATTCTGACGTGCTCCATGTGGAGACAACCTGGGAGGCCCTCAGCTGAGGGGTTCCCGCCAGACCTGCTCCCTCCCTGGGGCAGCCCTGATGCTTCAGTTCTCCTGGAATCTGTGAGTTCTTCCAGCCTCCTCAGTGGCCCCACCCCGGCCTCTGAAAACATTTCTCTTTCTTCCCCTCCCCTCCGTCCCCGCCACTCCTCTCCTCTCCTCTTCCCTTCTCTCCTCTCCCCTCTCCTCTTCATTCTCCTCTCCTCTCGTCCCCTCCCCTCTCCTCTC